>NW_027528362.1:1931558-2093304 GCF_008692635.1 Crocuta crocuta | reverse complement strand
AGGGGGGGTGGGCGGGGGGGGATGGGTGAAATACATAGAGGATTAAGAATTCACTTTTTGGGATGAGCGCTGAGTAATGTATACAATTGTTGAACGACTCTATTGTACCCCTGAAACTAATAGAACGCTGTATGTTAATTATACTAGAATAATTTTTTAAAAAGCCAAGATAGATTTCCCTAGGGACGTCTTGATACGTGTGTGCATCGTATTGTATTATGATCTTTTTCTTTAATTTGCAGTTATGCTATAAATCAGATTGATTGTGAAATAAGCCGATGGCTGCATAATCTTCAGCAGAAGCCTCCAAAGATCCGGACCTTTCAGGAAACTCAGCAAGGTGGATGAGCCTTGGCTGTCATTTGCATATGAACTTGAGGTGCTGACTCACTCTCCAGTGGCAAGAACCGGTCATGGCAACTCTCAGCTAGCCTCCCTTGTGACATGTGACTTAGGCAATGGGATGCTGAGACCTAGGGCCCAGCCTGGGGTCATGGACTGGAATTGCTTCATCCGAGTCAGCCACCCACCTGCCAGTCTTTCCTTGGCATTCAGTGCTTTCTACTCATCTGAGCTAAGAGCCCCCGCCAGCCAGTGTCCCTGTTAGAATCCACAGAGCCACTGGCTCCACGGCAGATGATTATAGACAAACAGGCTTATTTTTCTTTGTTTAGAATTCTAGCAAGACCAACCAGTTTTGTTTTTGTTTTTTAACTACCGGAGCTCAGTTAAATCAAACCAAGGATTAAGTGAAAACATCAGCCAACAAGATCAATAAATCATTAACTTGAGTGGCCCTTGGAGGCCTGTTGCCTGGTTTGCTTTGCCACATGACGGGACGCTCAGCGACTTCTGACGTGGAAGGAAAGTTGGTAATGATTTAGCCAAGGCTGAACGCATTTATTTTCCACGTGCCCGGGGAGGGAAGGGCTGAGAGCGATGCTGTACCACCACCTAGTGCTGAGTACACGCACATCATCTGCGATGCACAAATATGCTTCGGGATGGTCAGGGCATCCTCTGAATAAAACCAGTGCGCTCCGATGAAACCTAAGCGCTACAGATCACATTATTCCTCACGCATGCCTTTTGCTCATTACTCCTGGGATTTCCCTGTTGTGGCTGAGGCACAAAAAGCTTCAGGACTTTTTGGGCATTTTGACACGTCCTTGGCTTACCTGGCCTGGCCTGAGATATCACTGGTAACAGGTAACTTTTCGGAAGTGTACCTGGCTCCGGATGTGGGAGCTGGCTTCTTAGTGGCTCCCCGGCAGCAACATGAGCCACAGTGTACGGGTCTAATGTCCCATGGGATGAAATTCAGCCGGTGAGAAAGAGGAGGTTGGAAGGAGCTGGTGGTGCACTATCTCCCCGCCCCCTCCATGATGACTCTTAGGACGCGTAGTGTCCCCACCGTGTCTCTGAAGATGCCTTCCAGGACAACCAGAGTTTTGGTGGCACTGTGGCCAGCTCAGTACTGTACCACCTTCCTTTTGCTTTTCTTCCTTTGGTCCTATTCCGTTTTGTTCCCCCTCCTCTTGGGCTTGGGATTGCATTCCTTATCAGTGTGTTCACATCTGAGTTTTGCCTCAGGCTCTTTTTCCTCAGGAGCTTGAGCTAAGATAGTTTACATGCCCATCTCGAAACCAGTTACTCTGTCCAGGGTTTCTAGGTGTCTATTCGTATGCCAGTGGGGAGTGAGGCTCAGTGATTGAGGTTCCCATGGGGATCAGGTGTAAAGGGGGTGGCGGTCCCCAGAGGAATGAGCAGAAGGCTGGGAAAGAGTGCTGGGTGGATGGAAATCCACGCTTCTCCATTCCTCTTACCACCTGGATGGTGTTCACGAAGCAGCCAAGCCATTTTTAAGTCATTAAAGACACATTGTCCTACATTAACCATGAGCTCCAACTCAGTATCACCACGGAGGCCACCTGACATCGTGGGCCTTTGGTGATACAGTGGGAGGCTCATAGAAGCGCCCAGGAAATAGTCTCAACAGAAATCTTTGATTTAATTCCATCAAGCCTTTATTTTTTTTTAAATATTTTTTATTTATTTCTAGGAGAGAGAGAGAGAGAGAGAGACAGTGTGAGCAGGAGAGGATCAGAGAGAGAGGGAAACACAGAATCTGAAACAGACTCCAGGCTCTGAGCTGGCAGTCAGCACAGAGCCCGACGCGGGGCTTGAACCCACGAACCGCGAGATCATGACCTAAGTGAAAGTCGGAAGCTTAACCGACTAAGCCACCCAGGCGCCCCTCCACCAAGCCTTTAGATATAACTTGCAAGTTATAGGAAATGTAGGAGAAAGAGAAGCAAGTTAAACAGCCTCACAAAGAAAACACTTTCAAATCTAGAATGTGGAATATTCCAGGGCCTCGTAGTAACAAAGCATCACAAACTTGGTGGCTAACATGACAGAAATTTATTGTTCACAGTAAGTACTAACTGGATTTCAGAATTTTGTTATTTTTAAACGATTTACAACAGAACCAATTTCAGTTATGCATTTTGATACAGTATGTTGTAGGAAGAATATTCAACTTATGACACAGAGGAGGTGTGAAATGTGTTCTATGAATAAATTGGAAACTTGTCTGCTTGATCTGAAGACAGATTGGGACATCTATCAATAACACTATAGAAAAATTTCTCCCTGGCCTTATAATCAAGTAAAGTTTTCTAATTTATATCTCTAGGATGCGGAGGCTTGTCAATTCTGACAGATTTCTAAAAATCAATATTTTATACGGAGTTTGAATTGAGGTCCTGAATGATTATATTTTCAAATTTATGAGAGCCATTAGGATTATGACGGTGTTAAAAATAGGTTGAGGCATAACTTAAACATGTGTTGAAGGGAGATTAAATTTACATGTAACATATTCTCAAAGATCAAGGCATCTTCAGATCCTGGTGCATAAATCACTTAGATCTGACTTCAACAGCCTTTAATATTTTCCAACAACTAAAAAGTAACTCATTACTTTCTTTACTATCATGCAATTACTGTAGAGTGGAACATAGTTAAACTAATAGCCCCTCAAAAAACTTTGATGACAGGTATACATAAAGTTTATGAGCCCAGAAGTCACATTTCAAGTAATGTTAATCACAGCGTTTGAATTAAAACACCCAGACAATTAAAACATCATTTGGTCTGCCTTTGCTTTGGAGTGCCTTAAAAGAAAACTTTTGTCACAGCTTTATCTCCTTAATCATACTTGGGGTAGGTGGACACAAAACACATCAGTCATTTTCCTGCTGCAAATTCTTATAGAATGGATGCTAAACTCCACACGGTCTTGGCGTATTTTAGACACATTAATTGCACTTCTCTAACTCTTGAGTAAGTTGGGTAGGTTTCCTGTGGACCACGCTTCTATTACTCCTTGTAACCTCACACAGTACCAGGTATAATTTCACTCACTTATGGAATAAACATTTATTGGGCACCTGTGGAGCAGAACGCTGAAATCTGAAGGAGGTGACAGTTTAATGGAAAGACAGACAAACGAACTGCCAGTGACAGCCCAGTTTCAAGAGTGTTCTATTGGGTAAAAAACACATATTGAGAAACAGCTAGTGTCTGGTTTCAAGGCTTAAAACCACTCCAAGCCTCAGTTTTGCCATCTGTAACATGGGAATAATTGCCCTCTCATAGAATTGTGGCACATATGAACTTATGGACTGTGATCATCCACTGTTTCTGAATTTATCTTACAGTTTGGTGACATGGAAGCACAGAATCAATCAATCAATCAATCAATCATGAATCAATTAATATCTATCACTGTCTTTCTGCTAAGTTTTAACTCTTGGTGAAGGAATTTGATTCACTCAATTTGAGTCAGGCTGCCACTCCTGGGTCCATGATCTTTGGCTACGTGGCTGTCGGAAGCCCACCTCTATGATTTAGGGAATTAAAAGGAGTCTTTGTGAAAGCAAATCCAAACTTTGTCTACCGCACTTACAGAAAGGTTATTTTGTGAGACAGACACAAGTGGGGGAGGCACAGAGAGAGAGGGAGATGCAGAATCTGAAGCAGGCTCCAGGCTCTGAGCTGTCAGCACAGAGCCCCACGCGGGGCTCAAGCCCACCAACTGTGAGATCATGACTTGAGCCAAAGTTGGACACAACTGACTGTGCCTCCCAGGTGCCCCACAAAGTAAACATTTTTGAATGCATATGACTAAATGTATAAAGCACTTACCCATAGGAGTCATCGATGCACATTAAACACCTACTGCCACAACTCAGCTCTGTAAGGGAGGGCTCAGTCCTGGGTGCAGTGGGAGAATGTTCTTGCCGATGGCTGGAAGTAAAGGAAACTTCAAGTCTGCCTTTGTGACTGTTTTTCCCAGCCTCCAGATAGTGCCCGCATATAGCAGATGTGCAATAAAAATTTGTTAAATGAATTAATGGCTGAACAACACGTAAGTGGTTGGAATCAGTGTAGTTTTTTTGGAGGACTTTGTGGAAACCCATAGCTTAGAAACATTGACACTCTTTGACTGGGATCCTAAATAAAAACCTCTAAATATGTCAAAGCACATATTTAAAAGCACAAAGATGTACATTGCAGTGCTAAAGATAATAGTGAAAAACTGGAAATAACGGAAATGCTCAGTAATAGGGAATAGATAAAGGAAGCTTTGGCATATGGATTGTAAGGGATGTGAAATGTATACAACAAATTTATTTGTGATGCATATATACTATTATGGAAAATGCTTAAGAAATAATGTTAAGTGAATGGCTGTAGCATTTTGTCCTAGATGTCAGCAGAGGTGGGAAGGGTTGCTGAAGGCAGGGAGGGAGAAGGAAGGGGAAGGAAATGAGGGTGGGAAGAAAAGAGGAAAAGTAGAGAAAGGGGGTCCATAGGATGGGGATAAGGGGTGCCCTTGCTTTCTGACTCTGGTGATACACCCCTTAATACAGTTAGAAGGATAGTTGCATGGAGAGGACCCTGGTGTCCTGGCAGATGTCGAGAACACTATGAGTCTCATTTTCCTCTTGGTAGGTGGATTTGAGGTGTCAAGAGCTGGATTGTTATGACCCATGTGACCATACCCACTAGAGTTGACCATCTCCCCTTTCCTACAAACTCCCAAACATCATCAGAATCAACCATTTCTTAAAGTCCAGTAAATTCTGTGTCTTGTAAGTGCAAAGATCACATAGAATTGGGTATTGGAATTGAAATAGCATGGAGGAATTAGGAAATAATTTTAATCCAAGCCCCTCAAGGCACAGATGAGGCTGAGAACTGGAGAAGTAAAATGACTGTACGAGATCACATAAGAATGTTTGCAGCAAATCTGGGTTGACTCTCTTTGTATCTGGGCTGATGCTCTCTGTATAGTCTTGACAAGCTGGTCTTTGCTGTGCTCTGTTCTTGGATACTTGATGGCTGGCTTCTTAGGGCTACTCAGAGAGCATCTCTTCCAGGTGATCTCAAATGTGTACTTAACACCTGGGAGTGGTCAGACCAAAAGCTGAGTGCAATAGGAATGCAGAAAAGGTGAAAGGCTTCTTCCTTTCCACTCTTTCAGGAGAGTAAATGTTTCTCACTTACGATGATGATGATGATGATGATGATGGTGGTGGTGGTGGTGGCGGCTAATTCTTATGGAGAATTTACTAAGTGCCAGGGCTTATTTTAAATGTTTTTATATATTAACTTCCTTAATTCTCTTAACATTCTAATGCAAATGAGGAAACTGAGGCACAGAGAAGTGGAGAAATTAAGTGAGTGAAGTCACTTTACTAAAAAGTAACAAAGTGAGAATTTGAACCAGAGTCAGATCAAGAGTCCATGCTCCTAACTGCTATTTAAAACATAGAGAAAGAGAAAGACAGAGAGAGGACGAGAGAGGGATCAGTGACGGAGAAAGGAGAGGGGACAGAGGGTGATAGGGAGAGGGAATTGAGGAAAAGAGAGATCGAAGCTTACTAGAGATGTGTCCACTGGAAAATACATGTCTCCTTGCAGAAATTGGCTGGTCTACAGAAAACTGTTCTTTGGCCAAATTTCTTCTTGGCAAGCACGTGTTTGCAGAAAAATGAGCCCAAGACTTTCTACTTACAATGGCTCCTTCATGCCCCCAATTCTCGGTAATATGTTACGATGGCATCACGATTTTGGAACATTACTTCTTAAGCCTGGAACCGTTGGCTACTGGAAGTCTTGCCAAGACCATGGAATTGGTGGGTTTCCAATCTCTTCCTGTGCTGTGTGTTGGAGTCCCAGCAGATGGAAGAGTGGGAGTGGGTAAAAGGCATGGTAAGAGAGAAGGAGAAGGAGGCTTTATATTTATTGGCGTTCTTTGCAAATTTCTATGATTTATAGCCAAAAGAGTTTATTTTAAAACTTCCTGATGAATAAACAATACTGTTTATAGGAAGATGTCTGGTAAAATTCCTTCAGTTTTAACTTTGTTATATTTCTATTACAAATTTGATCTGGTCCCTGAAAAAGTAAGAAGCTTACATGACATTAAAAATAAAAGCTGAAAGAATGAAAAGAGAATACACATTCAAGTAACTATTTGTTTAGCTGATGTGGTAACAGCAATGGCTTGAGTGCTTTTTTGGAATTAGCTGATTTTCGAACCAACGAGTTATATCCATAAGAAAGCTATGATCTGATGTTCTCTTCACCTTAATTGATTCTTGAGTCTTTGAAGTACAGAGATTAATTCTCAGAATGTACAGTTTAGCATTTTCAATCTGGACAGTGTGGTGGGAAAACTGATGGGAATTCTCAAAACCATTAGCCTTTGGGTAGGATTGCCTTATCAAAAGTTCAAAACAGGTAATGTTTTTTTCATTTTGTTTATCCCTTGATGCTGTGTTTGCTCACCTAGAACTGTCAAGTTTTCTTCCTCATTTTTCATCAAAATTTGTTCAGGTGCTTCATTCTGAACAACATTTTAGCAAGTCCAATCTACCATGATATTAAAGGGATAATACATCATGACCAAGCAGGATTTATCCCAAGAGTATAACATTGGTTTCACATTTGAAGATCAATTTATCATATAAACAGTAAAAAGAGTATGGGGAATCTGTGTATCTTCCACTCAGTTTTGATGTGAACCTAATATTTTCTTAAAAAAATAAAGTCTGTTAAAAAGAAAGGAATTGTGTAGCCATTTCAATAGGTCAAGAAAAGGCATGCGACAAGATGCGGTATTTTTTTTTCATGATCAAAACTCTCAGAAACTAGGAATTGAAGGGAACATTTTGAAAAACCTAGAGTTAATGTAATACTTAATGGTGAGAGAGTGAATGCTTCCCTTCTAAGATGAGGAACATGGCAATGATGTCCTCTCTCTCTGCCTCTGTTCAGCATTGTGTTGGAGCTTCTAGTGAGTAAAACAAGGCAAGGAAAAGAAATAAAAGGTCAAGGGACGGAAAAGGAAGAGATAAAATCAGATCTTATCCAAACACTGAAAATACCAGTGTTGGCAAGGATTTGGGGCAACTGAAATGCATACATTGGTGGTGGGGACGCAAAGGGAAGCCACCAGGCAGTTATACAGATACCAACCACATAAACTGTAATTCCGTTGCTGGACATTTACCTACGAGAAAAGAAAGTAGGTGTCTGTACAAAGACTTATACATATACATTTGCAGCAGCTTTATTTATTAATGCCCAATACTGGAAGTAATCAAAATCCCCATCAAAAGGTGAATGGATCAACAGATTGTGGCATATCCCTATAATGGAACGGTATGTATCAACAAAGAGCAAAACAAATATTGATACATGTGACAACGTGGAAGAATTTCAGAACCACTAGGCTGAGTGAAAAAGTCAGACAAGAACACATACAATATGAATTCATTTTTATAAAATTCTAGAAAATGCCAAGCAATCTGTAATGACAGAAAGCAGGGCAGTGGTTACCTGGAGAAGAGAAGAGAGGAGAAGATGAGAGATGGATTTCTAAGGGGGCATGATGACATTTTGGAGGGTACTTAAATATTCATTTTTTTAAATATTTTTATTTATTTCTAGGAGAGAGAGAGAGACAGCGTGAGCAGGGGAGGGTCAGAGAGAGAGGGAGACACAGACTCTGAAACAGGCTCCAGGCTCTGAGCTGGCAGTCAGCACAGAGCCCGAAGCGGGGCTCGAACCCACGAACCGCGAGATCATGACCTAAGCGAAAGTCGGACGCTTAACCGACTGAGCCACCCAGGTGCCCCTAAATATTCATTATTTTGATTGAGGGTTTTTTTGTGTGCTTGTGCTGAAACTCATGGGCTCGCACAGTTTATTAAATATATGCAGTTTATGCTATGTCAGTTACATCCCAGTAGAGCTGCTATGAAATTAGCAAGCATGAAACAGAAGGTAGAGGAAGCTATTTGGGGGCCTTTCCTGATGTTCCTGGAACTTCATCAAGTAGACTGTTACCTGCACTGCCTATATCCAAGTTTGGCCCTATTTTGGTGTAGGAAAAGATCTAATTACAACCCAGCTTCTGAAATGTAATGTATTTATTTCAAATGGACCAACTGTTTCTATGTTACCTTGATGTACCCAGTCCCTAAGAAGGAGCTGGCAGTAATCGGGAGGTAAGTTCCTTGTTCCAAATACCAGAGAATCAGGTGTGAGGCAGCTGAAAGAGCTCTTATTTTTAATCTTATTTCTCCCCAAAATGAAATATATACCCTGTGTTGATGCTTCAGAACACTGAGAATGAACACAGATGGTAAATCAAATTTAGGGAGGAGGGATGTTCTATATAACTCCTAAATGCCAACTCCAAAACACTAGATGGCTCCCCTAATGTATTTTAGATTGGAGTTAAAAATAGGGCTCCTCATCAGAATTATTGAGAAAGATGACAATCATTTTTCAAGCAATGGATGGTTGCATCTATATGGGCTCTAGCCGATGAAGAAAAGGAAAATGCCATTCAGACTGAATAAAGCACTTTTAGAGATTGGAACTTTCAGCTATTTCTTCCGCAGTGGGGCTAATACACACCACATAGGGCCAGCCTAATGAGCTGTCGCTATTGAATGATTTGGGAATGCATTACGCAAAATGGTCATGTATTATTTCAGAAAAGAAACAATAAGCGTTTTTTAAAACCAACTTAAAAACATGTACTTGACAGTTGGTGTTGAAGGGTTGCAGAATATGACACTCCAAAATATGCCTGTGGGAGCTCAGGACATGCCTCTGCAAAACATGTCTCATTGGTCTAGATTATTCTGAGCTGTTGGCACTTGAAAAGCAGCAAGTGCAGGGAGAAGCTTCAGCTCCTCCAAAAAGAGCTCGATTGTCATGGATGGGTTCTCTGGGAGTTTCTTCAACAGGGAAGACTGACTCTTGTCACAGGAAAACAGAGTAGACGTCGACCCCACACCCAGACAGACTTTGTCACAAACTGTGGTACCTCCCATCTTTTCCTCTGAGTGTCCCTCACCCTTCCTAAAAATCATTTCTTCTCCCCAAGAAGCCTGAATCTCCCTCCCCTCTCCCTATTATAAAGGTGGTATTTAAGCCTGAATTCTAAGCCACCTTCAGGAGTTACTCATTTTCGCCTGGCTCTTTTCCCTTCTTTATATGATGTTACATGATAATAAGCTTCTGTTTCTTTTTCTCTTGTTAATCTGTCTTTTATTGTAAGGTCTCAGATAAGAACTCGGAAGGGTAGAGGGAGAATTATTTTCCATCCCCTGCAGTGTCACAGGATTATTAACAGCAGTAAAAGCCAAAATGACCAACTTCAACTTTACTGACCCCCTGAGGATGTTTTGGAAGCAGGAGGATGGAGCTGAATTTTCTGAGAGGCTGGACACATGCGTTGGCTGAAAGGTTAGAGAAACTGATAAAGAAATTAAAAAATGCAGGTTCTTGAATTAGTCGTTTCCAAATATTCCTAGATGTGTGAATTTACCTATTTTTCTCATCTGTAAAATGGATATTCAGTGAATGCTAGTCTGCCCATCCCCACTAACGAGCAGACTTCACTCTCCTTGTGTGTACATAGTAGAAAAATCTATATCTATATTTGCATAGTACCTGGTAGTTTGTAAAACACTTTCATATTTATGAGTGATTTGCAAATTTTTTTTAAAAAAAAGGAATGTTTTTTCTTTTTTGAAATGAAAGACTACACGGGTATGCAGGATATAAGAAAATATAAAGGTGGGTTTGCTCTGGTTGAACAAGGTTGAGAGTTTCAACCTTTGCAATGCCTCCAACCATTCCTATACCTTCTTCCCCTCTATATGAGAACTTCTCTATGCAGTACAGTTGAAAACCTCTGCTATTCATTATATCATTTGATCAAATACAGGACTTAGATGGACACTGATATGATAGAGAATCTTAGAAATCAGAGGATTAGGTTTTCATTAAAATCATATATTTACTTCTTTAGGGGCTTTATTCTAAGAGGCAGCGTAGTCTGTGGGGAAGCCCCTTTCAGGAAAGATGCTTTGCTCATGGGTGAAGGTGTGTTTTCTCCAGCTAGTCTATCAGTTCACTGAGGAGATTACTTCTCTGTTTCCATTTCTCTGTCTCTCAAATGGTTATATTATTTAATAGCAACCTCCCTTCTGTTTTCAAGGATACTAAGAAAGGGATCCAAGTTCACTGAATGAATCATACACAAAGCCAGAAAGAAATAATGAACCAATTGTGAAGATGGATATGGGTGAAGAAATTTTCTTTTATCTTAGACAAGCCAACATTTTCCATGATGCCAATTTTAATATAAATCTTGGCTAATGTCTAATAACCCAAAGCCTTGACTAGTGACTAATAAAATTGAGTTATTCTACTTTTTGGATTACAGACAAAGGCAATTGCTAGCTGAGTGGCCCACAGGGGATTCTTCTGAAGCAAGTGAACCCTTGTTTTCCAAGTAGGGCTAATGTTTCCCCCTCAAGCCCTGTGAGATGGTCTTCCGGGAAAATAGTCTCAGTTCAAGCTTCCTTAAGTTCCACAGGGATGAGCACATCTTGTACAAGCTATGATATTTAAAGCCACACTAAGCTTTCAGATTGCTATGCTATGAGAAGTAGATTATTCCTATGACAAACCTTTAGTGGTTTGGCCCAGATTAAGCATCTGATTGTCCAGGAGATGGATGGGCCTTCCTCTGGGTCTCAACCTCCTTCCTTCTATTGCCTGGTTTTAGTCAAGAAGGAGATGAAAGGAAGAAGCACAGAAAAGTCTGTCTGGGTGAGCAGCTCTATAGAAGATTTAGTGCAAGGGGGAAGTGTTGGAACCTTTTGGTTGTGTCCAATTTCTGCCTTAGGCAGTGATTTCAAGTATCTAGTTTTTTGGGTTTTTTTTTCCTACACATTCAGACTCTTGGAGGAAGAAAGGTGATCAGTTACTCATCCAGGACTGTGGATCCCAGACTTTCAGAATTTTTATGGATCAGAAGAATTCCAAAAAAAACTTTTGGAATCAACAGGAGCTTGGTGACTTTCTTTTTAAAAAATTTTTTTAATGTTTTATTTATTTCTAGGAGAGAGAGACAGCGTGAGCAGGGAAGGGTCAGAGAGAGAGGGAGTCACAGACTGAAACAGGCTCCAGGCTCTGAGCTGGCAGTCAGCACAGAGCCCGATGCGGGGCTCGAACCCACGAAGCGCGAGATCACGACCTAAGCGAAAGTCGGACGCTTAACCGACTGAGCCACCCAAGCGCCCCGGTGACTTTCTATTTAGCCAAATAAGGCCTTTTAAAAAATGACTCTTGTCCTCTGTCATCATCATTTCATTAACAAACTGACACTTAACTACCCTTACCTCTCCCTACATGGAGGGAGGATGTAATCTACAACAAAAGGCAATCTTTTACATTTGAGGTTTGGCTTTGTGAAAAAACGCATTACACAATCTTTGTTTTTCTTGTTTTGCTGTGGAATTACGAGAGCGTTGCCACGGACCAGCACTTGGGAACACCAGTGTCAGAGCACCCTGGAACACTAGGGCAGATTTCTTAGCAGCCTATTTCATGTAGAATCAATGATTCCATTGGGAAAAACAGTTTTAAGGGCTTTTGAAGTGGCTAACTATGAAGCGCTCAGGACCTTGTCATGAAGCATTAGACTCGCCATGTGTTTGGTGGTGTTCTTGGTGATCGGGAGATATCAGAGATAGGAACAAGGCAGAGGGCATAATTTCCCTCCTTGATCATTGCCTTGGTGCCAGCACAAAGGGATATTTTGTCTGTGATTCTGTTTAGGATCATTCACATGACACCTTAGTTCATCTCAAGGGCAGCGTGTTAATAGCTAAAGCCTATTAAAAGAGTATCAAAGACCTCAGTAGGAAATTAGGGCCACCCGTTCAGTCTCTACTATTACTGTATTCTTGGGAGAGAGATAGTGTCCTCCCCACCAAAGATCATTGTCAGTGGCCAGGAAAGCTGCAGTGGACATGGGAATGTGGTTGCCACCATGACAGCATTATAATTCCAACAGAATCACGGCAAGGTCAGATGGTGCTGGGCCAATATGAGGGCCAGAGGCAGCTGGGGTTGGCAGGTCAAAGGCACCAGGAGTGGTGAGGGGGGGCTTTAGTGATCACTAAAAGAACAGTGACCTGACTGCCCAAAGAAGGAAGAAGCTATGGAAAATTCCATTTCCAGGAATCCTCTGGTTGGGACAGTTTCAATGACTTAAAAAATTAATAAACTTAATTTTTTTTAAGAGCAGTTTTAGGTTACAGAGTGATAGCTCAGAAATTATAGGGGGTTTCTGTGTAAACCCATCCATCCAATCAACAATTCCCCTATTAATAACATTTTGCACTGGTGGGCACTATGGTCTGAAAGCTTTTACCTCCCCCCTAAAATTCATATGTTGGAAATTCAATGCCCAAGGTGATGGTACCAGGAGATGGAGACTTTAGGAGGTGATTGATCATGAAGGGTTGAATGAGATGCCCTTATGAACGAGGCCCCAGAGAGATCTGTCTTCCCTTCCACCTTGTGAAGATACAACCAGAAGTCTGCAACCAGAAGAAGGCCCTCACCAGACCATGGTGGCACACTGATCTGAGCCCTTTAGCTTCTAGCACTGTGAGCAATAAATTTCTGCTGATTATAAACCACTCTGTTTGTGGTATTTTGTCAAGCCGGAACTGACTGAGACAGTGTGGTTCATTTATTACAATTGATGAACAAGTATTTATACATTATCATTAATGAAAGTCTATAGTTTACATTAGAGTTCACTTTTTGTGTTATAGAGCTCCGCAGGTCTTAACCATTGTGTAACGAGATGTATCTACCATTATAACATCATACAGACTAATAGTTTCACTGCTTTAAAAGTCCCCTGTGAGCTACCTGTACATCACTCGTATCCTCTTCCTTGAACTCTGGGCAACCACTGATCTTCTTACTATCTGTACAGTTCTGCCTTTTCCAGAATGGCATGCAGTTGGAATCCTAGAGTATATAGACTTTCAGAATGACTTCTTTCACTTAGCAATATGCATTTAAGTTCCCTCCATGTCTTTTCTTGGCTTCATGGCCTCTTCCTTCCTCCTTTAAAAGTAGTTTTATTTAAAAAAAATTTTTTTTAATGTTTTATTTATTTCTAGGAGAGAGAGAGAGACAGCGTGAGCAGGGGAGGGTCAGAGAGAGAGGGAGTCACAGACTCTGAAACAGGCTCCAGGCTCTGAGCTGGCAGTCAGCACAGAGCCCGACGTGGGGCTCAAACCCACGAACTGCGAGATCATGACCTAAGCGAAAGTCGGACGCTTAACCGACTAAGCCACCCAGGCGCCCCTAAAAGTATTTTTAATTGTGGTGATAAATATATGTTACCATTTTAGCCATTGGTAAGTGTACAGTTTAGTGGCATTAAGTACATTTGCACTGTTACCCAACCATCACCACCATCCCTCTCTACTTTTTTATTTTGCAAAACTAAAACTGTACCCATGTAGCTGTAAGTCTCCATTCCCCACTCCTCACCAGCCTGACAAATACCATTCTACTCTCTCTGTCTATTAATTTGACTACGCTATGTACCCCATGTAGGTGGAACCATAGTATTTGTCTTTCTGTGTCTGGCTTAGTTCACTTCGCCTGATGTCCTCAAGGTTCATCCATGTTGTAGCATGTATCAGAATGTTCTTCCTTTTTAAGACCGAATAATATTCTATCATATGACTGTACAACATTTTGTTTGTTTATTCACCTACCCAGGGATACTTGGGTGTCTTCCATCCTTTGGCTAATGTGAAAAATGCTGCTAGGAACATTTCAAATATGCAAATATTTCCTTAAGACCCTCATGACGGGTCATATGGTAGTTTTATTTTTAATTTTTTTAAAATGTTGAAAAAAATTTTAATGTTTATTTATTTTTGAGAGAGAGAGAGATCGAGAGAGAGACAGAGCCCAAGTGGGAGGGGGGCAGAGAGAGAGGGAGACACAGAATGTGAAGCAGTCTCCAGGCTCTGAGCTGTCAGCACAGAGCCTGATGCAGGGTGCAAACTCATGAGCTGTGAGATTGTGACCTGAGTTGAAGTCAGCCGCTTGACCGACTGAGCCACCCAGGCGCCCCTAGTTTTAATTTTTAAAGGAACCACTACACTGTTTTTCATAGCCCTGCACCACTTTCCACACCCACAGATGGTAAACAAATGTTCCAATTTTCTGCATCCTTATGAACACTTGTTATAAAAAAACCTTTTTTTTTTTAATAGTAGCAATCCTAATGAGTGTGATACCATAATGTATCTCATGGTACATGGCTTATTCCTTTTTATCTAATGATATACCGTTGTGTATAGATGTACCATAGTTTTTTTTATCCATTCACCTATTGAAAGATATCTTGGTTGCTTCCAAGTTTTGGCAGTTATGAATAAGGCTGCTGTCAACATTTATGTGCAGGTGTTCATGTGGGCATACATTTTAAATTCATTTGGATAAATACCAAGGAGCATGATTGCTGGAGCACATGGTAACATCATGTTTAGCTTCATAAGAAACCATCTTCCATAGCGGCTGTACCATGTTGCACTTCCAACAAAGACGATTTTTGATGTTCATTATTATCGTTACCCACACCCCTTGATTGTCCTTGCTTGTTGGTGTGCTCTGGGAAGGAAGAGTGCAGATGGATTGTTGACAACTGTCAGAATGTTATCTTTATGTTCCTTCATTACAACCTTCAACCGACTAGCCCTCTAGAGAACGAATTTGGACTAAACCGAGGCAAAAATTGCTTAGGTCTGGGTTCTGGATGCCAGACTTCATTTTCTGTAGAGATTAAAGAATATTAAGAAAGGTAGAATTTGAATACTCCCCAAAATAAAACTCACAGTGCTGCATCTAAGATACACATCACTTACGTGCTAATATTCTCTTCTACTACATTTCCTATGCTTTCGATACTTGGATACATTTCAATGTTTGGGACCCTGTGCTCCACAGAAATCTGTTTACTCTTCAGAGAAGGGAGAGTGGTAAAGGACTCTTCCTGAAAGTTTGAATCTGGAACTCAGAATTTAAAAATACCAGCCTCCTTGAGAATATTCAGAATTGTTTTTATAGGTAGAATTTCTAAATTAAAATGACCCTTACTAGATACACTCACAACCGAAGTGAATGCGTATGTGTACCAAAAGACATATAAGAGAATGTTCTCAGATGGCTGTGTGTGATAATTCACAATGAGCAGCAATCCTAATGTCCACCAAAGGTAGGATGGATACATCGAATGTGGTATCTTCATACAATGGAATCCTCTGTGGCAACAGGAATGATTGAACTACAAATACACAATGAAAATGGATACCATTCCGTTGTAATTATGTAGCTTCATTCTATACATCTTCCAGGACAAACCTACCCTCATTATTCTTTATGGATAAAGGTATAAAGTAGGCGGTTACTATCTTAGTACACTTTAGTCCTTGACATTCGCTCCGGCCATGTCTGTATGTGTGCTATGCATGACTTATTTTGCTGGGTGTTGGGGATATAAACGAGTTTAACACAAAATACCAGCTCTGGTGGGCTTTATGCTCCTGAGAAGAAAAGATGTATTGTCAGGAAGCGTAAAGAACTGCACGTGTTAAAGTACACAGGGAAACAATGATAAAGATGTGTCATCAGGCAACGACTTTTCGTCAAAGTACTAAGTGCAGTAAGTTGAAAAGAAAAATCCCTGTGAACTGGAATGCTCTGGTTTGGCTCCTTGGATAATGATGAAAAATAGTTTGGGTGGAGAGTCCTAGAATTTGAAGCTTTATGCAATATCATTTATATTCATGGGTTGGTAAGGAGACTGGACTAGTAAGGGCGTAAGCTTGAAAAGTGGGAAATAATATTGAAAACTGCATTCATACTGGATTACTTAAAGGCTTTATTGTTCACTGCATTAGTTTTCTATTGGGGCTGTAAGAGTGCCAAAAACTTAGTGCCTGAAAATAACACAGGTTTATTGTCTCATAGTCCTGGAGGTCAGAAGTCTGAAATGAGCCTCACTGGGCTAGAATCAAGGTCGCAGAAGTGCTTTATCAAATTCTAGAGATTTAAGGGGAGACTCCATTTTCTTGCCTTTTCCAGCTTCTAGAAGTTTCTTACATTTTCTGACTGTGGCTCCTAATGTCATCAAGGCCAGCAATGTCTTCTGGAGTCATTCTTAAATCACTCATTCCAACACCAACTGTTCTGCCTCCCTCTTCCACATTTAACGATCCCATCTATATGATCCAGGATAATTTCCTTATTTTTAGATCAGCTATTTACATTAACAGCCTTAATTCTACCTGAAATCTTAATTCTTCCTTGCCATATGTGTGATGGTTAAGTTTTATGTGTTGACTTGGCCTGGCTCTAGTACCCTGTTATTGAATCAAATATATTCAGGGTGTTGCTGTGAACGTATTTTGTAGATGTGGTTAACATCTAGAATAGGTTGATCTTAAGATTACCTTCAATAATTTGGGTGGGTCTCATCCAATCATTGAAAACACTGAGATTCCCCCAAAGAAGAAATTCTGCCTCAAGATTATAGTATCGACTTCAGCCTGAGAGTTTCCAGACTGTTGGCTTCCCCTACACATTGGGACTTACTAACCCTGACAACTGTGTGATCCAATATATAACATATACATTATAATATATGTAATAATATATGCTATATTATAGAATATAATGTATACAATAAAATTATATTAAAAATACAATTATATATAAGATATATATTATATAAATATATATATATGTTTTCCTCCTGTATTAGGCAGAATAATGGACCAAAGATGTGGCTATTATTATGTCACATCCAGCTACTAAGTTTGATTATTTTTCTACATTCAAGGAGACATCATTGAAGAGCTTTGAATGGAAAGTGATGTGGTAAAAGATTACTTTTACAATGGTGTGTTGGTTATATGGAAAGGGAGACACCAGAGAAAGGTAGAAACACATCTAGGTATGAGGCGATGTGGTTCTGGGTCACAGTGAGTGGTCCTGGGAATGAAAAATAGAGTAAGGTTATTCCAAGTCTTTGGAAATGAGTAAACATGCAGTTAATTTTACGTGGAGGTAGAGGGTAGGACAGAAAAAGGATTTTGAGCCAACATCACACTGAAAGATATTCAGCTAAGGGACAGCAACTGTGGCAGTAATTTATACCCATAACATTTAATGTAAAGAATTGTTACCTAGTGAGAAGGCGGTTCACTAGATGAAATAAAGCCCTAGGAAGTACACAGAGAGCAGTGCAGAAAATGGCTACCTCCAGCTATGATGGAGGGAATGTGAACAAGAAAAGAACTTAGAAGTTTAAAAGAGGGGAGCCTGTGTGGCTCAGTCTTTTAAGCGCCAGACTTAGCTCAGGTCATGATCTCAGTTCATGATCTCAGGGTTTGTGAGTCCAAGACCCGCATCAGTCTCTGTGCTGACAGCTCAGAGCCTGGAGCCTGCTTTGGATTCTGGGTCTCCTCTCTCTCTCTCCGCCCCTCCCCCTGCTCTCTCTCTCTCAAAAATAAACATGAAAAATTTTAAAAAAGAAAAGAAATTTAGAAGGGATCCCTGCCCTCCACCAGATTGGATCAGGTCCTCTTTGGCGATGGGCAAGGTAGCCTCAAAACAGGCATCCTGCTGTGATGGATGACAGGTGCTGGGGGGCCTGGGTAGCAACGGGTCTGAGGCTGCCCAGATGAGCGCTGCAGAGGAGGGGACAGGCCCTGCCTCCTGCTTCCCACGTCAGTGTCCCGGCAGCGCCCCCTGTTGGCAAAGACAAACATCAAGCTAACTGGCAAGGGAGAGCCATCCACAGGGTCCAGATCCAATGTTATAAAGCAGGTAAAGAAAGATGGATTTGGAACCGTGGCGATCAGTGAGGAACCAGCACAACCTCCATTAGATAAAACCTTGCTAATAAAATGGTAAACGATAGAGAATATTGACGATATTCCTTTGTTCATGCTTCCTGCTTTTCCCTAAAAAGTGGCAATATTACGCCACAGTCAAATCCTTAATTTCACACACCTCTGGGGACAGAGTAGAAAATGAAAGTAGGTCGACTTTACTAGAAGAGAACTGGAACCAGAAGAAGACTGCCTGACTAGAAGCAGAGAACTTTGTGAGTCACGGTCAAAGCTGGATGCAGCTCACGGTGCAAATCATCTTTCACCATTTTCTACCTTACTTATGTTGTTTGTATGATGCGAGGGGTTGAGTTGATTGGCTATGTGATGAGAGGAGGAAAAGGCTGCCATGCTGGTTCCTGGTTCATGTGCCGGTGCTGCTGAGGGGAAAGGCAGCTGCTCTCTCCCTTGACCGCCTTTCTGGTCATTGACCCTCTGTCTGGCTAAGTCTCCTCTTCCCCAAGTCAGATATTCCAACTCATTGATACTGGTAGCACCTGTGCAAGACATGGGTCCCAACTCCGCTGTTCATTGTGTAGCCTCAGTCCAAACTGCTCACTTCTCTGAAGCCCTGTTTCTATATTTGTAAAATAAAGGGTTTGAGCTAGAGAGTTCTAAGAGACTCTTGTCTCTGTAAAAGCTTTTAATTTAAAAAAAAAACCCTCCCCTTTATCTAGTCCTTTCTCCCTCGTAAATGGCCTTTGTTATGCATATAACTGCCTCATTGCATGATGCCTGGACCGGAGCTCCTTCATATGGGACCAGAGTGAGGCATGCCTGAGACTCCCAGGGAAGAATGTTTTCAAGGACTTCTGGGAAAACACAGCACATTTTTTGAGCATAATGGGTTCAGCTCTGTTTAGCTTCTTTTGCCCATAATACATACAGAAAAAGAAAACAAATGGTGAAAATACAAAATTGAAGATGGAGATGGCAGTCAGTCTCCATCATAGAGTGTACATTTTGAAGGCAGAGCCCAGATAGTTTTCTTCTTCTTTGCAGAGTCATGCAGCTCAGTGCTATGGCCATCTGTGTACTCAGGAGATACTGGTTGAAGTAAGTAGATTATGTATGTTTCCATTTCTGGTAGTTACATTTTTTTTTAAGACTGTTTAGTCTAGAAAAGTTAGATGGTGTTTTGGCTTGAGCCTCATAACTTTTGTAACTTGACGGAAGTCACCATAAACTCTAGATCATATGAGTTAATTTTTAGATTAGAAACTTCTATTTTACTCTATACAACTAAAAGGAGTAGGGTTTGATTCAACTCACAGGCTCTACAAGCAACTTATGGACAATGCAGAGCATCGATCTGTAAATTGTAAGAAGGAAAGTGTTGGTTGGACAGGCAGGTCACAGAAGGTCTACCACGTGCAGAGCCCCCTTTGGAGGGAATCCTCTGCCCAAGGTCCCCGATGAAAGGGGAGGCTGGTCGGCACAGCATGATCCCATGCTCACCTCCCACCCTGCTCCTTTTATGGGCCAAGAATGGGAATTTGACTCAAGGACTGTCACTCAGTAGGTTGGCCAAACTTCCCTTCAGTCCCCGCTCAGGTTGCCTGATCAGTTTCTCTCTTTTGAAAATTTAGATTTGAAACAGGAAAAATTGGCTGAAACCCAAAGATTATTATGAAAAAAGAGTCAGGAGAAACTCATGATGGGCTGCGTTCCAGGTAAAGTCAAGAGGGAATAGTGGACATGGTGAGTCAAGAGAAGTTGAGTGGTAGAGAAATGACATACAGAGTAAATAGGAAGAACCAGCCAGTGGTCCAGAGGGAAAAGAGACAGACAGGTAGAGAGCCATTTGGAACTGAGCAGAGGTCCCAAGATTCAAAGCATCCCCCAAACCTGATGGTACAGCTGGGCTGTATCTGCTATAAATACTACAAAAGCATGCACTTAGCGGAACTCCAGTGTCAAATCTTGCTAAATTGCTGATACTTACAGTAACCAGATAAATGTGGTGTCTCTCTTTTTCTCTTCCTCTTGCTCTTCAGTCCTATCTTATATATACGAAGTTTAATATGTATATATGTTTTTGGGTGCCTGGGTGGCTCAGTCAGTTAAGTGTCCGACTCTTGGTTTTGGCTCAGGTCATGATAGCAGGATTCGTAAGTTCAAGCCCTGCATTGGGCTCCGTGATGACAGTGCAGAGCCTGCTTGGGATTTTCTCTCTCTCCCTCTCTGTCTGCCCCTCTTCCACTCACTCTCTGTCTCTCAAAATAAATAAACTTAAAAAACATGTTTTAATATTATAAATTCAATAGTTTATAATGTATACACATCACATATAATTTTAATTTATGCTGTGATGCAATTATGTGATTAAATTATATAATCTCTCTACTTTGTTATAATATAGCTTTTGAAATGTTAGTCTCTATATGATGTTTAGTATATAGAGAACTGTGTTAATCACTCTCTGTTTCTCTAGGAAGAGGAAATGGGCCAAGGCTGGAGGAAAAGACCACCATTCAGACAGGAGGAAATACACACCGAATGGAAAATGAAGACACAGAGATTAACATCCACATTCTGAAAGCGATAACAGTGCAGTGTTCAGTAAACGGCTTGGCAAAAAATTTCATTTTGTCTCCTGAATAAACATCAAATCCACCAGATGGGGCTCTAATATTCTTTTAGTTCAACGACAGAAAATTCCAAGCATTTACTATTATCTTTAGAGACAGAAAACATATTTCCCATATTAAAAGAATTTGCTTGAGATAGGGCTATGCCTTAATAAGCATTATCATTATTTTGTATCTTTTAATGCTATAAAGTGATTTATACAGAAAGTGGCCAATTTGCTGGAAATTGAGGCATCCAAATAGTGGAATTAAATCAATTCAAGTAATTCTGAGTTAAACCCTTTTGCAAATGTTCTTTTAAGGAAATAAGGACATATTTCACACACAAATAGGTGCATATTGCTACAGGACTGTTCCATCTTTGGAGTTACTGACATAATTTAAAATGTGAATTGTTTAAAATTATATTAAATGATTGTGAAATTTATCACAGCTGCAATATACTCAGCCCGATCCAGCTCTTTTGATAGGTTATGCTTTAAGAGTTAGAAATTGAGATTTTTTTTTTTTCCTCAGGGCAGGGATGTGGGTTCTCCAAAGAAAACATTTTGCTTCTATTTTTCTGAGGTTTAGATTTGGAAATCTGAGTCTCTTCTTGGACTCGTTTCTCCGTGACTCAGAACTTTTGTTGTTCAATCTGGAAAGAATGCCAACTTGAGAACTGCATCTGAATTTTGATTGAGAGAGTGGGTGGGTCAAAATGACAGACTTGAGACCGAGCTGGTTTGGGTCCCTAATGTCATCCAGTGGAAGAGTCCTGAGTTAGGACAGGGAGCCAGGCGTCGTTGATGTCTCCGGCCAGCCAGTCACGAAGGCCCATCGTGATGCTACCACTCCCCCAAAGTGTCTATGTGGTAACTATTTTGTCCTTCTGTGGGCCTCCTGGGCCTGGCTGAGGCTCCCTTTGGGAAGGACAGCTCTCCAGAGAAGGTAGCAGCTGAGAGCCCAGCAGCTGACTTGCACGGGAGCTGGAGGACAGGGGCGCATCTGTCCTTTCTCGTCGCTAAGGCCACCAGCCGCACAGCCCCACGTAGACTCACTTGGCAATGACGCGTCCTGGAGCTGAGCAATGCCGCAGCCCTGTTTGTGCTAATCTTCCTAAAAAGGAAAGTTTTGTAAATTGTGAAGATTAGTGAACTTTTATTTCCAGGCAAACTATAAGTACATAAACAGTCTACATTGGCCCTTGGGGGGTTAGTCATCTTCCCCCTCCCACCCCCGCCCCACACACATTTGTAGCTAAAACATGGAAAGTATCAAATATACATGCTTGTTTAAGCCATTAGATGTATTTGCCATTAGATGTACTTGGTGCCGTGGCCAGCGATGGGAGGGATTTCTGAGGAGGCTACAGGGGGTTAGAACCCACAGCCCCACCCTGCATTCTGCATTTGGAGTGGGGCTGGCTCAGTCTACTGCTGGTTAGAGGCCAACCAGGGAAGCGAAAAGCAGGTTCTGGAGGGCATGATGATAACTAGCGTCAAGTGTCACTTAGAGGCCAGAGCTCTGGGAGAAATACCTTCCAGGGGTTCGCATTTGCGTGTCCACCATCAGAGCTGGCAGGCATCCTCATCAAACTGCTACATACAAGAGAGGATGTGGCTTGCCCAGGCCATGCTGCAGCGACTGCTGACTGTCATTCAGCACTGTTGGCCCTGATTCGGGGAATAAGAGGGTGCTGAGGACAGACAGCACTCAGAGATCTTCCAAGAAGGCAGACGACCTCAGGGAACTCATCAAGGAAACCCATTTATGGAGTATTTGCTATGTACCAGCCTCTGACACATGTAGAGCGCAGCTCCTGGGTGGTGAGGAAGGGCATAGGTTTTGGAATCGGATGACCAGAGTTCGCATCCTGAGTCAGCCTTTTCCCAGGCGGACAGTTCCGAGTGCATTACCGAATCCTCTTGGCATCTATACACTTCAGTTTTTAACCTTCACAGTGGAAATACTGGTCCCTGTGTCACAGAACACTTCAAAGGATTAATCGACGTCACTTGCATAAAGTGTTTATTTTACAGGTAGGAGGGAACTACTTCCCAAAGGTATGAGTGGGTGCAGGTGGAAAGGGAATATGGTACAGGTCTCTCTGACTCCTGGCTCCTCTGCTTGCGATACCCCTACCCCGTGTAGATGACGCAGAGGCGAGGGCGAAGGGGCGGGCTCATGCAATAGCGCCACCCCTCTGGCATCTTCAGCAAGGGGTCTTCTTCAGCTGTTGACTCTGCTTCTCAACGTGCCGAGCTCGCCCCAGCCGTGGAGTGTTGGCCTTCGCTCGAATGTAGACTGGGATTCCATCACCCTGGCTACTGCTGGACTCACTCCCTCACCCTCTTTACATTCTTGCTGAGATTTTTACCTTCTTGTGAGGCCTCTCCTTCACAGCCTGACCACCAGTGGGATTCCCAATACACTTTTTCTTCTTTCCGAATGTTCTAAGAGGACACGGGTCTGCCTCTGTTTTCTCCCCCACCGCTGATGCTGATGCGTGCCCAGTGCCTAGAATGGTGACTTAGTAACCAGTTAATAAACATCTGATGAATGAACGTTGAATGAATGAGCAGATGCGGTGGGTGGGGGAGGGCTGAAGGAAGGCAAGAAAAAGATGAGCCCTAAAACTAGTAGGATTTTTGAGTACTGAGTTTTGAGCCTAAAGATAGTAGGGTGGTATAAAGCTCAGTTACTTAAACTATAGCTCAAGGTCAGATTGACCAGGGGCAGGCTTGAAGTTCCGCTGAGTTGTGGAATATTGAATTAGAACTTCTTGTTCCCGTGTGGGTCAGGGCTAGTCCCAGGTTTCAGACATCAGCCTACATCTTTTCATTTAGCCAGTAAGTCAACAAATATGTAGTGATACCACTACGCTCCAGGCACATGGGAAGGGGTCTGGGTGTTGGGGAGACAGAGATGGATAAAACACCATCCCAGCTCTCATGGAGCCCAAAGTCTAGTGGAAGAAACAATTTTGCGTCATTCTGTTAAAAAGTTAGTGAAGTTGAGGTGCCTGGGTGGCTCAGTTGGCTAAACGTCTGACTCTTGATTTCAGCTCATTCTCAAGGTTTGTGAGATTGAGCCCCGAGTCGGGCTCCACAGTAATGGCACAGAACCTGCTTGGGATTCTCTCACTCCCTCTCTCTCTCCCTGTCTCTTCCCTGCTCACATGTGCACATGTGCACATTTTCTCTCTCTCTTTCTCTCTCTCTCTCTCAATGAACTTTTAAAAAATTAAAGAAGTTAAGTGTGGTGATAGATCTTGGACAGACTAAGATTTGGGTGTCCTGTGATCACAGGCTTACTGAGGCAGACAGGGGAGGGGGAGACGGCGAGCAGGCAAAAGTTGGTGCTCTGAGAGGCCAATAAGTTGGTTTTCTTTCACACTGCTGGTCTTTAAATATTCATTCAACTGAATTTTAATGGAACAGGGCTAACTTTCTCAAAGTATATAAAAGCATCTGAACTTCAGATAGGGAAGTAAGTGATATAATCCCAGTAAATAGCACAATGCCATGCAATATTTTGTTTTAGATGTTCAGTTGGCTGCAATTGCACACATAGGCCAAAAAAACCAAAGAGAGACAGGGTGGGGCTTGTAAGAAATGTTTGTTTTAATTCTCACTTAGAAATGCTGTTTAATCTGATGGGAGTAAGCAATGTACATTTCACCAATTAATGTATAACTGGAAACCCGTGTTGACTGGTGCCATGTCTACTTTTTCTCTGCAGTTGTTTTGATGGGTCTTATCAATTAGGTTCTGGGCTGCAGCCTGCCTGATCCAGCTTAGTCACCATGTCTTCCCTGAGCCTCAGGGTTTTTTGCCTGTAAAGTGGGTTTAATAATCAGCTCACAGGGTTATTAAGAGATCAAAGTACGGTTTGTGCCAGTTTTTAAGTTTTCGTTAAAAGTTGTGGTGCGGGCATCTGGGTGGCTCAGTCAGTGAAGGGTCTAACTCTTGATTTCGGCTCAGGTCACGATCTCATGGTTCATGGGTTCAAGCCCCCCATCGGGCTCTAACTGACAGTGCAGAGTCTGCTGGGGAGTTTCTCCCTCTCTTTCTCTGTTCCTCCCCCGCTTGTACTCTCTTTCTATCTCAAAATAAATAAATAAACTGAAAACAATTTTAAAAAGCATGTAACATAAAATTGTCATTTTAACCATTTTTAAGTGTACAGCTCAGCAGTGTTAAGTATATTCACATTGTTGCGAAACATCTTCAGAACTTTCTCATCTTGCAAAACTGAAACTCTGTCCACATTAAACAGCAGCTCCCCATTTCTCTCTCCCTCAACCCCTGGTAACCACCATCTACTTTCTGTCCCTATGAATTTGATTACTTTAGTAATCTGTGTAGTGGAATCACACAGAGTTTGTCTTTTCGAGACTAGTTTATTTCACTGAGCATAATATCCTCAAGCTTCATCTGTGTTGTGGCATGTCATGGGATTTCCTTCCTTCTTAAGGCTGAATAAATAATCCGCTGTATGTATACACCAGGTTTTCTTTATCTGCTCCTCTGTTGATAGACATTTAGACTGCTTCCACCTTTTGGTGATTGTGCCTGGTGCTGCTGAGAATGTGGTGTGCAAATGTCCTCTTGAGGCCCTGCTTTCAAGTCTTTTGGGTTTATCCCCATCAGGGGCATTGCTGGGTCATACCGTAGGTCTATTTCCAGTTTAGTTGAGGAGCTCCATGCTGGTTTCCATAGAGCTCACCTTATTGTATATTCCCACCAACAGTGCACGGGTTTTAATGTCTTCACATCCTTACCGGCACTTAGTTTCTCTTTTCATGATAATAGTTTTTCTTTGTGCCGGTTTTAGAAATGATGCTAAGTTATTAATGTGAGATAATTCTAAAGTGAGTGCAGATGTTTGCACAAACTGATTTTATAAAAATATAAATGTAGGGGCGCCTGGGTGGCTCAGTCGGGTAAACCTCTGACTCGTGATTTTGGCTCCGGTCATGATCTCACAGTTTGTGAGTTCAAGCCCCTCACCGGGCTCTGTGCTGACAGCACGGAGCCACTTGGAATTCTCTCTCCCTCCTCTCTCTCTGCCCTTCCCCTGCTTTCTCTCTCTTTTTAAAAATAAATGAATAAGCTTAAAAATATATAAATGTAAGGCGTGTAGTTATATAAATATAAATACATAGACAGTAACGAGATGAGTGTTAAGGCAAATTGAGCTGGGTGGCCCTAACGAGCATGTTTGCAACATCACCAACTGATATACATGGAGTGCTTGTGATATATAGGGTAAAGCATTATGGGACATTGCAATCATAACACATTTAAAAATTACAACAAATTCTATGCGTATGTAAAAAAATTAAACCAATTCACAATCATATCAGGCAAAGAGTGAGTCTTCAGTATGCTCTGGACTTATTCCTCGTGCCTATTACCTTTTCAAAACTCTGCTTCTTAATAGTAGCCATTGAACAAAGCTTTGCTCCACCCTTTCAGAGATCTGCTATGCAAATATCTATTTTCATGTTCCTTTATGTTTTTGGTTGGATGTTACTATACATAGTTTTCATTAAGATTTTAATTGAATTATTTAAAATATTTCCCTTCAGCTTTATTGGTATATAATTGACCTATAACACTGTGTAAGTTTAAGTAGTGTAACATGATGATTTGGTATATGTACATATTGTGAAATGCTTACCACATCAGGTGAGTTGACACATCTATAACCTATTGTTACCATTGTGTGTGTGTGTGTGTGTGTGTGTGTGTGTGTGTGTGTGTGTGTGTGTTAAGAACATTTAAGGTCAAATTTCTTAGCAAATTTCAAGCATACACTACTGGGCTGTTAATGAGACTCACCATGCTGCACGTTACATTCCCACACTTATTTCTCTTACAACTGGAAGGGTGTACCCATTGGCCAGCATCTCCCCACTTTCCCCAACTCCCCTCCCCTCCAAGCCCTGGCTACCACCTTTCTACTCCGTTTCTATAGGTTTGGCTTTTGGAGATTCCACATATAAGTGAGATCATACAGTATTTATCTTTCTTTGTCTGACTTAATCATTACCTTTTATATGTGAGTAATTTATCCACTTGAAATGATTTTTTGGTAACCACAGTGGTTGTCTTTGTTATATCCAATGTAAATTATTGTGGATGTGATGATTCATGTTAGCATTTGACTTTATATGTTTGCTGAAATCTCGTAAAAGGATCATACCTGCCTGTGAGAAGTTATGACATGCCTTGATAATCCAGAGCAGCCAGATGAATGGTCGTCCGAGAGTCATTTCCAGCATCTTTTTTTCTTTTTAAGTTTCTTTATTTATTTTGACGTGGGGGGCAGAAAGAGAGGGACAGAGAATTCCAAGCAGACTCCATCCAGTCAGTGCAGAGACTGATGCAGGGCTCGATCTCACGAACTGTGAGATCACGAGGTGAGCCGACATCAAGAGTCTGACACGCCACCACCTGAGCCACCCAGGCCATCCGGCACCTTTATTATCATGTGGAATGGTTTGGATAAGTTCCTTCCTGGCCAGATATGCAGTTCTTGTTTTAGTGAATATAGTGGTTAGGAGTTTAAGTTTTCATACAAAAGAATGTGGGTTCAAGTCTTGGTTCTCTTTAATCTCTTTGGATCACTCACTCATTCATTTATTCATAAGTACCTGCTATGTACTGGGCACTGTTTGTTGCCCTGAAGATACAGTAAAGAGGAGCATAGAAGTAAAATCTCTTTTCCGGTAGGGCTGACATTCTAATATGGGGAGATGAACAATAAACATAACCCAAATTCATTTTTAACCGTAAAGCACTATTTGAATGCCGCTTTCTATGTTTGACTCTGGCTTTGATGGTGGCTTCTGTTTTCCTGGCACAGCATAAAACCCCCACATATTCTTGGTTCACCTCTTGGGTTAGCAATGCTTCATCACCCTGTGACTGAAGCAGCATCTGCTTTAGTTGACTATGGCAAAAATAATCATGTTACCATTTCATTTTCCAATATGACTAGAAAATTGATCATAAACTATCAGATTCATGATATAGTGTGTACCTTTGTAATTCTATGAATCCTCTGACATTTAAGCTGGCTTTTGAAAAATCTGTAGCAAGGTGATATCAAAGAAAAATGTGTTTTTATGGCAAAAGTTGATTGAGTCTCCCTGATTAGTCATTTAGATTGCTTCCATTTAAATCAAACCTATTGCAAAAAGCATGAAAGTTCTTTGAAAAATGTAAAATGTGGTAGACAAATACAAAGTGTTGTCAAGGGTTTTAACAAAGAATTTCACTCTTTTTTGATGTATGACTGCAGGCAGCTCTCAGGCTTCAGCCTCTCTCTCCCTCTTGTGCCTTCTATTGAGGCAAGCTGATAAGAAAGCCTGGGTGCCGCATCCCGTGAGCAGAAACGGGCAGAAGGTGCAAACCAGGTCAGCACAACCCTCCCCCCAACCACAATACGAAGTCAGTCTCTTTCCCTACTCTCTCTGGCCACTTTTTGGACCAGCTTGGGAATCCTATTTTGCTCTCCCCAGAAAGCCTTATGATGTGATAAATAAACCTTTTTATGCACTCTTGTGTGTGTGTGTGCGTGTGCGTGTGCGCGCGTGCGCGTGTGTGACGTCATCAATCTTGGTATCTAAATCAAATCTTTAGTGCGAATCCATCTGATTCTAAGAGTGGCCACAAGAAGAATGGCTTTCCAGAAAACGTCAGGGGAAACACCCTTCCTCTTGTTTATACCTTTGGACCATCAGTAAAATTTCCGCTCAGTTGGTTTATTGCAAACAACCCTTGTGGAACGATAGTTCCTAGCAACCTCCAGTCATCTGTCATGGCTCATCTTGTCAGCCCCAGTCTGGTCGGGCACCAGCCCTGAACCTCCAGGGGTCAGGAATCAGGTGTGCCTTGGTGCCCTTGTGTTTGGCTGAGCCGTGGACACACATGTATCTACTGAGTTCCAGCCTTCTCTTCAGTCCTGTTGAAATGATCCAAACTATGCTCTGCCTCAATCTCTCTCCTGAGCCAGGATGCTTGACCTAAACCCCACTTCTATTGAGGAAGGGAGTGTGGACATTTCCCCCAGCTGTGCACTGCTCTCTGCTGTCCTAAGCACTGACTCCATAGTCTGTCGATGGATTGATCCTGAGATCTGACCAGCTGTTGAGGTGTCCCGCCATTCAGATAAACCTTCCCCAGATACTGATCTCTGTCCCAAGCAGGTGGCTTTTCCATGCTCTTTTGGACACAGCGGGCTGGCCTTTCTCAGTTCTCTTATGCGGGGACTGGCCCTCTAGCACTGGCAATTTCCCCAGCCCTGTATTTCTCAGCCTTGGTTTTTATATCATCCCTTCTCTTACATCCCGCGTACATTTACGTCCCCACCCCCCAACCCTTTGAATGCTACACAAACACAGATACATTCATTTTAGACGTGTTCCTTTTGTCTTGGTATGCCTATGGCCAAGACCACCAAGCATTTTACACATGAATTTAAATTTTGTATTTTTCTTGAGTAATTTCTTTTTTTTTAAGTTTATTTATTTATTATGGAAGAGACAGAGACAGTGCAAATGGGGGAGGGGCAGAAAGAGAAGAGACAGAGAACCCCAAGCAGGCTTCATGCTGCCAGCACAGAGCCCAGCGTGGGGCTTGAACTCACAAAATGGCGAGATCATGACCCGAGCAGAAACCAAGAGTCTGATGCTTAACTGACTGAGCCACCCAGGCACCCCTGCTTGACTAATTTCTAATGTGATGATTCTACATTATGTTTATTTATGTAATTGGTCAGAGAATTGCCATGATTTATTTTCTAGTCATACTTGCCTCTATACACAGCTATTTATAACTATCCTGTGAGAACTTCTAAACCCACTTTTTTTTCAAAGTTTTTTAAAAAAATATTTATTTATTTTTGAGAGAGAGAGAGAGAGAGAGCAGGGGAGAGGCAGAGACAGAGGGAGACACAGAATCTGAAGCAGGCTCCAGGCTCTGAGCTGTCAGCACAGAGCCTGACATGGGGCTCAAACTCATGAACTGTGAGATCATGACTTGAACCCAAGTCAGAAGCTTAATCAACTGAGCCACCCAGATGCCCCTAGACCTTCTTTTTTAGTGCATACAGGTGACACTGACCTCAGGAGCGCCACAGTGTATCAGAGCTTCTCAAGGCCCCAAATATTCCCCAAATGCCATAAAGCATGCCTGTAGGACTCTCTTCTGTTAGATATATAGTGCTGTGTAACTCAGTATTACCTCGTAACATTGTGGCTTCAAGAAATAAGCATTTGTTATCTTCTACAGTTTCTGTTGGCCAGGTATTCAGGGCAGGTTAGCAGAGTGTTTCTGGTTTAGGGTCACTCATGAGGATGCAGTCGGGACATCGACCAGGGCTGGGGTCACCTTAGGTACTCGACTGTGGGTTGAGGACCCTCTTCTGGGATGGCTCGCTCACATGGCCATTGGCAGGAGGACTCAGTTCCTTGCCACGTGGACCTTTCTCCACAGGCTTCCCGAGAGTCCACAAGACACTGCAAAGCAGCTGGCTTTCCCCACCTACAGGGAGTGATCCAAGATGGCAGCGGCTGTCGTTGACAGCCTAGCCTCAGAAGTCACACACTGTCATTTTTGCAATAGCCTATTGCTTGCACAGGTCAGCCCTAGTTGGTGTGTGAGGGGATGGCACAAAGGTGTGCAGGTTGGGAAGTGGGCGTCCCTGGGGACACCTCGGGAGTGGATTTCCACACCACTTTAGCTTCAGATTTGATCAATTCAGATACAAAACTCTAGACCATCCAGCTCCTCTCTTCACTCCGGGCGTCCCGTGGGCTGGCTGCTGAGTAGTTTGAAGATGAGCTTGACTTGCCAGTCAGCTGTAGTGAGGGGCGGGGGTCCCGTGGTATAAGCCTCCTCATTGTGTGTGATGGATGGATGCCACAGGGCTCTTTTCTAAAGAGAGGGTAGAGATGAGGCCACCTCTGAAGGACATTTTCAAGATTCGCTTGACTTCAACCAAAATTCTGAAGAGGGAGGAAATAAGACAAAGGGAATGGGAAAGAGAAGCAAATTAGGTTTCTCAGAACCTCAGGCTTCACCCTTTTCCATCACACGCTTTTCCATTAGGTGGGTGTCAGGACTGTAGCTCTGGGATATGGCCAGCAGAGGGCAGGCTTCTGCGAGCCGGAGATAGCCAGCTAATGTCTTCAGAATAAAGGACCTGCAGAATTGTCATATTTCTGAGTTACAAGTAACCTGAAAAAAAATCATCTATTCAGACCTTCTTATTTCACAGGATAAGACGGAGGCCCACGGAAGAGAAAGCAGCTTCTGACAAGGACTGTCAGCCTTTTATTTATTTATTTATTTATTTATTTATTTATTTATTTATTTATTTATTATGTTTTATTTATCTCAGAGAGAGAGAGAGAGAGAGAAGGACAGACAGCATGAGCAGGGGAGGATCAGAGAGAGAGGGAGACACAAAATCCGAAACAGGCTCCAGGCTCTGAGCTGTTAGCACAGAGCCCGATGCAGGGCTCGAACCCACGAACCGTAAGATCATGACCTGAGCCGAAGTCGGAGGCTCAACCCACTGAGCCACCCAGGCGCCCCAAGGACTGTCAGCCTTCAAGTGGCATAGCTGAGATCAGAACTCCAGGTTCCTTGACCATTTTTCCTTTGAAAATTCTTCCCTTTTAGTTAGAATTGCTTGAAAAATAGCCCTTCACATTTTAGGCAAATGTAAAGGATCAGGCATATTTCATTATTTCTCTAATTTGAGCAAAAGGATAATGAAATTTTTGAGATTTTAATTTTTGACTTAAATCATTTTTATATTATTTTACTGAAACTCATACCAACATAAAACTAGGATTAAAAGCCCTTATGTTTATAGCTCTTGTAAAATGATTCATTAAAATCAAATTCATATAGTTAATACAAAGTTTAAAAATTAATTTGACAACATTAACTGGATGTGGGATATATTGTCATTCCTTGAGTTTGGCTAAAATAGAATTGTTATTTACTACCTGAATGTGGTAACAAGGTCGGTCTGGGTCTGCTTATCCCCCCAGGGGCTGTGTGGTTAATCAATTTCCCCACCCCCCTTATTTCCTATTTAAAGTATGCAAACCTTCATTTGCATAGTGGGCCATTTTAGCTTTAGTTTGTTCTCATTTAGTGAAAATGCTTCATTTACGGATTAATATCGCTTCTTTTCTCATTAGCTTGGATTGGTCTACTTTTCTCCAACATAACTAATCATAACTGCAAACATGAGCAATGAAATCTGGGGAGATAACTGGTTATAGGTTATAAGGTGATTACCCAGAGGTTATATTTATATTAATATAAGCACTGAAATGAAAACATATTCCAAAAAAATATTGGAGAACTTGCCACTCCCTGAAAATGTGAATACAAACCCTTGAGTGCCCTGATGCTGAAATTAGAGGAGACATTGCATAATGTGGTTTGTTTTTAGTCCTAATGGTATGTTCTAGACATGATGCTGTTATCAAGAGTTATCCTTTTCTTTTTTAATTTTAATGTTCATTTATTGTTGAGGAGAGAGACAGAGAGACAGAGACAGAGTGCCAGTGGAGGAGGGGCAGCGAAAGAGGGAGACACAGAATCCAAAGAAGGCTCCGGACTCTGAGCTCTGAGCATGGAGCCCAACATGGGGCTCAAACCCACTGAACGTGAGATCATGACCTGAGCTGAAGTCAGACACTTAACTGACTGAGTCACCCAGGCGCCCTGTTATCAAGAGTTATCTTGATTTCAAAGGAAACAAGAAGAGCCAGGAACATTTTTCAGTTGTCGATGACAATGTCTCACTTGTCGAAGTAGTTAATGAACGCACAGAGAAGAACGCAGGCATTGTTTGCTTTTCTTGCGACACCCAGGTGAAAGGTGGGCACTAACAGAAGTGCCCAGGTTGGGGCAGAAGGTTGGGCCTCCGAGAGAGCTCAATGGTGGGCTCTATTCTGTTACCTGGCACTTGCTTTGACCTTGTGAGGTAACTAAACACCCTTAAGATGCGACTACAACCAGATGCTGGGAGTGACCTGTGCTCTAGACCCGAGGAGCTGCAGCTAACAAATGAAATCGAGCAAACAATGAAATGGACTAATTGAGACAGAAGAGGGTCCTGCCTGAACAGAGTCGCAAAACTTACGTGTCTTAGGCATATTTTCGGTTGAAAAACCATCCGTGCTGCTCTCTTTTCTGAGACTGAGGAGCAGCGTTCCACAACCAGGGCCACATGTCAAGAGTGGAGCCTGTGACTAACCCCCTCAATATTGCCTCTTCTGTTCGCCACTTCTACGAACCGGTGGGAGGAAGAGGAACACATTGTTCCCATTTCACTGCAGTTTAAGAAGAGAGAAAAGAGGCAAGCGAGGGGTTTAGACTGAATTAATTAAGCCCAACACATTTCAGTGGAAAATTTAAAGGTGTGAATGTTTGAGAAGTTTAGATGAGCATTTTGTATTCACACCCCCATCTCCACCTGTTGAAATATTTCTTCTCCTTTTAGGTTTCTCTAAGGCTGCTTTTCCTTGAAGACTTTCTGGATTCCCAATAGATGGAGTTCAGCCACCCCTAAGGCCCATGTCCATTTTGTTGGGGGGGGGGGCTGCTGCTTAAAACATTGCTTTGTCCAAGGTTATATATTTCCTTCAAGACAAGTCATCCTCAGAAAGCTTTGTAGATGGTATGAACTTGATGAGAGCTGGTCAGCACACGGAACATTCTGAATAACAGCAAACATTTTCAATGTAATGGCTTTGCCATGGCTACTTTAGTTTTCTTAGTAGGGTTCAAGACCAAAATATCCCACACGGTGATGGGCTCATCAAAAAAGCAAAAGAGAGAATGGAGAGAGCTTCAACCTCAGCCTCCTCATCAAGATGCAGTCAGAACAGCTGCTTCCAAGAACAGTAAGAATCCTGCTAAGGAAGCTGAAAGAATACTTTAATTTTGGGAGGGAAGTGTGCCTTGGTAAGAACATACAGAATCGTTGATGGTGGGCGGTAAAGTACTGATTTTCCCCTCTTCATCACTAAAAAGTTTAACTGAGAAGGAATCCCTCCTGCCTGACCAGATACATTCTTGTGCTTGCTTTTTGTATGGGATCCCTTCTTGGTGAGAGCCCCTCCCCCGGGAAAAGTGGTTGGCAGTGAGACTCACAGCAGAAAAATCTCTGGGAGGGAAGGCACGAGACAGGAGGGTAGGAATCCTGGCATGTAATCACTTAGGGTCTAAAAAATGAAATAGTTGGGGCTCCTGGGTGGCTCAGTTGGTTAAGCGCCCAACTTCGGCTCAGGTCATGATCTTGTGGTTCGTGGGTTTGAGCCCCACGTCAGGCTCTGTGCTGACAGCTAGCTCAGAGCCTGGAGCCTATTTCAGAATCTGTGTCTCCCTCTCTCTCTGACCCTCCCCTGTTCGTGCTGTCTCTCTCTCTCTCTCTCAGAAATCAATAAAACATTTAAAAAAATTAAAAAAAAAAAGAAATGAAATAGTTGCTTGGTCCAAGTTATGGAGATATAAATGATCATTAGCCTCTGATTTCCCTCCTCTTTCTGCCTCCTCATTTCTGACCTTACAGGACTGTGAATGGACTTAATCAAGGCTCTTGATTGCAGGAGAAGTCTGCGATTAAGATTTAATAGTAAATCATGGCTAAAGAACTCCTTGCCAGCAGATGCTGGGCCTGCCAAGGTTAGCATTAGATGTACAGTGCTGGCTTTGTACATGTGATGAAGGATGGGTAAGTGATTTTCTTGGGTAGGAGTGGAGAAAGGGAGAAAGGAGAAGAAGGAAGTGCCCAAATATAGACTCACCAATATTTAATTTTAACAATGCTTGGAGCCTTTAGAGCTCACAGAGTTTAACCCCCATCTGATTGATTGATTCATTAAGCTAATATTTACAAGTGTTTACCATGTGCAATGGGTGCAGTAGTGAACAAATCAGATAAAACAAAACAAAGAATAAAAATAACCCTGCCTACATAGAGCTTACATCTAGTAAAGGAGGACCAATAATAAGCATCTGCAGAGCTAAATTATGCAATATAGTAAAAAATGATATGTGTTGTGGAAATAAATGAAATAAGGAGGGAGCTGGGAATAGTGAGGCAAATGTAAGCAGCGCTGTCGTTTTAAATAGAGTGGTCTTGGGGCGCCTGGGTGGCTTAGTCGGTTAAGCGTCAGACTTTCGCTCAGGTCATGATCTCACGGTTCGTGGGTTCAAGCCCCGCATCGGGCTCTGTGCCGCCAGCTCAGAGCCTGGAGCCTGTTTCAGAGTCTGTGACTCCCTCTCTCTCTGACCCTCCCCTGCTCATGCTGTCTCTCTCTCTCTCCTAGAAATAAATAAAACATTAAAAATAAATAAATAAATAGAGTGGTCTTCCTTGGTAAAGGGTTATATCACATTTGTTGAACACTTATGTCAAGGAACTCACTACCTCCTAAAGGAGTCTCTTTCATTTTTAGAGTGCCTTCCTTTTTCATATATTGAGTTGAATCTGCATTTCTGAAAAATGAAAAAAAAAGAAAGAGGTAAAAAAGAACCCATAAAATGTAGTTAAAGAGAATAAAAGAAACAGAGTCAATAGACCAAATAGCAAGCAATAAGAGATTTAAACACAACTGTATAAATAATCACATTAAATAGAAATGGTCTAAACACTCAATTAAAAAGCAGATATTTTTTAGATTTTTAAAAAGACCCACTTTATACTACTTACAAAAAACACACTTTAAACACATTTTAAATATAAAAATACAAACACATTTAAACTAAGTGTGGAAAAGGATAGAGCCTGTTAACATTAATTGAAAGAAGGAAATGGCTATAATATCTGACAAAGCAGACTTCAGGGCAAAAAAAAAAAAGATAACAGACATAGAGAGCTGTCACTTCATAATGGAAAGGGGTGAAACAAAACTATAGAATAATATTTCTTATAGATGCACACAAATTCTGTCAAAGTTTTAGCAAATAAAATCCATCAATACACAAAAGGAGATTTACCTAGGTGGGATTGATCCCGTGAATACAAGGTTTGTTTAATATTTGAAAGTCAATCAATGTAATTCACCATATTAACAAAATAATAAAAGACAAATTATTTGTCATCTAGTTGGGGCAGAAAAAGCACTTAACGAAATTCAGCATTCATTTCTGATATGACGTCCCAGAAAACTAAGATTAGAAAGGAACTTTTTCAACACGGTAGAAGGCATCTATGAAAAATCTATAGCTAACATTCTTAACAGTGTTAAGAATTAACACTAAGTTAATTAAGTGTTAACATTCTTAACACAATGTTTTCTCCCTAAGATTAGGAATAAGGCAAAGCATGTCTGCTTTCATCACGTCTATTTAACATTATGCTGGAAGTCTAGGCAGTGTAATTGGGAAGAAAAAGAAATAAATGGCATCCAGATTGCGAGGGAAGAAGTAAAAATGTATTTATTTGCAGATGATATTATCATTTGTGAAGGAAATTTAATGAAGTCTACAAAAGAGCTACTAGGTTAATTAGTGAGTTTAGGAAAATTTCATAGCACAAGATCAATATAAGAGAATTAATTGCATTTCTAGAAACTAGAAATGAATAATCTAAAAATGAAGTATAATATGAATGAGCATTGAAAATATCAAATACTTAGGGCTAAATCTGCCAAAAGATACGCAATGCCTATACACTGAAAACTATAAGACATAGTTGGGAGAAATGAAAGAAGACCTGAATAAATGTGTTTATGGGTCAGAAGATTAAATATTGTTAACATGTCAATTCTCCTCAAATTGATCTATGGATTCAGCACAGTTTCAAAGAAATCCCAGCAGAAATTTTTGTACAAATACAAACCCTAATTTTATAATTCTTATGGAAATGCAAGGAACCTAAAATAGGCAAGGGGGCTCTGAGAAAGAACAAAAGTATTGGCTGATTCAAAAATTATTACAAAATTTATAGTAATAAAGATAGTATAGTATCACAGTAAAGGGATATATCAAAGAATAAAATAGAAAACCCAGAAATAGACCCATACATACATGAACTTTTAATTTGCAATAAAAGATCAAACTTGTAACAGAGGAGAGAAGATAACTTTCTCAAGGTAATATATGTACAGAGACAGTTTTTACTTAAAAATCAAGGAAAGTTATGTCATTATGTCTCTGGATACAAGAGACCTTTTCTTACCTTGGAGCAGAATTACTTTTCCTTGTTTCTCTGTCCCCCTTTTGTGGTAAGAACACTTAACGTGAGATCTACCCTCTCAACAAATGTTTAAGTGTACAACACTGTATTGTTAACTGTAGGCACTCTGGCACTGTGTTTGTACAGAAGTTCTCTAGAACTTACTCATCTTGCATACGTGAGACTATACCTATTGAAGAAGTCTGCATTTCCCCCTCCCCCCACCCCCTGACAACCACTATTCTATTCTCTCCTTCTATGAGTTTGGCTATTTCAGATTTCATGTAAATGGAATCATACAGTATTTGTCCTGAGACTGGCTTATTCTACTGGGTATAATGGCCTCCAGGTTCATCAGAATTACTTTTTTCCAAAAAAAGTAACTTATGTGAGTGGCTAATTCATAGCCATTGGCCTGAGAAAGTGCTTGATGGAGACTTTTATTTTGCATTACTTAGCAAACCAGAGAGCCGAGGGATGAATCTCTTGGGAGCTGTTGGTCACAGTGGCCTCACTCACATGTCTGGTGCTTGGCTGTGGTAATGCCGGCCACTGGGCCATGTTTCTCCAGCATCTACCAGTCAATCTCAGGCGTCTGCACTTGGGAGCTATGTTCTAAAAGCAGTAAGAGAAGTCCAAATGAGCAGGCACTTTTCAGGTTCTGCATGTTTTCTGTTGGCCAAAGCAAGTCGTGTGGTCAAAGCCAGATTCAAGAGTTGGAAACATACAGACTCCACTTCTTTATGAGAAAAGATGCAAAGATTTTGTGACCAGTCTTTGAAATGTAACCTAAGGTGGTTTAACAGAACATATTGCTGAGGAGTGAAGCCTGGATCAGTGCAGGTTTGGGGTCCTCATGACCAAAGATAACGTTGGGGATGAGGCTGGGATTGCAACATTGAGTACTTAGGACCAAGGCAGTTCAAATGAAGCTATTTAGGGAGAAAGATGGGTGCCACCTCTCTGGGATCTTTCTGGTGTCCCTATGTTCTTGGGATTCAGTGAGCATGTAGTGTACATATATCTGTCACTTACAGAACTGCCACAACTAGCCCCACACCTGCCATCTTGTGGGACTTCTTCCAGCCTGCCAAGTCAGGCCACTCCGATTTTGCTGCCCTCTGAAACTGCAGCTCTTTTCATTGGTGGGTGCTTGGTAGCTTTAATGGTAGGTCTCAAAATGAGATGCTGTTAATAATACAGGTAAAGGAGTCCCCATTTGGAACATGCCCACCTTCTTGCCTGGGAGAAGGACAATTCCTTCCCATCTTGCCAGACTCTTGTAGGACCAAGAAAAAAAAATCACAAATTAATATCTCAATAAATTATCCTGTCACATTTGTTTACCCATTAAATGTTGGACCTGTTTATCTTTCTTTTAAATTACTCCTGAGTTCCATAGAGCAGAGTATTTTGTCTTCTAGAATTTATCATCGTGAAATTACTTGTCGCCGCTCCTCCAGAAATGTCAGGTTTCTGAATTAGTAAAATGGAGCACTACAATAGAGCAACTTTTCTTTATGAGTTATGTAGAGCTCTGTCATTTGGATTAAGAAGAAATACCCATTAGCATCCACAAGGGCATAGATAGACATCTAAAACATTAACAAAAAGTTCTTTTATCATATGGAACCTTTGATTGGTGTTTTGAAAAAAATTACAAAGGAATATTCAGTCTCTTCTTTTTTTCCCCCCTGTAAATTAACAGATAACATACCCAGAGATGCTACCATATGTGCCCTTCAGAATCCAGGATAAACCCCACATCCTTTCCCCTTGGACTCTAGACATCTAGAACGAACATGCCCACCAGAAACCACTGTGTATACTCCCTGGAGCCTGTGGGGCTTGTCTACCCAGAGAGATCAACACTCTTTTCTAATTCTCCAGTAATGAGAAGTGGAAACTGGGACTGAAGAGTGAGTGTGTGAGTGTGTATGAATTTATATTTGTGTGTCCAAATAGAACCGGGGTGTTTTTAGGTTCCCGTCAATGCCCATCTCTCTTCCCTTCTGGAGGGTGAACTTTGTGGGAGTTGGAACAGTGTGTCACTGAGCACAGTGCCTGCAGGGTGCTCAGTGAATGAACCGCCATTCAGAGCACTACACTGGGCCCTGTGTGGGATCTGGGGGCAGCGCAGTGTGAATAGAGCAGCTGTCACCTAACAGGCCGATGACAATCTATTGATTGATGTCAAAATCATAGCTGGCCACGCACATCATCCTCATTGCCAATGTGCGCCTTCAGCTTTCTTATCAAAGGCCAACTTCCTCCCTCTGTCTCCTTCTCTCCCCTCCTTTCCTATACCCCCCCAGTCCCTTCCTCCTTCTTCCCCCATTTCTTCCTCCCTCCCTCCATTTGTCTTCCCTTCCCCCCTCTCCCCCTCACAAAGGACAACATCAAAGCAGATTCTCATAAAGAAACTATTGGAGCTTCTTCTATTGGGGTTTATGATCCAGTGGGGGTGATTTGAGCCTGTTAGTTTCCATCAGTATCCAAGAACACGAGGAAGACAGAGTATGACATTGCATTTCTGAAGGTGGACCCAAGGTACTGTGTCTTAGGGCTTGTGTTAGTGAACAAAACAAAAATATTAATATATGCAGATGAATAGTGTAACCCGAATCATGGACCCACTGTTTGGGGGTTTGGGTAGCATAAATAGAATTTTTTTATGGGCTGTTGTAAAATGGCAATTTATGTATTTTGAGCCTAGGTGTATATGTGTGTACATGAGAGAGGAATATGAAAAACTTGTCTATTGATTTTTAAAATACTTTCCTTGTTGTGAGTAGGTTCAATTTTCTAAGGAATATTTCCTTCCTCACCCTTTTCTTTCCCTTTATTGCCCTTATTTCTTTTTCTTTCTTCTCATTTCCTAGTTGCTCCTTCCTTAACCCCCAACTCTATCTTTTATTGCCACTTCTTGTAAAGGCCAGAATGTGGAACATGTTGGTAGCACGATCAGAGGTGCACGTGGTGCCCGGGGTGGTGGTAGTTGTGGGGGTGATGGGGGTGAGCCTCACCTATGTACTTTTCCACCTTAAGAAGAGTATATGGAGTAGCTTGTCAAAGGCCCCACAGCTTTGACAAAGAAAAGGTTGGAACCTTAAACCTGCTAAGCATGATCTCTGGAGACAGCCTGAGGTTAAGTCGCTGAAAGAGTCAGCTCAGCTAGCCCTTGTGTAAGTCAAGAGCAGGTTTCCAAACGGACTGATGTTTCTGTCAGTGCTTTCCCTCCGAGGAAAACTCAGAGCCACACTAGCATTCCAGGCACGAGTTTTATTCTTGAATATTAATGTAACTGTGTATGTTATTTAAAAGTATTTGTAGGACTCAGGTCAGTATATAATTAAAAAAACCAACGACACATGAACGTATGTTATATCTTCTTTCCCGCATCTGACTATGTCGTGTTGAGTGCCAGGCCCTTCTGATAGACAGGCAAGAAAGGCTTCTAGAGGTATAAATAGCACAGATTGACAAAGAAGGGACCAGACCGACCTCAAATTTGAAGATTGCCCAGAGCTTTTGAAAAACATTCTAAGCATCTTAACACAAATGCCACGGGAATGAAAGAGCTGGAGAGTTTGTCTGCATCTGAGGGCCAGTGAAGCTGCCATTTCCCCAGAGTGGCTGGGTCTGAGGTCTCTATATTTGCTGTGCAAATATATTTGCAGTGAGAATTGGGAAATAATTATGAAATCAACAACCTCTGAGTCATGTGGGAGTGGGATGGTCTTCGGGGCAGCATTCTGCCTGGGGGCCCTTCCTTTCCCAACCAGATCTCCCCCAGGGGAGGAACTAGCCAAACAAGAAGTGCCAGAGGCAGCACAAGGGAAAGCCAAGGTCACTGCATGGAATTGTGCAAAGAAACAGGAACAGAAATGGTGATGGAAACATGATCTGCACGGGGAGCCCCAGGAAGTGTCCTGCATTTACCAGTGGGCCTGGCTGAGAGAACCCACTTATTGGGGGTGGGGTTGGGGGGAGGAAGAGGAAGGTTTCAGAAGAAGCCCTCTCTTGGTGATGAAACCAGAAAGGCAAAAGGAAAGGCAAGGCCCTGGTTCAGAGCTGAGAAAAACTTTTTAAATCTGAGGCCACAGTTTTACACAACTGAGGAGGGACTGGTGGTTAAAGTGCACGAATTATACTGGCATGTGTTGTGATGTAAAATTTCGTATCTATAAACAAACACAAAATTGCACGTTTAAGTTGTCCCTGAAGTGAATCTGCACATAGATTATTCATAATGTTTTGGTTCTTCTCAGTGGCCTTGTTTACTCATTCATTTATTCACTCATTCATTCATCCATCTGTCTATTTGGTTTCTATGTTGTGCCATTGGGCATTGGGTGTGTAAAGATCACATAACACAGTACCTTCTGCAAAGAAGCCCACAGTCCAGTGGAGAAAACAGTCCTTTGGTTGTACAGTTATAAAGTGGCGATAGGGATATATCAAGGGCTTTATGGAAATAAAGATAATGGGGTCTGTTATGGATTAAAATATATGCCCCCCCACCCTGCCCAATTCATATGTTGAATCTCAGTACCTCAGAATGTGACTGTATTCGGAGATAAGGTCTTTAGTGAGGTAATCAAGTTAAAATGAGGTCATTAGGGAGGGCCTGCATCCAATCGACTGGCATCTCTGTAAAAAGGGGAGCACTGGAAGCACCCAGCACTCAGGGAGAACACCATGTGTAGATGAGGCAGAGATTAGAGCAATGCTTCTACAAGCCAATGAACACCAGAACTTACCAGAAAACCACCAGAAGCTGCAACATACATGGAGCAGATTCTCCCTCACAGCCCTCACAAAGCCCCTTAACTCAGCTGTAGGGAGGATGGATGGAGAAGGCTTCCTGGAAGAGATGATGGAGCTAAATTTTAAGACTTGAACAGCACGTTGTCAGGCGAAGGAGCAGGGTGGGATATCAAAATGGTGTTCCAGGTCATGGAGGAGCACAGGCAGAAGTATGAGATGAGGAGCAATGGGGGCTGCGAGTGAGGCTTTGGGGTGGTGTGAGAGCCGCGGTGGAAGCAGGAAGCAGGAAGCAGGAAGAGATAGGCACACTCGGGACAGACAGGCCCAGGCCTTGGGGGTGTGCACCAACTTGTAAAGACAAATGACACGTTTCCTTCCTCTGGAAAAGCCCCACGGAGCACCGAAGCCCGTGTCAGTCCCCTGGTCCCGATTACAGCTGAGCCCTGATTGGTTAGACCAGTTTCACAAAGCTGGTACCTTAATGGGAACGAAACCTCCTTCAGCCATGAGAGAAGGCCCAGGTCTCTGGCCTGTTCAAGTCCTGTGTGCTGGAAGGCCTAGCTGTGCCCTGCATGATATTCCTCTCATTGCAGGGACAGTGATTTTCTCCTTTGCATCATGAAGCAAAAACTCCCAGATCATGTGCAGCATAAGCAATATTGAAGCATCATCTAAGGTCATAGAAATGTTTTGATTCCTGAACAGTTTTGTGTCTTTCAATTTCCTCACAATAGGAAGACTGCTAACGAAAAAGGGCTTTCACACAGCTGCTTCGCTCAAGAAAATCTGGCTTAGTAGGTGAGAAGCAGTTCCTGTAAAGGCTGTCTGGTGATCTGTGCTCTGTCCTCTCACATGACTCCGTGTGGTTTTATCTGAATTTCCCACGTCTGGTACACATTTCAAAGGGTTCTGTTCTGGGAGCATATGGCCAGAAATGCACAAAGATTTATTCTGGCTAATTAAGAAGATTTTTGTTGTTGTTGCTTAAATGCCAACCCACCTTTTACATAAAATTAAAAATTCTGGGGCCAGGGGGAGCTTTGAACTGAGAACATTTTAACCTTTTCCTTTTAGGTTTCTTTAGAATGTAACCTAAAATAAGTATTACAGGTGGGTGACACTAAAATATAATGGCCCTTACCTTTATGTACTAGACTTAAAATCGTATTTGAATCATACATGAAGTATCCTAGTAAGGAGTAACATACATTTCTTTTGGGAATTGAAAGAGTCACCTTATAATCTGGGTGGTCTTGATTTTTTTTAAAAATTAGCATTGTTTTATGTGTATTAGAGGAATGCTTAAAGTCTAATTCTCTGTACTCAGGATGAAATGGTCCACACAAATGCCTAATTGAAAATATTGAAGATTTACTTTTTAACTGAGAAAAGTCAAGGACAAAGGCTGTAGAGCATCCCTGCCCTTGACATCCCTACAACACACTCTGCTTCCGCCTACATTTATCAAATAACTTGTTATGGGTGGGGCCCAGGTGCTCAGCAGCAAAGGCCAGTCTGTCATTACTCATGAGGGACTGATACATAAATATGGCAAGTCCTGCAACAGGGTATGAATAGGGTGGAGGGGTTGAGAAATGATTCTTGGGTGTTGCAGACTATGAGTCTAGAGTTCTCTCTTGGCCAGCAAGAGAGTGGATGTAGAATTGAATACAAGAGAGGCTAATGTCTGGGAGGAGACAAGAGCCCAGAACAGGGGTTTCATCTCTGTATTTATTGAACTCTTGAGACCTTACACATGTGGTGAATGTGCAGAAAATAATCAGATAGTAATCATTAACTTGTGTGTATAAGAAGCAAAGGGTCTGGGGTGCAAGTGGAGTTTGAAGTTGTGATCAAAGTACACCAACACCAGATGGAAAGTAGTTTCCTGCAGGTGATATAACAAGTTACTTGTGATTCCATTATAATATCTTGCTAACTAACCTTGGGCGCTTTCACCCTGTGGCGGTGGCTTTCTTCCCTAAGCCTTTTTTTTTTTTTAACCTATTTATGTTAAGTAGAAGGAATTCTTGAACCTATTTCCCCACACTCAGGCATCATATTTAACCTGAGGACTGTAAGATGGGTATGACCTGACAAGTAAAGGAAGAAGGGAGGCACATTCCAAATAGAGGAAAATTCTGGACAAAAAAAGAATGGAAAAGAGGTGTGAAGGTGGGACAGCTAGAAGCCCAGTGTGACTAGGGCATGACGTCTGGGGACAATGACTAGGAATGAGCTGAGACCAGAGTGGTTAGGTGGCACTTATGGACTGTTCATAGGACAGTTTTGGGGCATCCTGATCAGATGTGTGATTTTGGATGCTGACCTGGAAGTACCATAGTAGAAAGATGCAGGAAGTGGGATGAGAGGAGTAAGAACACCAAAGGATATGGTCCAGGCGAGGCACAAGGAGGGCTGAAGTGGAAGTATAAAGGCAGACGTGGAAGGAAGGGATGGGCTAAAGAGAAATTAAGGGCTGGAAGCCCATGAATTGGGACATCTAATTGGATATGGGGGAGAGGAAGACTCAACGCAAGACCTAACTTGGAACATGGTAACTGCTATGGACTGAATGTGTTCCCTGCAAATTTATGTTGAAGTCCTGACTCCTAATGTGACTATATTTGGAAATAGGCCCTTTAGAAGGTAATTAAGGCAAAATGAGGTCATAACGGTGGGGTCTTGATCCAATAGGATGAGGTCCTTATGAGAAGAGGCATAAGAGAGCTACCTCTCTTTCTCTCTCCCTCATGTGAGCACACAGTGAGGAGGCAGCTATCTGCCAGCCAGGAAGAAAGCTCTCAGCAGAAATGGAATCTGCTGGCACTTTGATATTAGACTTTCCAGGCTCCAGAACTGTTATCCAGAACAGTGAGAAACAAATGTCTACTGTTCAAACTACCCAGACTGCAGCATTTTGTTATGGGAGACTGAGCTGACTAAGACAGTGCCATTAACTCATGTAAAGAAAGAATATAAGGGACAGAGATTTTTGTTTTATCTATCTATCTATCTATCTATCTATCTATCTATCTATCTATCTATCATCTTTCATCTATCTAATCTTTCATCTTCTATCTATCTATCTATCTATCTATCTATCTATCTATCTATCTATCTATCTATCTTTCATCTATCTATCTAATCTTTCATCTACCATCTATCATCTATCTATCTATCTATCTATCTATCATCTATCATTTATCTATCTTTAGTTTGGTTTTAGTCATGTCAAGTACAAGATGCTAATGAGGTAGAGAAGAAGAGATGTCCAGGAGGCAGTTGGAGATACAGAATAGAAACAATGGGGAGTGGTCAGGTCAGGGGATAGTCTGAGAGTTTTCAGTGTAGAAGCAGAAGCCAAGAGTGGATGTTGTCTAAGGAAAGCATGCAGAATAAATGAGAAGAAGGCCAGAAAAGCTGGGGAATCCAGACACTTAAGGGCAAAACATAAGCAGCCAGAGAAAGAATTGTGAGAAATGTTCTAGGAGCTAAGGGTGTGTGTGTGTGTGTGTGTGTGTGTGAGTGTGTGTGTGTGAGTGTGTGTGTGTGCACATGAATGGTAAGGTCATTTGTCAATAGTGTCATGTACTGTAGAGTGCTCAGCTAGGCTGAAAACCAAAAACGAAAGCACTGGGCTGGTAATTAGGAGATAATTATTAGGAGCCATGTCAGGGCAGTGTTATGGAATGAAGCCAGGTTGTGATGGGTTGAGACGTACCTGGCAGTTAAGAGAAATGAGGATAGACTATGGCTTTAAGACACTTGCTTCAGGGACGCACGGGGGAGATGTGGAGGTAGTTTGAGTGGGAGGCAAATGTGAGACACAGTTATTTTCTGTCTTTGTTTCTGAAACTCCACATTAATTCCTATTTGGATGTTAGGGGACTGTGAACAGCTAAAAAAACAAAATTGTACTCTCCTTTTAAGCAAATGAACCCCTTTCATTATTTTAGATTTTTTGATGTCCCTTTGCTACCCAACAGGACCATGTCCCATGTCCTCTGCTCCTACAGACTTGTCATCTTGTTGGCTCATTTCCATTGACCTTCCAAAGATCGTCATGTTTTAATGAGGTGTCAGGATCCCCAAAGTGAGGGTAAACGATGTGCATGTGTTTGTGACTGTGTGTGTGTGTTTGTGTGTGTTAGGGGACAGAATGTGAATATGCAAGATGATGCTGAGACCACTGTTCTGTGAAGAGGAGCAGATGTTATTAATGGTAAATTTCATGTTATATAATGTTACCATGATAAAAAATAGTAAGATAAAAGAAAACTTGCCCACAAAACAATTATGGCCGTTCTTCCTCCCACTGCACATTATGATCATCATGAAAAATGCTAAAGAAAATATTTGTGTTTTCTTTTCTCCTCTATCTCAAACTTACAGAGAGCCACTTAGATATGCTTGTGTGAATCTATCTATCTTGGAGATTGACAGTCCAGTGGGACCTGATGGAGGACTCTGTTTTAAATTGCTTAATAGTTGAAGCGAAAGAAAATACGTATTAGAAAATTCTTCCCGGAACATCAAAATAATGCATTAATTTAGGAAAAAAGTGATTCATATGTGACCTTGTGTAATATTTGACTTTTTAAATGCCACACATAGCACTTATCTGGTTTTTAACTTTGCTGGGAAATGGCTGTATCCAGCAAGGATAAAAGGCTTCCAGCTGGGATAACTATCCTATAATTAGTGATGCATTTTTCAGAAGGAAAACCAGAAATTATTGGAGACAGTTGATGTAAAAATTTCTACATTGCAAAAGTATGTGTGTTAATAGCATGGCAGTTTTAGCCCTGTTGCTGCAATGTTATACACACACACACACACACACACACACACACACTCCAGAGAGGTCCCCAGGTGGCCACACTTCTGCCCAGCTGACAATAGATTTGGGGGTTCCCAAACCCCCTCTTCAGGGGCTGATTCATCAGAGAGACTCAAAGCGCTCAGGAAAGGCTCTACTTATAATCACAGCTTTATTGTAAGGACAGAGCTGAGGAACAGCCAAGCGGAATATATGTACAGAGCGCTGTACCAGGATATTTGAGGAGGTCAGTTTTCTTTCTAGTGATTTCAGTAGAATTCACTGGAAATCAGATCTGTGAATTTGTGTGATGTTGTGAGATACTATGAAATGTGTATTTGGTTTTTGTTTCCGGTTCCTGGCGCACAGCCCCTCACACTCTTGTACTATCCGGAGGACCATCTTTTGTTAAAATGTTTGGTCTTTGTTAGCAGTTTCTTTACACAGGGACTTCTAAAGCTCTCTGAGTTTTCTGAGTGACAGGGGTGAAAAGGAGCATCTTTGTTATTCAAAATCAACCCCTTTTGACCATACCTGAGTTGATGCTAATGGGGAGACTCTTGGTGGGGCCCCTAGATAGCTTCAGGGTGCCCTCTGGATGTCAGAGGAAACAGCCATGTGATTGGAGGGTTAGAACTTTCAGTCCTACCCCAGTCTCTGGGGAAGGGAGAGGGGCTGGGGATTGTGTGAATCAACAGAGGTCGATAATTTGATCAATCATGCCTGTGTAATGAAACTTCCATACAAATGAGAGTTTGGAAAACTGCCGTGTTGGTGAGCACACCAAGGTGCTAGGTGGGCAGCACACCTGCAAAGGACATGGAAGTTTCCAGCACTCACCCCCATGCCTCACCCTATGCCTCTCTTCCACTTGGTATTCCTAAGTTACATTCTTTATACTAAACCGGTGATGGCAGCTGAAGTTTTTCCCGAGTTCTGTGAGCAATTCTAGGAAATGATGGACTCTGAGGAGGAGGTTGTGGGAACGCTGGATTTATAGCTGGTCAGTCAGAAGCACAGATGACATGCAACCTGGGACCTAAGCCACCATCTGAAATGGGGGCAGTTTTGTGGGAATTTTTCACCTGTGGAGTCAGTGCTAACCTGAGTAGTTAGTATTAGTTAGTGGTGTTAGTTAGTAGTTAGAATTTGAATGAAATTGTTGAACACCCTGTTGGTGTCCAGTGAGTGAAAGAATTGGCCAACATATTTGGTGGCCAGCAGTGTGGTCAGTAAAACATCTCTAAATTTATGTCCACAACACATGATGATTTTATCACAGTGGTGTGATACACGGAGAAAAACAGTAGGAATTCTCTACTTAGAGCTCAAGAGGTACAGCTGCTGTCTCTCAGCACTGGAAGCTGAAATCATCTCCCACATCACCAGGGCAGTTCCATCTCTCTTCCTTAGCACTTCCAGAACATTCAGCTCCTATCTTAGTGCTGCGTTTCCCACGTGGCACTGTAATTAGGAGCTTGCATGTTGGTCTCGCCACTGGACCGTGGGCAGGTGCGCTGGTAGTTAGCACGCCTGGATGGTGCTTCTCAAACCTGGCTGGGTTCACAATCACTTCGGGAGATTTAAAATATACTGATCAGTGTATTTCTGTGTCCTCTGAGAACCAGATGCTAAAACAGGGGTGGATAGGCAAGAGATTTACTGGAGGCAATGGCTGTGAAAGGGGAGGGAGCGCTGGGCAGGAGGTGGGGGAGGTCCATGGGGCAGCAGGATGGGGCTGGGTGGAAAGATCTCAGACAACAGCATGGCTCTGAACACCTGAGGCCAGGCTGAGGGGAGGTGCCCAAGCAAAAGCAGCCCATTGGAAGTTTTCTATCCAGCAGGAATGAGACATAACTAATACCCCACAATGAGCAGTCCCTGGCTGGCACAGTGTGTTTGTGTGTGTGAGTGTGTGTGTGTGCGTGCGCGCACATCATAGAATAACCAACTGCTCAGGACTGAAGAGGTTACTAGGATCCGCAACTGTCTGTGCTAAAACTGGGAACACCCCGGGCAAATCCTGATGAGCTGGTAACCTGAGTGTGGCCTCAGCACCAATGCAGGTGTCTGAAGGGACAGCAGGCAGACCCCCAGACAACTGGGATATTTTCCCCTTCTCAGGTTCTTCGGAAACAGCAGAGTGGCATACTTCATAGTTGCCAATGTCCCTGTGGTTTCTCCTGACACTAGCCACTTCTCCAGTTCTCCCCACACCAGCTGAGTGTCGACAATTCAGTTCAACCCTGACTTACCTACCTGGGGTTGGCGTGATAACCCAGAAGTCAAAGGGTTCAGTCCCAGCAGATTGCCTCCACGTCAGATACCAGCCGCCAGAGAGGTCCCCAGGCCACCACACCTCTGCCCAGCTGACTAAGGATTTGGGGGTTCCCACACCCCCTCTTCAGGCCTGATGATTCACTAGAGCGACTCAAAGTTCTCAGGAAAGGCTCTACTTATAGTTACAGCTTTACTGTAGTGACAGAGCTAAGGACCAGCCAAGCGGAAGGTTGTACAGGGCACAGTCTGGGGGAAGGAGTGGAAGCTTCGGGGCCCTCTCCAGGCGAACCCCCCTCAGGATTTCTCCAAATTTCAAGTTTTTACTGGACTCAGTCTCCAGCCTCCCTCCTCTCCCCAGACGTTGGGGGGTGGGGCTGAGAGTTCCCAGCCTCTAATCAGAAGTTTGGTCTTCTGGTGACCACCCCCGTTCTGTACGCGGCCAGAATCTATCAAGACCCCCCACCCCCTTCCCCCGACCTGAGTCACCTCCTCACCCTTAAACTCAGGTGTGGCCCAAAGAGGCTCGTTAGGAAAAACAAATCTCTCCTGTCACTTAGGAAACTCCAGGGTAAAGTTTTAGGATCTCTGTGCCAACCGGGGACAAAGACCAAATACATGTATTTGTATTATATTACACATCCCAACCAGGGATTCCGTTTCTTGTGACCGGGGCGGGGGCCTAGAGGCTGCAGCAAAAAACACCCAAAGGAGACCAATGTACAGCCGGCCTTGAAGCCATTCACGCCGTTCTTTAAATTTATTCTGGGAATGAAGGAGGGGAGGAAAGGAGGCAAGAACTGTTGGAGGAGGTTGTTTAGGGAAGGCAGCTGCAGGCCGGGGCGCAGACTCGAGGGAGCAGCCCCGGGCTGGGTCCAGATGAGCGGGTGCTTTTTGGGTTAGCGGCTGAGCCCGGGGCCCTGCTGCGGCGAAGGCTCATGCCGCCTCCAGGGTGTGCGCACCCTCACCCCTCCCCGTCCCCGAATCTGCCTCGGGGGTGTGCGCAGGTCTCGTGGGCGTGCGCAGGCCGCGTCAACCTTCAGGGTGTGCGCAGGTCCCGTGAGTGTGCGCGGTCCCCCTGTCCGCCGCCAGGGTGTGCGCAAGCCCCCCGCCCCCATCTGCCTCCAGGTGTGCGCAGGCCCTCAGTCCACCTCCAGGGTGTGCGCAGGCCCCGTGAGTGTGCGCAGGCTCCGTCTGCCTCCAGGTGTGCGCAGGCCCCGTCCGTCTCCAGGGTGTGAGCACTCTTCCCATCATCGAAGAAATGGAAGGCCCTGAGGACGCCCGGCACACACCCGCTGCCGCCTGCCCGCAGGGCTCGCGTTTCAGCGTCGCTCTCCCGGGGATTCACCAGGCGTGCTAAGCCACACAAAAGGGCAGTAGAAAAACTTCGCAAGGAGATTCGGTTTCACACAGACATTATGTAAGTTGTCCTAGTTGGACGCTTTGTGGGCCTATGAGGGCGGCCATAGCCATGGGCGGGGGCCTGAGTAGCAGGAAGGTCTCCCTCAGGGTTCCAGAGAGGCCGGCAGTCTGAGATCAAGGTGCTGTCAGGATTAGTTCCTTCTGAGGCTGTGAGGGAGATCTGTGGAAGACCCCCTACCCTGGCTTGTAGGTAGCCGTCCCTCCCTGACCCCCCCACCCCAGCCCCGCATCTCTTCCCTGTGCACCTTATTCCTTCTGTGCCCACATTTCCCCCTTTTATAAGGACAATGGTCTTCTTGGATGAGGGCTCACCCTAATGACCTCATCTTAACTAATTATATCTGCAATGACCCTATTTCCAAATAAGTTCACATTTTGAGGTCCTGGGGTTTAGAACGTTCTAACGTCTGGCTTTTTCTTTACTGCTCATCAGAACAGCCTGGTAACGGCTATATAACCCAATTTTCCAGAACTGGGGCTGAAGTACCACCTAGTTTATGGGCAAGACTGTCCCTGTTCTCCGGTTCACTGGCCAAAACAGTTTAGAAAGAGTGTTTCCATAATGATCAAGTGCGGCAACTCAGGTTATTATTAAGATGTAACGTACCTAAGTATATAAATTTTGTGCCTTCCTTCTAGAAAGAGCAGTCAATGGCAGGAATTTCATTTTGTTCAGTTATTCCCAAGGGAGAACAAATATTTATGATCCAGCCAAAGGGAATCCAAGAGTAGCAAAGAGCCTGAGAACAGTCTCTGAGAAACACATGAGGCACAGTGGCCCTAATGTGGGGATGACTTTATTAGGGATACCCTTAGTACACAGGCTCTTGCCATAATACTCAGTACTGGTGTTTATACATCACTGTGCAGTGTATAAAGCAGTTTCAGATGTACAATTGCATTTCCTTTCTCAGCACAGTTACTTAAATGAGCAGAAGAGAAATGATCTTTATCGGCAGTGGAGGGAAGAGAGTCTCATAAGGAGAATTGGATTGTGTAAAGTCGTGTAGACAGTAGGAGGTAGAGGCAGGCTTCATGTATTCTGATTTGAGGTCCAGTTGTCTTTTTTTTCATTTTTTATAACTGAAATGTATCCTTTACATTGAAGAGTGTGTAAAACATACATATGCAAATTAAGGAAGAATGATGAAATGAATGCCATATAGCCACCACTTGTGATAAGGAATGGAATGTTCCCAGTTCCAGTCCTGTGGAAGCCCCTGTTTCATCCTCCCTAAGTACATGGTCTTCCTTCACTCAGAAATAACTCAAACCCCGATTTTTGTGTTAATAATGATCTTGGGACACCTGGGTGGCTCAGTCAGTTAAATGTCTGACTCTTGATTTCGGCTCAAGTCATGATCTCACGGTCATACGATGGAGCCCCACGTTGGTCTCTGTGCTGAGCATGGAGCCAGCTTGGGATTCTCTCTCTCCCTCTCTCTCTGCCCTTCCCCTGCTCTCGTGAACACACGAGAGCTCTCTCTCTCTCTCTCAAAAATAAATAATAAATAAAAATAAAACTTAAGAAATAATGATTTTGCTTCTCTCACAGCTTTATCCTGCAAACAAGTATCCTCTATGACCCACGGGTTTGGAAGAACTGAGAAGTGAGCACCCCGCTGGCTGGAAGGAAGGGGCATTATTTTCACTACCAGATGAAGGCTCTGAGGAGAGAATGAGCTTAGAGTTGGGCTTCTTTCTGCTGCTCAAAGAGTTTGAAAAGCCCCTTTGGGGACGTCACGGTAAGGCTTGGAGTGAGTTCTGAGGAGCACTGGGCTCAGGACAGTCAAGGCAGCCGACTCCGGGGTAGCACGGAGCTAGTATTGGATCTCTGGCAGAAACGTGTTCCGAGCTGCCTGCTGCTGAGTGTTTTCTGCTCGGAAGCCTGTCGTGGGCTGTTTCCCCTCAGGATGCCAGAGCAGGACTCCTTGGAGTGGGGAGTGTCTCTGGGGTACGGAGGCAGTGGGTTTTACGGACAGGCCCTGTTTTTAATGTGGAGGCCCCCCACACTCCGAAAATTCACACCCTTCAGTTCTGGTTGTTTTCTTGCATTATTTTGGTAGTGATTTACTTCCCGTGCATGTCCTCCCTCCCTCCTTCTGAATTTTCTCTTATTTGAAGTTCAACTTCTGGACTTGGAATGTTTCCCTGCTTTTCTTTCACGTTTTCTATATCTTCTCTTTCCAGGAGACTTTCTTAACTTTAATGAATTAAAGCACTTTAGTGAATTAAAAAATACATTTTTTAAATGTTTTATTTATGTTTGAGAGAGACAGAGACAGAGTGGAAGCAGAGAAGGGACAGAGAGAGAGACGCATACACACACACACACAGAATCCAAAGCAGGCTTCCAGCTGTGAGCTGTCAGCACAGAGCCTGATGCGGGGCTAGAACCTATGAACCGTGAGATCACAACCTGGGCTGAAGTTGGATGCTTAACCAACTGAGCCACCCAGGTGCCCCACTTTAATGAATTTTTTAATTTGTGCTACCATGTTTTTAATTTTCAGGAGCCTTTTTTTTTGTTTGTTTCTTCAATAGTCACTCATTTGCTTATTTATTTTTTAAAGTAGCACTCTGTTTCATGGAGGTAAAACTCTTCTTATCTCTGAGATGATTAAAGCTATTTGAAAATCCCTTCTTCTCTTAATTAGTATCTAGGGGCCTGACAGCTAATAATTTTTAGAATAGAGATTCAAACTCAGGCAGTCTGACCTCAGAACCTGCTCTCCAGACCCTGTCCTGAAACGCCTTCGCTTAAATAAACATTGGATTCTTGCCTCTGCTGAGAAGGCAGATTGAACACAAATCTCAAATTTTTTCCCTTTAGTAATCTCACTGAAGCTAAATGAAAAGATTTAAAGAAAGACAAACTCACAAGGACAGGCAGACAAGCATCGATGACTTTAACAACAAAAGGCTGGAAGCTGGATTTTTGTGAGAGATTAATGAGAAAATTCACATAAAAGGCTTAACACAGGGTCTAGCACCTAACAGATGCAGTATACATGTTAGATGTTATTATTTAAACATTTTTAAATGTTTATTTTTGAGAGAGAGAAAGAGTGCGAGCTGGGGAAGGGCAGAGGGAGAGGGAGACACAGAATCCAAAGCAGGCACTAGGCTCTGAGCTGTGAGCACAGAGCCCGACGTGGGGCTCCAACTCATGAACCATGAGATCATGACCTGAGCCCAAGTCCAACACTTAACTGACTGAGCCACCTAGGTGCTCCTAAATGTTAGGTATTATTAATGTAATGTTATGCCCGCTCTTATAAAAAGCAAGAAAGAGGGGCACCGGAATAATTCAGTTGGTTAAACATCCAACTCTTCATTTTGGCCTAGAACATGATCTTGTGGTTGTGAGATGGAGCCTCCCAATCAGGGTCCATGCTGGGCATGGAGCCTGCTTAAGATTCTTTCTCCTTTTCCCTCTGCCCCTTTCTTGCTTTCTCAGAAGAAAGGAAGGAAGGAAGACAGAGAACTTCTCAAAAAAATTCTAAATGTGTATATGATTTAAGAGCTTCCCTGTACTTAACTGGGTCTTTACTTCCATATGTGAATGTTAAAGAAGGGGGGAAAAACTTTATCATGATATTGGCATAATATTATAATTTGGGGGGTTGAATTGATAATTTATTTTATGGGGAAAATATCTGATGTGTAATATATAGAGCAAAGAAATACATTATCAAAAATATGAATACGTGTAATTAAATGGTGAATGGCATGTTAGAACTCCATACATCTAAGTTAAACTGGAAACCCCCATAGACAATACTACACTGGTATGAAAATAGCAAGTGAATTATCATTAAAATTTTTTTAAATGTTTATTTTGTTTTTGAGAGAAAGAGCACAGGCAGGGGAAGGGCAGAGAGAGGGGGACAGAGGATCCAAAGTAGGCTCTCTGCTGAAGCAGAAGAGCCCGATATGGGGTTCGAACTTGCAAAGCACGAGATCATGACCTGAGCCGAAGTCGGTTGCTTCACTGACTGAGCCATCCAGGTGACCCAACACATGAATTACAATATGAAAGTATAACCTCTCTATCATGGCAAAGATAAATACATTCAAGAAATGTTTATTGAACACTGACAATATGTTTTTTTAAAAACAGGGTGCTGATTCTGGGGAGAATCCAAAGATAAATTCTTGATCTATACATGCAAGAAGCTTATTAGGGGAATTAGGTATTTACTAGTTAACTATAAATCAAAACAGAATTAAGTAATGATTTCAACAGAATTAGAAGCAATGTGTACACAGCTGTTGGGAAAAAGGAATATTAATGCCAACCAAAGGAACTGATAAAAGATTCACTGAGGAGGTGGCCTTTGAACTTGATTTAGGGATGGACCAGGGCTCCCTTTGGTAGAAGAAAGCACAAAAACAAAGCCTTGAAACAGGGAAATGCATTGCCATTCCAAGCCCTGTCTGGCTTTCAATGTACTGTATATCCTCACCTCTTACTGTAGCCAGGACAGAGGCATGGTTTAATGTTGAATGTGTTTAAATGAATTCGTTGGTTGATTTTGTTTCTCAGGTAGACAGTAATCTTGTCAAGGACAGATATCCTGTCATGTAATTCTTTTGTATTTCCCTCCCTCCCCCAAACTAATTTCAGAGAGTTGGTATATGGCAAGTTTTCTGTAAACATTGCTGGATTCCTGGATACAGGAATTTTTTTTTGTTGCTTAGATAATACATTTTAATGTAGGAAAACTTGGAGGGCAGGAAAGCAGTTCATAAGGAAAATATTAGGACTCTAGGACTCCAACCACTTCAAAAATAATATAAAAACAGGAAGGGGGACAAAAGAGAGACTTTTAAATATGGAGAACAAACAGAGGGTTACTGGAGGGGGTGTGGGAGGGGGGATGGGCTAAATGGGTGAGGGGCATTAAGGAATCTCCTCCTGAAATCATTGTTGCACTAGATGCTAACTAACCTGGATGTAAACTAAAAAATTAAATTTAAAAAAATGAAAAATTAAAAAAATATTTTGAAGTGAGCTGTAAATATAGACCCATCTTCTTAATGAATCTAAAGACTAATCACAAAGCAAACTAAGGAAATCTGGAGTCTTCAAGGAAGAGTTTTTCAAACTGCCAGCCATTGCCAAAAAAAAGGAGCCATAAAAATGTCACTTTATTCCTGCTGAAAATGCTCATTAAAATATTCGAAGTTCTAAGAAAGCATGCCGTTAGAGCTAGGTCACATAGGAAACTGTGACTTGGTTCTAGGATTCCCAAAACAGAAGGAGTGTCGCTGTCCTTGAGCAGTGTTCATGTCGTTGGTCTTCATTGTGTGACTCATTGGACTACTAGAAACATCTAAGCCATCTACTCGACTGCCTCAGGAGATTCTTGCCCTTGGAATTAGGCTTGTTTTAATAGAACAAATTTTCTGTTTGTTAGTTATCTACTTTATAATTAAAAGCGTGCATTCAACAACTAAACCATTTGCCACATATCCAGTCAATTGTCATGACTTCCATTGATCACCGTGCTGGGCAGTGCAGACCCTGTCTTCATGCTGTGAACTTCTTCTAATAAGTTGATCACCTTGAACCCTCATTTCTGCAAGAATTCGGCATGGATGAGAAGATCCTCAAAGATGGGCTTCCATACTAGAAGAATTTTTGAAGAAAATTGTATATGTCTGCAAGCCCTTTGAGAGAAACAGATTCTGCAGCAATAATGGGAGACCTTACAAAGTATAAATCCTGGTAGACCAAGGTAATGAACTTCAGGGACATGTGGTAAGCCAAACTGAGGGAGAGGAAGTCAAGGATGTAGTGTGACTTGACTTTACAAAGATCTTTGTTCTATGATAACAAGAACACCCACCTAGAAATGGAAAACAAGGTAGTTCAGAGGCACACACGTTTGGGCAGTTCTAAGATGAAGACACAGCTCCTGCCCTGGGCTTTGGCTTTGTTTCTGCCTAGGATGATGCTCTCACTTCCAGGACAGCGTGGGGACATGATGGGAGTGTGGCCAGCGTGTTTGCTTCCCACAAGAAATAACAGGGAAGTAAGGCAAATAGCAATATCTAATGACTACACATTGTCCTTGAAGTTTGCAAAGCATATTGCATGAAAAATGGCTTTAGGAGTGTGTGTGTGTGTGTGTGTGTGTGTGTGTGTGTGTAGGAAAGGTAGGGAGACCAAAAGCAGCAAAAGACTAGAAGGTCCTTTGAATGAATTACCTTTCAATCCTGACATATTTAACGAGCAAGTTTTCTGTGCCTAGAAATGCCCGGTGCTAACAATACTGGATTCAGCAAAGAAGTCCAAGCATTATTTTTGCCCTGAAGAATGTCGTAGTAACTGAACTTGCTCAGTAGGAGGACTGTTGCGTCCTGGGTGGTGAGGTCTGCACCAGATTCAACTCGGATGAACTGAAGAAACCTACCTGTTTCCATTCATATAGTGCCGGTCCTAGAGAACGCAGTTGGGCAGGTGTTTAATCTGTTAGCACAGTGGGACTTAAGAGTTTATGTGTTGGTTGCCTATTTTGGATGAAACACCCCCTAAGGACAGGAGCAGTGGTTTTTTCTGGCTTCATGTTTTCCATGCTTCCCAGCATGGTGTGTGACAAGTGTTTTGGGGAGGGAAGCCAGGAGGGAGGGAATGTGCTGAATTCAAGAACCTAATGTGGGCCGGCCACTTGTAGGAGGTAAATGAGGTGGAAGGAGAGGAAATTGGGAAGGTGAGAATCAGGTGTGGACGGTAAGGCAGAAAAACTGTCCAGGGATGAGAGTAGTAAGAGTAAGACCCTAATCCTGAAACACATTCTGCATCAGGACCGGAAGGGACCGACACAGAGGCTGTGCTCAGGGACAGGATAGACAGGTCCTAGTTTCTTCCAGGTCCCTTGGACAATGTTCTGGAGTCCTTGTGGAAGTGCCTTTGACTCTTCTTGTGGTCAGGAAGAGGGTCACTGGGAACCTGGTATTTGATAATGCCAAGTGGCCCACTGCTTTCTCTAAAATTGTCTTCTGCCTCCCTCCCTAGTGGCCTTATCTCTTGTAATGTTTTCATGAAGGCAAACTTAGGAGAAGTGAATAGCCTGGGTTGCCTTCTTTTGCATTAGTCTTATTTCCTCCGGAACCATTATGTTTCTTATGTTTTTTACAGATCGGACAGTGTTTTACACAGAATAGGTGCTTTAGAAACTCTAGCTTGAGAACCCCTCGTCCCCCCCGATGTACATGCTAGGGAGACCACCCTACTTCCTGGTTCCTTTCCCGTCAAGAGGCATCTGCAGGGCAGCTGCACTTTGGATGATACCCCCTAAGGTGAGTTTTCATTTCCTTCTCTGCCAGGGAAGTTGTTCTTTTGTTGGGAACGAGGGGCTGTTAAAAAAATGAATTCTGAGGATCTCCGTAGGCTTCATCCTGGGAAATGGGTCTAGAATAGAGGTTGGCCAGAGGATGCTGAGGTAAATATCAGGTCAGAGGATGAAGCCAGACAAAGTGGAAAGGGGAAGCGGTGGGCCTAGGAGACAGAATGCAAGAGGCTGTGTAACCCGGTGGGTCAGTGGAAAATATTCCAGACTGTTCCAGAGCTGCTGTCTCAATGAAAGGCCAGCGAAGGACTAAAGCATCCATTTCTCAGGAGGAGACAAGGTGAGAAAGGGACTTCCCTTTGGCTTAAGCTTCTGACATGTAGACAGAGAATCGTGTCACACAGGGTGGGTCACTGCTAATCATCTCCTGCCCTTGAGGGAGAAGAGACTTGCATGACTTTGCAAAATCTCTACTTCTGTTTCACTTACTGACAAAAGATAGCCTGTAACCTGTTTGTACAGAGAAAAATGAGTATTTCAAAATAGGAAACATTGTCCTGTGCACAGAGGGTAGTAAGTTGGAACCCTGAGGTGCTTGATGCAACGCAGGATGTTGTTTCCAGGAAAATTCAATTTGCTGTCTGATGTCACAACCACATCACTAAGTACTTTTTGACTTTTGTCCATGAAGATGGAGATAACGCTCTCGAAGAGAAGGAAAGCTTTGTACTGATGTTGCCTAGCAACCCAAATGTATTTTTTTCCAATTTGTTGTTTTTAAAAATTCTATATCATGTTAAATTAATCTCAGTCTGAGGCATCCATTTCCTGTTTGTGTGTAATGGCTGCTGTACACATATAGGAAAGTGAAAACACTTCCTTTTGGGTATTTAATTTCCTACCTGGTCTACAGGGTCTAGGAACAACTGTCATCATCTCAAGGAGTGTGTACAATTTGGGCAGAAAGGGTCCATTGGGACAATCCTGAGCATCTGTCCTGCCAGCTGGGGTTCAGCCTCTCTGGTCCCATACTGAAGGCTGACCCATCCTTCCTGACCGTACCCTGTCTGGTTCTGGACCTCCATCCATGGGTGCCATGTTTTTATCAGCCCAGTCTACATTTTGTCTCTGCTTTCAGCTCCTGGGTCCCTTTGCCTAATGACTTGGCGTGGTAGTGCCTCACTGATGATTCTGTGGTTTTAAAGTATGGCCCTGGACTGGTGAGTCAGGAGACTTGGGTTCCCATTCCAGCCTCACCATTGACCTGCTGGCTGAACTTGAGCAAGTTGCTTGGTGCGTCAGTTAGACGAGGTAGGCTGTGCTCCAGGAACAAGTGAATCCTGACATCTCTGTGGCTACACACTATGAAGGTTAGCTTCTTGCGTATGCAAAGTCTGGGGAGCTTTTGGTAACTCTCTGGCACAGCTTTCTCCCATGGGATGATCCAGAGGTCCAGGCAGCTTTCACGGCTTCTACCATCTCAACATGGGGGCCCCCAAAAGGAAAGAGAGAGAGAGAGGCACATCAGCTCTTCACTGGTTTAGCTGGGATATGGCATGTCACTTCTGCCCACAGTGTATGGGCCAGAACTAGCCTAACTTCAGGAGAGACTGGGAAATGTAGGAGGAGAACATTTGGAATATTTGGTGAGCAGAAGCTGTCTCTGCCACTCTTCGCATTTTTGAGCCTTAGTCTAGTCATGTGCAAAATGACAGGGTTGGACTACGTAATTCCTGAGGGTCCTTTGACAGCCATAAAGACCCAGGAGGCTATGACAAACCACACCGCCATGATTCCTGATTAAGCTTCTCCTCTAAAAAGCTCCATTATGTGTGTGTGTGTGTGTGTGTGTGTACATAAATGTTTATTTGCTTATTCTGAGAAAGAGAGAGGGAGGGAGGGAGAGAATGAGATGAGCTGGGGAGGGGCAGATAGAGAGAGAGAGATAATCCCAAGCAGGCTTTGTGCTATTAATGTAGAACCTAGTGTGGGGCTCAAACCCACAAACCATGAGATCATGATTGAGCCCAAATCAAGAGTCAGGCGCTTCACTGAGCCACCCACGGGCTTCAACAGAACTCTGTTTTTAAAAGGAAGATAATAGCATTATCTTTACACATTTACTTTATTGTACTAGATTGAAAATTCTCACTTTTCTTTTTACCATAGAAACTATTCCGTGTTTTTAGAAAAGTCAGACAAATTAGGAAAAAAAATTTGTATAGGTTAAACTGTTTTCACAACCCAATTCTTTGGTTGGAAGGATTTAAGACAATTCTAATCATTTATTGTCTTAATGACTTCTTAAGCAGACGATGAAAAAAATGTACAGTGCATAAAAACAACTCATTTTTCACTGAGAAAAACATCTATTTGACTTTTCTGTGTCAAAGGATTATAAAGTTATCTCTAAATTAGTGCTGAATTCTCAGAGAAGTAAGTAATTTTATATGAAGAACTGACACAAGGGAAGGGGAATTCAGGTTTACTTGTTTGGTTTTTTTTAAGTTTATTTTGAGAGAGAGAATGCAAGCTGAGGAGGGGCAGATAGAGGGAAAGGATCCCAAGTAGGCTCTACACTGTCAACACAGAGCCCGATGTGGGGCTCGAACTCACCAACTGTGAGATCATGGCCTGGGCCCAAACCAATTGACTGAGCCACCCAGATGCCCCAGGTTTACTTGTTTTCTTAAAAAAGATATGCCCATGAAAAGTCTACAAATAAATCCTTTAAATTCCATCCTTATTCCCTGATAAGTGAGATTTCTGGCAGTTTGGTAAAGGGCCGTGGACGTCTGTCTTTCAATGATAGCCAGCCGCTGGCATTGGTAATGGATGAGCCCATACTCCGCATGCTGTTCAGTTCTACACATTTACAGTTCTTTTGTTCTAGGGACAGATGGAAACATTGTCTAAATTCCTCTTTTGGAGGGTCATTATTTAACGAGTACACCCAAATCGAATGAATTCTAGACCCGTTCTTCCATTTTGGGCTTTTAGCAGAGTTGCTTTTAATTTAGCACATTATCTGCAGTTTTTAAAAATTCCATAAGTCTCCCTTACTCTGGGATAGGGCATTTCTCACAGTTGGTTATTCTCCCTGGTGGTTTTAAGACCTGGATGAAAGCTCTTTGACTGTCTTGCCTTCAGGGGGTAGGGTATGTGCCTCCACCTCTTGAATCTGGGCAGACCTGTGTTGCCTTGGTCAGGAGAGAATGACACACATGATGTAATGTGGCTTCTAAAGTGTGACCCTGAGAGGCCATGCTGCTTTTGCTTTGGCCATTGGAAGATATGGCCGTGGAGTCCTGAGCTGCTACAAGAAAGGTCTGACTGCTCAGAGGCCACCATGCTGTGAGGTGCCCAGGGCATGCAGAGAGACCAAGTGCAGGGAAATCTAACCAATGATACCAGTTCAGTTAGGTTTAGAAATCACATCAGCCCAGGCACTGGACATATGAATGAACAGGGCTCCAAAAGCTTTTATCCCCTGCCCACTCTAGTCTTCTCTGTAAAGCCTTCAATCTTTACGCAGAGATTCCCAGCTTTCCCCGTCTGAACTCCTGACCCACAGAATCTGTGGGTGTAAGTAAACAGTGGTGGCCAGCACAGTTACCACCTCTGCTGGCTTACAGTTGGGAGCATGCATGATCATACTTTTTGTCCGTTTATACATGGAACATCTTAGCATATTTAGCAGCAAAATCCACATACTTGAGTTTTTTCCTTCAACAAGACCACATTCAAAACCCACGTAATTTTATTTGATTTCTTGCTTCTAATACTTGAGGGCATGGATTGGATCTTCTCATCCCTGCATGCCCCGGGAGTGGCACTTGGGAGGCGTTTAGCACATGTTAATTGAATGGGAAGAGACGGATCTTGACACGAGCATTGATGGATGCCATAAGTTGCTGCGAGATTGTATTAACCACAGTGGCTAAGAACCCAAGTTATGAAGTTAAAGAATCTGTTCTAATCGTCAGTTACCAGGGTTGGCAAACTCTGGTGCATGGGCCACACCCACCTTACAGCCTGTTTTTATAAACACAGTTTTCTCAGGAAACACCCTTGCCCGTTTGTTTATGTTTGGCCTATAACCGCTTTTGTACTAGAGTGGCAGAGTTAAGTAGCTGTGACAGAGCATGAATGGCCGGCAAAGCCTAAAATATTTAGTATCATGTCCTTTCCGGAAAACCCTTTGCCACCCCAAGTTGGACAACCTGAACATTAACCTGGTAGCTTGTGGAAACACAGGATTTGTATAGACTTCCATGGTGTTTCTCACGCTTAGGTGAGCATCAGAATCTCCTAGAAGGCTTGTCAGAGCGCAGGATGCCTGGCCTCTCTCCTCCAAAGTCTGATTCGGTAGGTGCAGGATGGGGTCTGAGAGTCTGCATCAGAACAACTTCCCAGGTGGCCTTAGTACTGCTGGTCTGGGAACCATACTTTGGGAAGCCCTGGAGGAGGAGAAGTAGGAAGAAAGACCCTTGAAGTCTTTGTTCCCGCCTCGGTTGTGAGTCTCCAGCTGGTGACCTTGGTAAGGATCTAATTCCCTCACCTGTGAAGTTCGGAGACGGGCCCAATATAGGCCTTCCCAGCTAAGGCCCCAAGATACTGATTCCCTCAGCCCTCAGGGAGGCCGGCAGGGCCTTTAGCCAGTAGCCTCCTGCCCTAAGCAGCCTCCTTCATCCACCCCAGGATGCTTTCCAAGTATCTACGTTTTTAAAAAAATTTTTTTTAATGTTTATTTATTTCTAGAAGAGAGAGTGAGACAGCGTGAGCAGGGGAGGGTCAGAGAGAGAGGGAGTGACAGACTCTGAAACAGGCTCCAGGCTCTGAGCTGGCAGTCAGCACAGAGCCCGATGCAGGGCTCGAACCCACGAACCGCGAGCTCATGACCTAAGTGAAAGTCGGACGCCCAACCGACTAAGCCACCCAAGCGCCCCAAGTATCTACATTTTCTACGTGTGCTGTGATATATAAAATTTTGAGAAGTGAGGGGACAGAGGATATTTAAGGTCTCTTTAGCTCTGAAATAGCATGGGTTTAAATGTTTTGACTAATAAATACCTCCATCTCAAATATATATTGATCATTGTCCACGATCGCATCCACACCGTGCATACATATGTGGTGGTTTGCATTCCTTCCTTGGAAATCAGGTTCTGGACATGCTTTCCTACTTTGTCACTTACTTTTCCTCAGACCGAGTTCCGGTGTCTGATAGCTTATTCGAAAGCACATGGATTCGATGTCCATTCAGTCTTTCAATACATTTTGGCACTTTTTCATTGCTGGGGGCTGCCTGGGGTTTATTCCTACTGCCCTACTGTCTTTTATTTATTTGCTTTTAAAAAATGTTTGTTTATTTATTTATTTTGAAGGGGGGGAGGAGGGGCAGAGAGCCAGGGAGGGGGACAATCCCAAGCAAGCTCTGCACCATCAGCACAGAGCCTGATGTGACACTCAGTCCCATGAACCGTGTGATCATGACCTGAGCTGAGTCAGACGCTTAACTGACTGAGCCCCCCAGGTGCCCCTCCTCCTGCCCTTTGATAACACCACCCGTATGCTCCAGCGGCGATGTGCCTAGAAAGCCAGGCTGTGTTATTTTTCCATTGCTTCCTCCTCTTCTCTGCTCCAACAGAGAGAAAAACCAGAGACAGCCGTAAAGAGACAAGAAATCTTTCCTTCCCCTCTTAGGGGATCTCCCTGGCATGTTGTAACTTTATAAATGTTGATGGATTCCATGAATAAACAGATGGCAGAGTGTGGAGTCTACAGGGCAGTGATCAGGCACCACTGTTTACTGCTGCCTATCACGCAGATGCACTCTCTCTCTATGTGTTTGCGTGCATATGTGTACGTGTCCATATGTGCACGCCCATGCATGCGTATGCAAGTACACATTTTGGGAAAGTCACTTCTGTGCCGAATCTACCTCATAGTTATTTCCATGCACTTCAGGACGTCATGAATACCTACCAAGCTCGAGGTTGTGTGAGATGTTGTACAAAGGAAAGCTAGACGTGGCTGTTATTTTCAGTGAGCTTCCAATTTGTTCCATGATTATGCTTGGGAGAATTAGCTGAGAGAGAAGGTGGGCGAAAACGCTTTGCTGAGAAACCGTCTTTTGTTGTGGGGATTGGTTTGTAGTCTTCTGTCTAGTGCCTCCAAATGATCTCCAAATGGAATTAATTTGTCGCATGGTGAGCGTGAGTCACCATCCAGTGAAGTGGGCACTGTGAATCCGAGACGCAGCACGTCTAGAGCACGATTTATGGAAGCGGAAAGCCGGGCTTGGAGGGAAGTCTGCTGTAGAATAAGCGTTCTGAATGGCCTGAGGTACACCGTGTACCTTCCGCAAGGAAAAGCTCTCTGGTTTTGTTGTGCATATGGGTTTAAAAGGCCATTTCTTTTTTTTTTTTTAATTTTTTAAAAAATGCTTTATTTATTTCTAGGAGAAAGAGAGAGAGAGACAGCATGAGCAGGGGAGGGTCAGAGAGAGAGGGAGACACAGACTCTGAAACAGGCTCCAGGCTCTGAGCTGGCAGTCAGCACAGAGCCCGACGCGGGGCTCGAACCCACGAACCGCGAGATCATGACCTAAGCGAAAGTCGGACGCTTAACCGACTAAGCCACCCAGGTGCCCCTAAAAGGCCGTTTCTAACTTTTGGCATTACATCTTCTCTTTTGTAGGCACTTTGCACATTTGCCTGTCTGGGACTAAATGTCTGATTTGCTGCCCAGTCTTAACCAGACATAATTCGTACTGAATGATTGATTTGACACATGTTTATGGAATGCCTGCTCTTGATAGATGCTGGTGTAGCTACAGAGATGAATAAGATATGATTCCCATCCTCAGACTGGTAGAAGAGAGGAAAACACCATAAACACCACCGTGACATAAATCCTGAGGAAATGTGGAAGGAAGAAGTAACTACCTGGGTAGCCAGGAACGCTTCACGGGGAGAGAAAACACATTTGAGACTTGCTCTCTGAAAGGTTGTAATATGCTGTATGGTGCATCGGGGTGGCCTCCAGTGCACTTAGTGAATTTTTGGATTGAAATTAAAGCCGGGAAAATAGGGTGGCAAACAGAAACTGCTCTTTAGTGATATGACTGCATTTAAAAAAGGGGTTGATGTTTTTAGTGTGAAAGAAATGTGCTGTGGAGTGCCTCCCTGAGTTCGGAGAGGCTAAGGTGGGTGAAGCAGTGTCTGGGAATTGAGATGGAAAGGTTTATTGTTCTGCACAGCAGAGAGAGAAGATTGGGAGCCGAAAGGATTGATGGGGAAGAGTGATGAGAGGGCCAAGGGGAAGTGCGAAGCCCGTTAGATCTCGGAGAGTGGGTTTCAAAGTGGCCTGAAGTGGAAAAGAATCCCTAGCAGTCCAACCGCGTAAGAAAGGACACAGTTGTCCACTGCTCTACTTGAAGTTGTCTGTGTTGCTCATGTGCATTGCTGAGTCTTTCTAAAGCTTCGTTAAACCCAACACAGGCATGCAAATGCTCAGTGGGGTAGTGACTTTGTTGAAAACTAGCTAAGGGCTGCATTGCATGCCTGGTTCTTTGTGGGGTGAAAGAGAGCGTGAGCGAGAAGTCCAGAAATTCCAAGGTGGAACCAACCCATGAATGAAGAGTCCTTAGACCAGAGGTGGATCTGAGAATACAGGCTCCTCTGAAATCTGCTAAAACCTTGGCAAAAGCATTAAGCTGTCACCAGGAATGAGGGTTCATGGCAGTTTTCTCTAAAGATTGGAGGGGGAGTGGTGATTTTAGCAGCTAATATCCAGGTTTCAACTAGAAATACAGAATTCGCTGCACAGTACCACCCTCCCTATGCTGGTGTTTTATGCAGTAGTAATTACTTAGTGATACCGTATAGGATAAAATAAAAGCCTTGATACAAAACTTGGGTTCTCTGAAGCCGAGATACCAAATTAAACCGGAACACATTAACTTTTTATACCATTTTTCACTTTATTCTGCTCATACACATTTTGTTATGAGTGAGATGTAAATAAATGAATGAACAAATAAGAACAGTTACAGATTAGCTTCTTTTGAGACATTTACTTTGGCAGCGTTGGTTAATTGCGTGGGTTATGATGTGAATTCCTCTGATCCTTGGCCAAACACGCTGATTTTGTCACACATGATTTACTGCAGCTTTTAGATGAGTAAATATCTTTCACATTGGAAATTGCCGTGTTTGGCAACGTGCTGCTTAAGTATAAATTAGAAATTTGTTTCTATCTGCTCGATCAAGTGTTGGAAGAAGTCCCATAATTTGTCTTCGGAAAAGCAACACAAAATATTTTTCTCTAGAGGCACAATGTAAATCTTTCAACAGAACGTTTATTGAGGGCCGGCCACGCACTTAGAACTGTTCTAGGGGCTGAAGGAGGATTCTGCTCATGAGATGGTCACCCAGAAACATACCTAATCAAAGTTTAATCAACACCACGGTAAATGTAAAAAGTCAAATGAATAGTAGAAGTGTTGAGTAGTCCCCTGTATCAAGGGGGACGAGTAAAATGGTGGCTGGGCATCAGAGATACCTCTTAGGAGATTTGTTATGAGCTGCATTGTGAAAACACTTTTTATTTTTTAGAAGCTTTATTGAGCTAGGTTTGGAATGCAAAACTATACATATTTAAATTGTAAAATTTGATCTTTTTTGGCATGTGCATACACCCATGAGACCCCCATCAAGTCAAGATAATACACGTATTCATCACCCCCTTCTAGTTTTCTTAGGCTCTTCTGTGGTTCCTCCCTCTCATGCCTTTCCACCCCCAGGTAGTCACTGCTCTGCTTGCTGTCATTGGAGTTTGCATCTGCCAGACATTTTTATCTGGCTTCTTCTACATAATACAATTATTCTGAAATTCCTCCAGATTGTTGCATGTGTCTGTAGTTCACTTGTTTTTTTAATTGTTGAGAAATAACCCATTATATGGATATAGCACAATTAGTTTATTCATCTGTCTGTTGATGGACGTATGGATGGCTTCCAGTTTTTTTTAATGGGAAGTTGGTGAGAGAGTGCTGTGTGATGATTTTTCCTATTTCTTCTATAAAACTGATCTGTTAAGACTAACTCTTTTGCCTAGAGCTGATTTAGGTAAATGTTCTCTTCTAGAAATTTACGTGTTTTATCTAACTTATCAAATTTCACTCTGCAAATTTATTTGCACGTTTATTGGGCAAAAAAGTTTATGTAATTATAATAATTTTCTATAGTTACCATTTTTTTTCTTTCACAAAAGTTTTATGTGTTTGTGGCTTCTTCCACTTTTCCTGCGGCTTGTTGCTATGGAACAAATCCCTTCAAATCCCATTTCCTTAACCCAACGACACCAGTGTTTTCATGGTGGATTTGCAGGCCAGCTAAGCTACACTGGACCTGAGGCTCTGGGCTCCAGGCTGCAGTTTTGGTTCAGTTCTGCTCCAAGTGTCCCTCATCCTCTCTGGTCCAGTGGCTTCCTGGGGTCATTGTGCACAAGATAAATGAGAGGAGCACAGGAGGACCCATGGAAACACATGATGCCTCTCGAGTCACAGGTGTGTACCCAAATGCAACCAACTCGTGTTCATGTGCACCATGACATATGCATTAGGATGTTCATATGTGTCCTATTTGTAAGAATAATAACAAAAAGACAATGATAATGGACATTCTGGTCTTATGCCTTATTCCTGACTTTGAAACTGTTTCTTGATTAAGCGGAAGGGTAGCTTTGGATCAAGACAGAGTTATTTGATCATGTTAAGGGAATATTCATTTGTTTCTATTTGATTAAGAATCTTGACTAAGAATGGATGTTAAATTTATCAAACACATTACTGGCACCTCTCATGGAAATAATAATATACTTTTCATTCTTAGAATATGATATGATGAAACATGTTAATACATTTCTTCTGTATTGATACATTTTACATTTCTGGAATAAACTCTGCTAGGTCAGATGCATTACCTGATTATAACATTTTATAAAATTTTAGATTAATATTCATACGTTGGTTTGATCTGTACTTGACTTTTCCTATTAAATCTTTGCTGGATTTTGGTATCCATATTGCTTCATTAAAAATATTTAGAAAAAAAATAATGGACTTGGATGGTTTTACAGGGGAATTTTACATCATTAAATAACATTCTTCCAACATTATCTGAACTGTTTTAGGGCATGAGAAAGGAGGGAAAACTTCCCATCTATTTGGTGGCATAAAGTTTTCTCTTGCCTTGTTTCACGACAAATGGGGCTTACCTTTTTTTTTTCTTTCACATTCTTCCTGTGGCTTTCCGAGGATTCCCAAGAAGATAAGATATTCTGACTTCAAACCACCATCTTTAAATTGGAAGTTCAGCTTTGGAATTGTAAAGCCCGGTGAGCTTTATGACATTTTGCAATGTGTTGAGGCCAGTTTGGATTAAGTAAGACACTTTCAAGGGCAGTATAATGACCAATATCTTGATCTTACTGAGAAAAAGGAGGGCATCAAAACAACCATTTCTGGATGTGTTTTCCAAAAAAACTACCAGATAATCTCAATATTGTGTATGGAATATCTCCAAAGATGCTTTCTTGATGTCCTTAACTATTCTTCAAATGTTCATTCCTCCTGTGATTTTTAAAATGCATCATATAAAAGGAAAATAATGTAAATAATATGTGGAAGAACTTCCATGCTGTTGAAGTAAATTGAAGCCAGTTTAATGTGCATAGGTCCTGGTTTGCCTTGTTTAATCAACCTAGATAGAACTTGAAAGCTTTATACCATGAATGTTAATTTACACCATGAATGCTAGTTGATTAAGTGAGAAGTTTGTGGTATTTTTTTATAGAAGTTTGGGTATTAGAGCTCTATCAGGAATTACTTCCTTGATTAAACTATTGTTATTAAGGAGGAAATAAGATTAGACTGAGTCATCTTGACTCTAAGAATGTCATAAACTGCATAAACATAAGCACTTCCTTTAATTGATGCTCTTGTATTAAAATGTCACTTTTTAGACTGGAAAAAGAGAACAATATTGAAAGAATTTTTATTTTAAGATGCTTTGATTCTTACCTACCATTTTGGAGTGCAGGTTTTCAGGAGTATCTCTGTTGCTCACTATTCAGAGGAGAAAATCTTTTACTTTTTGTGGCTGATAATGGAGTATCACATATTGTATTACAATTATTCTCTGTAGTTAGCATCTGTATTTGTTTCACTTGAGGATATTTGTGCTTCCTGTGAGCATAAGTGCAAAACAAACAAACATTCAAAACAACAACTGCATCACCAAATCTTAATGTGGTGGTTTTAAAACATGTACATGAATTCTTTGATACTCTTCCCTTCATGGGATGGAGCTTAATTTCCTTCCTCTTGAGGGCGGACTGCACTTAGGTTTGCTTCTAAAGAATAGAATATGGTGGAAACGATGGTATTTGGATTCTAAGACTAGGTAAGAAAACTCATTGTGGCTTTTTCCTTGATCTCTCTCAGATCACTCACTCTGAGGGGAAGCCAGCTTCCATATTGTGAAGACACTTGTATGGTCCCATAGAACATTCGTGTGGCATGTTCTCCTGACAACAGCAAGGAACTAATTCCTTCTTCCAACGGCCATGAGAGTGTGCCATCTTGGAAGTAGATTCTCCAGCCCCCATTGGGTCTTGAAAGAACTACAGCCCTAGTCAAAACCTTGGCTCCAACTTCATAAGAGAGCTTGAGCCAGAACCATCTAGCTAAGCCACACTTAAAGTCCAGATGCACAGAAACCCTGCAATAAATGCCTGTTGTTTCAGGCTGATAAATTTTTGTACAATTTGTTACACAACAATAGATAGCTAAAATACTCAATGTGACCAATTTCACTCTCACAGACTGACAAGGACTTTGCACCTATATTCCACAGAGTGCACAGTAAACGCTTAATATCCACTACTTATTTTGCTTCCATTTCAATGTCCTGGTTCTGTTTTCAAAGACCTGACTATCCCTACAGCTCCTTAATAGTTGAATCAGTACTAAAGAAAAATAGGAAAACTTCAGTATTTTCTGGATTTAATGGAAGAAAAGGCTGTATTTGTCAATTGAAGTGAAACTCTTGTCCAGATAGGGAATATTAGAAGCCTAAGTGGCTTTTGGCAAGAATTTCCAGAAATGGGGTGATTGAAATGGAAACTTCTCAGTTCCTTAGTTCTGAAAAATGCTAATAAATAGAAAACAACAACAGAAACAATAACAATGAATCCTGCTGACTTAATCTGGGGAACTACTCATACTCCATGTAGACTGTACCACAGTGATTATCTGTAACCTGATATAGTGGACCGAAGGTGGTCTCAGGATATGACACAGTGGGCATGGAAAAACAAATGGTGACAGAAGGATACAATGGGTTACACAGTGGTCACCCTCTCCAGTGTCAGGTCCTAAGTCAGGTCATTAGACTTGGAGCTTTGTTGGACTTATAGACCAACTGACATCTAAACCCTTTTTCCACCAGAAGGAGGCAGGTTTCGGCTGATGAACATTCAGTGATCAATTTCTTCCATCTCATTTCCGTCTTAAGACTGATTACTTTCAGGTACCTTACTAGGAGCTCACCAAATTATCTCCCCGACTTGAAACACGCCATTTTGAATTTTACTTCAATAGTCCCTAGAAGGGAGGCCTGGCCCCCAAAAGATCTATATACAGATAATAGCAAGGAAAATTGGTTTACTTTGATGGAAGGTCAGAATGTGTCATTTAAGAACAGTTCATTTCTCCAGAAAATTCATCGTTTCATTTTACCTCATAAAACTGTTGTGAGGAAAAAATTAGTGCAGGTAATTAGTTCATGGAACGAGCTGTACTTACTGTAGGAGTAAATCATGAAGAAGCTTTTCCCCTCTCTTACTACTGCCTTTCAACAGCTCTGTGTCAGGTCTTCCCCTCCTGTCTTTTCCTCACGCTTAAGCCAATCTCATTGCTTCTCTAGTCACTAAAAGTTTCATTTTCATATACTAATATTTTGGGGGCTTTTGTTAACCACAATTTTATTATTTTAGTGGGGCTACATCTCAGTTCTTAAAAATTTTTAATGTGGTAAAATATACATAAATGTAATTTCCTGTCTTGACTGGTTTTAAGCACACAATTCAGTGGTATTAAGTACATTCCTGTTGCTGTGTGACATTAGTACCACGGATGTTAGTGGGACGGAGTGTCAGTGGACAGCGGCAGAGTCTAACATGCCCAGATGCTCCTAATGGCGAGATGGGAGCCCGGCCTACGGTGGAGGTGGGTGACTTTCACCAAAGGTGGGAAAGGAGCTGGTGTTTCCCAGGGGGTGGAGTGCACCCCACGGAAAGTAAGCAAGTTGTAGTCATCTTCAAAGGGCCCTGCCCTAGAGACCTGCCTAGCAGTAGGGCTGGGTGGTTGTAATGGAGAGAATCCTGCGCAACAGTCTGTTGGAAGTTTGATGCTAAATCGTTATATTCTGCTGTAAGCAGGAGGTTCCAAGACGCTAGGCAGGCACGGTCGATAGTAAGTCCCCAGTGGAGGGGCCCCGAAGTGCTCCATTAAGAGCAAGCATTTGGGCCTAGGCCACCCCCTGGAGAACCCTGGAGCCAGGTTACATCAGCACTAGGCAGGTAAGGCCTGTCTGCTCCTTCCCAGTCCCTGGGATGATGGTCAGCCACAGTTGGAGGCAGATGGCGAATGAAGAAGGAGAAGAGGAAGGAGGAGGAGGAGGAATAGGAGGAATGCAAGAGGACCATGCCTCACCTTCTTCTCATTGAGAGTTTCTTCAGTCTGAGTCAAGCCTGAGCCTCAGTAGCAGGAGAAGCTTCAAACTGATTGAGAGTTTGCAGCTTTGATATAATACTGGCTGGACTTTTTACTTTTATTTTTGTCTATTTATTTTGAGAGAGAGAGAGACAGACAGACAGACACTTGAGCAGAGGAGGAGCAAAGAGAGGGAGAGAGAATCCCAAGTAAGCCCCAGGCTGTCAGCACAGAGCCCCATGCAGGGCTTGAACTCACGAACCATGAGATCACGACCTGAGCTGTAATCAAGAGTCAGACGCTTAACCAACCGAGCCATCCAGGCGCCCCGTGGACTGGACTTTTTAATATATGAAAGTGGGGATGTTTGTTCCTACCTGAGAGTGACTTGAACATTATTACCTGACTGACAGTTGTCTAGGACTGTGATGGGATGGCATAACTGAGAGTCGTGGGTGGGGGCAAAGCAAAGTAGTTTTGCCTGCTTCTACTCTTCTAAATCCAGCTTGTGCTTAGTGAAAAACCAAAAACCGACACCAAACAAAAACCCGGCTGACTCAGTCGGTAGAACATGGAACTCTTGATCCAGGGGTCATGAGTTCGAGCCCCACACTGGGTGTTGAGATTACTTTAAAAAAATGGAAAAACAAATAGAACAGTACCTGGTGTGTAGTAAGTGCTCAATTAATGTTACGTGTTATCATTGTCATCTTCAGGATTGTTGTTATCACACTTAATTCTTTCATCTCAGATCCTGTGGTGAAGAATCAGTCATGGAAAAGGCAGGATTGGGAGGGAGCAGTCCTGAGATTCATGGAGGCTGTTTTTATAGTAGTTAGAGTTACTCTATTATAAAGTGCAGATAAGTACCTGGTGATTCCCATTTTCTGCTTAATAAAAGATACCCAATTAATAATGAATGTGGCTTCAGTACTAATTTCCTCTTGGTTACACTGAAGTAATGAGGTGGTTCAGGTTTATTACTAAATCAAACTCTGGAGGTTTGGGGGGAGCGAAGCAGAGAAGCGGCCGGTTGAAGTGTCTCTTATATTTTCGTGCTGTGATATGATTGTAACGTAGATGGTAATAATAAAGAAGGGCGGGGGCCAGAATGAACTTACTGAGCATGCAGGAATCCTGGTGAAGCTGTGACATTCAGAGCAGACAGATTTATTGCTGCATTTGTGAAGCACACCTGTTCCGATCTGAATAGGACTCCTGTAAAGAATCAAATGTGAAACTGGAGAGCAGATTAGCATTCATCTTCCTTCCTGGACATTACTTAGCGCTGCTAATTAGCTTTGGTGGTTGTTGTTGTTACTAAGCTTTATAGATTTGCAGAATTTAAAGATCAAGTTAAGATTTACAGAATTACTGGATACATAGTGTAAAGAGTTCCCATAGTACCCAGGGGCCACTTTCCTCCATTATTAACATCTTCCATTAGAATGTGCATTTGTCTGAGGCATAGGAGCACGTGTACCCCAATGTTCAGAGCAGCACTCTCCACAATAGCTAAAACATGGAAAGAGCCTAAGTGTCCATCAACAGACGAATGGATCAAGAAGATGTGGTTTATCTATACAATGGAATACTACATGGCAATGAGAAAGAATGAAATCTGGCCATGTGTAGCAACATGGATGGACCTTGAGGGTGTTATGCTGAGCGAAATAAGTCAGGCAGAGAAGGACAAATATCATATGTTTGCACGTTTAGGAGGATTAGGAGGAACTTAATGGAGGACCATGGGGGTGAAGAAGGGGAAAAATAGTGGGGGAGGGGGAGAGAGGCAAACCATGAGAGGCTCTTGAATGCTGAGAAACAAACTGAGGACTGATGGATGTGGGGGGGAGGGGGGATGGGCATGGAGGAGGGCACTTGTGGAGATGAGCACTGAGTGTTATGTGGAAACTAATTTGACAATAAACTATTTGTAAAAAAAAAATAAAAAAGAAAAGAAATAAAAAAAAAAAGAATGTGCATTTGTTACAAATGAGCCAGTATTGATACATTATTAACTAAAACCCATACTATAGTTCCTGGGTTATACTCGAATGACCTTTTACTGGCCCAGGAGCACAGCCAGGACACCACATTACACACTCAGTAGTCAGATTGCCTTCGGCTGCTATTGGTTTGGACAGTTCCTCGGACTTTCCTTGTATTTGACCACACTGACAGCTTTGAGGAACAAAAATACTTGTCCAGTATATCGTACTATGCTCCTCGATTGGGGATTCGTCTCATGTTTTCCTCCTGTTTTGACTGTGATTCTGGGTTCCGGAAAGGAAAAGCACAGAAATACACGTCCTCAGAATACTTGTTATCAACAGTGCGGCCCTTTGTCACCCACTGAAGTAGAGTTTAGCAGGTTTCTCTACTGTGAAGTTATTTCCTTTTTTTCTCCTCTTTTGTGAACTGTACCCTCTGGGAAGAAGTCAGTTCGTGTAACCCACATTTTTAAAACGTTTGTTTATTTCTTTTGAGAGAAAGCATGAGCAGGGGAGGGGAAGAGAGAGCACGGAGAGAGAAGATCCCAAGCAGGGCCCACGCTCAGCGCGGAGCCCGAGGCAGGGCTTGTACCCACGAACCATGGGATCAATACCTGAGCCGAAATCAAGAGTCAGACACTTATCTGACTGAGCCCCTCAGGCGCCCTGCGTAACCCACATGTAATGAGCAGGAGTTAACTCTTTGAGAGCTAAGTATCTACATAAATTACTTGGAATGCTTCTGCATAAGAGGTTTGTCTCTTATCCCACATTTGTTTATTCAATCACTTATTATATCAGTATGGATTCAATATTTATTAGTTGACATTATAAAACCGATACTATTCTGTCAATACTATGTGTTGGTTTATAATCCAATGCATATGATTTGTATTGCTGCCCTGATTGGGCCAGCTTTGAGCCCCGAGAGCTCCTTTAATTGGCTCCTGTGTCCCGTTGACATCCCCCATCGTTGAGCAGGTTGTTGCTTGTTTACTTGTGTTAGTTAGCCCTGTCTGATTTCCTGGAACTACAGGACGCGCCAGGCTCTTCCTCTGCGTTTCCCACCCCAGTTCTAGAATCAGCCATTTCTCCAACAAGCCCCAATTGCTGTTACTGCAAATGGTACCATAAACAGTGAACTGGACATGAGGTGTGCTTGTTGCTCATGGGGCGTCTTAGCTTCTAGATCACCAGTCTCAGGGAACAGATAACTGTTTCCTTATGTAACCATCTGCATCTGTAGGAAGCTAGACAGGAGCTCATGCTCATGTCTCCAACTCAGTTCATCACCACATGGATCAACGTAGACCTTCCCCTTTGCTTGTTTGTAATCTCTCACTCCACTAATGAGAAACTTCACTCCCACTTTGTCGTCTGCTGGTTACTTACCTATTAAATCACTGGGCACACGTGTAGTGGCGTCAGCAGTGTTAATCCATACTCTATTGGGAAAGACCTTTATCAACTAGATCACAGGGCGTAGGTACAGTTGCCTTTGCCTTCTGTCTTCTAGGCTCTTCATTTCCAGTGTTATTTAGGCCAGCACCTTATTCTCAGACTCCTTCCGGTGAAGTTGTTCTGTACGTTTACAATGCAGCTGGGTTCTGTTGTCACATTCTCCGTACCAACTTACACAGAGGAAGGCACAATGAAAGGTGGTAATTGTTTTTTTTTTTTTAATGTTTTATTTATTTTTGAGAGAGAGAGTGTGAGCATGGGGAGGTCAAAGAGAGCGAGGGGACAGAGGATCCAAGATGGGCTCTGCGTTGAGAGCAGTGAGCCCGATGTGGGGCTTGAACTCAGGGTCTGTGAGATCACGGTTCTGATCATGGACCCAAGCAGAAGTTGGACATTTAACTGACTGAGCCACCCAGGTGCCCCAAGGTAGTCACTGTTAACATGTTTTTAATGGCTGCTTGATAGTCCCGATTCCACAGACCATGACTTCTTAGACTCCTGAATATTGCTGAACATTTAGCCAACGACTTTTATTAGACAACTGCCTATTATTGGACTGTTACAAACACACCAATAAAGTGCTTATATATTAATCTTTGTGTACACTCACTATTTCACTAGGGGGAAATTTCCAGAGATGATTAAATTGCCAGATTAAAAACATGAACATGTTGAAGGCCTGTAGTATTTCCAGGTTCTCTCTGGGAGATGTTAACTCCTGACAGAACAAAATAGGAAGACTGGAGAGAGAGAGAATTATAATTTAAAAGTTGTTTTTCGGAGAGCCTGGGTGGCTCAGTTGGTTAAGCATCCGACTTTGGCTCAGGTCATGATCTCGTGGTCTGTGAGTTTGAGCCCCGCGTCGGGCTCTGTGCTGACAGCTCAGAGCCTGGAACCTGCTTCGGATTCTGTATCTCTCTCTCTCTCTCTGCCCCTCCCCCACTCACACTCTGTCTCTCTCTCTCTCAAAATTAAATAAACATTAAAAAAAAGTTGTTTTTCGATTTGGACATCAAAAAATATATCTCTCACTATATTATGTAAGGCAGGGAATGTTTTCACCATTTATACTCATTCATTCTTTTACTGTCCGTCATGCTCCTTACCTATTTTTCCTTTGGGTGTAAATCTTGTTTTTCAGATGCTCTCAGTTGTGTGGGTATTCAGCTCAGCTTGAGACCTGGTGCTTCGTGTGTAGGAAATCACTGACCTCCTCCCTGTCGTTAGTAACACTGAACGCTTCTGCTTTATAGGACTTCCTGAGAGATCCTGTGTTCTGGACGCAGACAGTGCAGAGGAGGTCCCCTCCCCCACTACTGTCTCCGAGAGTCCAGCCCAAGACACTCATTCTCCTCAGAGACACAGGACTTAATGCCTCGAAAGCAACTAGAACTATCAGGGAATTTACAGCAGTGGTCTTTCTATTTCTCTCTTCAAAGTGCTGTTCACATTTGAAGATGTTTCTCCTATAATCATCCTCCTGGGATATGGTGTCATAGCTCTTTGGGAGGGGTGAGGCTTCCTATGACATGTGTCTGTGTGCCTGGAGGAAGGTTCTTGTCTGTCAACTTGTGCAAAGAAGGGTGCCTCTTGAAAAAAGTTGATCACCTTAGAAGGGATACTTCTAAACCTGAGACTTAACATTTAAAATATTTTTTAAATGTGTATTTAGTTTTGAGAGAGAGAGAGACAGAGTGTGAGTGGGGAATAAACAGAGAGAGAGGGAGATAAGGAATTTGAAGCAGGCTCTATGCTTCAAGCTGTCAGCATGGATCCCGACGCGGTGCTCAAACTCACGAACCCCAAGATCACGACCTGAGCAGAAGTCTGGTGCTTAACTGACCAAGGCACCCAGGTGCTGCTAAAACTGAGACTTTATAATGAATCAAGAAAAAATTCTGTCTTGGATTGAGTCAAGAGACTTCTTTTTCTCAGTCTGATCAGAGAGTCTGCAATTCTGAGGGTTCTAAAGGTTTTACCTTAGTGGCTGTGGGTTTTTAACCTTGGAGCCTTGAGCGTTGGAGTAGACAATGTGAGAGAATGGACGTACCACCAGGGCTGGGTGAGTGGTGGCAGTCAGTCTATTGTCGCCCAGCAGGGCAATCTTGGGCAAGTTACCTAACCTTTCTGAGCTTCAATAAAGATGGTTGGAGGGATGGTTGAGGAAATTGGGCAAGATGGCTTCTTAATCTCCAAAAACTCTTGGTCTGCATCCAATCTGAATTGGTTTTATGGTCACATATCACAGAGATGGAAGGTACCAGACAGGCCCAGTGTGAAGGCTACAGCTAAATTGCTGACTGTCTTCAACTCCAAAGAAAGGTCAAACCCAGACTTCAGATTCCTCCCTGGTCATAAATGGAGTCAGAGGCAAGATACCAGTGGCTATTTAGCTGTAGTAGACTTTCCTCCTCAACTCCTCACATCCTTTCTTGTTAAATTTAGCAATCCTTTTTTCTTTCCTTCAAAGAAGCTCTAAAAACCACTCTTATCCTCAAACTCAAATTATTCTTTGAACTAGAAAGTCGTTCAGCATTTGGAATCACAATGTTTTACCAGGATTTAAATGCAAAGCAGAGTCACCCAAAGGCTACTTCATCATATTTTAATTCTGTTTCATTTAGTGCTAATTTAAAATGGAAACCTGTGGAGCAGGACACAGGGGGTGGCTCTAAAGCCAAGAGGTAAAAGCCTGGAAAAGCAGGTCCCTCTCTTCCTTGTCTTCCTGACTGGGCCCCTTCCTCCCACCCGGTCCACCACCTTCTTCACAGTGGAGCCGTGCTGTCTGTCTGCAACACAGATTCAATCAAATGCCCGGCGGGATGCGGCGTCTGAGGTGTAGAGGAGGGTGCTAGCCAAGGGTGTCAGAGAGGTTTCTCGGCGCCCTCACCCGCATGCTCTTCACTGGCTTAGTGGTTGCCACTGTTTTTTATTTTCTGTTTGCTCCCTCCTCTTTAGATGCTCCAAGAACCCCGAAACTTCTTGGGCATCACAGGCTGAGCTGAGAATTTCTTGGCATGAATAGGAGAGCTGGTGAGACAGACGTATGCTTGGCTCTGTGTGGCTGCACTGGCTGGCACGCCAGGGCTGATGCTGTAAGACTTGATGCAGACAATGAGTTCTCACAAGAAACCAGAGCGGAGGGGATCAAACCAGGCAGAGCTCACAGTCCAACCATCCAGGGTGATGTCCAGGGCTACTTCCGGGCAGCTTGACGTACCAAGCAAAACACAAGGCTGCTGGTGCCTTTAATATAATCCCATAGGATGTTTTCAAGATGAGAACTGGAAAGGCCCAAACCTCTGTGGCCAGTGGTGAGTGAGAAAATACCCTGAGCTTGACACAGACAGATTAATGCTCCACCCTTTGCTTTTCTAGCATCATTGCTGCTTGGACAGTCTGATTAGCTGGGAGAGATTTTAAGCTGTTGACCCTCTGTAATTTTCAAATTTTTAATACACAGAAATGATTGAAAATGTCAGGGCAACAGGATTTTGAAAAGCCCCTTTTTGTCTCCTCAGGGTCACCTGTAATCCTTGGAGAGGGTTGGAGGCGGGGAAATGGAATGGAAAGCTCCATTCCCCCATCATTAGAGGGTTGATCACCGAAGACCTGGGCCCACTGGGCACATGCGGACCTTGCTTCCAGGTTAGGGCCAAGTAAGATCTTTGGGGCAACAGAGCACAGTGTGCTGGGAATTCAGAACGTCTGGGATCTCACCAGCCTCTGCTACAAACCAGCCTTTGATCTTGGAAAAGTCACACCCCTACCCTCCCTGGCCATCTGATTCTTCATATGTAAAATACGAATTCTGAAATCCTAATTTTGGGGGGGGCATTATTTTAGGGGGTATGAGAAGGTTGCTTTAAACCTGTGTGAGCTGTCAGGGGAAGACAAGGAGAAACAGACTGGTTTTGTGTTCATTTTGAAGTCGAGCCTGCAAAGAGACAGACACATTTTATATTTGGCTTCTTGGCCCCAGAGCCTTCACCTGCAGATGAAAACGATAAATATCTTTGAGGATCGTGGTAAATATTGCAACTTGGAAACCACAAATCTGTGTTCAAGGGCGAAGGGGAGATAAAGCTGGGAAGGAGCAGTGTTGTATTCCTAGTGAATAAAGCACCTCAGGGCCATCACGAGCTGGCAGACACTGAGATGCAGGAGGTCCATCCAGGCATCACCCTGTGAGACTACTGCCCCCAACAACTTCCGGTGTGAGATGCTCAGGAGCTAGGCAGTCAGAGAGGTTTTAAGTACTAGCTACCAGGGAGACTTAAACTAGTGACAAAGAGTGAACAGCTTGAAAGGCAAAAGTTAATGCTGCCTGGCCTCAAGTATGGTCACACTCCATTGCACAGAGCAGAGAATTGCAGGACTTCTGGTAAACCTTAGGGTACGTTATGTTCTTTAAACGTAAATACTTAGTAAAAGCCCATTACAGCCGGGGAACCCACAAAGGGAATGATAGTTCTGTTTCCCTACATGAACAATAAATAGGCTCAACTACATAATCAGTGTTTACATTGTATGCATTATGTGTGATACACTCTCCTAGGCACAAAGAAAAATCAAAGAAAAGTAGTAAATAAAAGAAGTCCCTCTTCTGCTGTTGGCTTCTTGTAGGACCTTCCTTGGGCAACATATTCAACCTCTTTTTCACTTTTCTTATCTGAAAATGAAGATAACAATGCTACCAACCTTATAGGGTTATCATGTAAAGTATTTGTAAGAGTATCTGGCATCAAACAAAATGCTAATTATTACTGTTACTATTATATGGAAAAAATAGTGGTAAGCTTCTTGGGAATTTATAAAACTCTTCTCATTTATCAAGTCATTGGATTCCCATAATAACCTAGCAAAGAAGAATTTCCACTTTATAGATAGAAGTGGAGGCTCACCGAGGTTACACACCAAATGGCAGGGGACAACTTTAAATCACTTCATTGTTTTTTGCCCTTCGTCGGGCTGCCTTCCATAAAGATGTGGGAAGACAGAGCTCACACCCTCAAGAAAGTTGCTATTTATTGGGATAGCCAAAAATTAAACATGAGAAAGTGACATGAGATAAGTGTCTGCTGGTCAAGCATGGAACATTTGTGACCAACTTTAGGGAAAATGGTGACTGAGCTATTGCTGTGGAAGAGCAAGGGGGCTGATGGGAGACATCAGATGTTACCTGGTGAACATCTGGTACTGATGTGGATATACTTAGACTTACTAGTCTGTCCTGGCACGTATCCAGCACTGGACAGAATTGAGGCTCTCTTTAGTCCTAGCCTCTCCACTCTGTGGCCTCTCCCCTCTGTCCATGAGCCTCCAGCATCCCAGTGTCCTTGGGGCCCCTCAGTCCAGATGCCTCCTCATCAGAATCTGATCACAACAAAGAAGGCACTGTTATGTTCTTACAGATGAAGGTGAACATGATTGGGCTTGAGATGCTCCTCTTTCCCTAATAACCTCCACTCTGGTATGTGGATGCTTGTACAGAGGACAAAGCCTGAGGACAGAGGGGTGGTGGGTAATTAGGCATGAGGAAGTTGAGATGGTGAGAAATTTTGAGGCAAGGGGGATGGGGTTGATAGCCATTTAAAAGACATCATATATTTCACCCATCTGGTGTGCTTTTTAAAGATGTAGTAAATCCGTGAAGGTCAGAAATCAATAGGATCTTAAGTAAATAAGCACCAAAAGATCAGGGACTATGTCTTTCTTATTCACTATTGTAGCCACAGCCCTGGCGTAATGCCTAGTATATAGAAGGTGCTCAATAAATATTTGTCAAGTGAATTAACTATTTGCGGAATGAATCAATGCACAATGAATCAAATTACAATGTGGCTCTTAAATTTACCCAGCCTAGATGGATCTCTTGATTGGCTGGCCATGGAGGAATCATGGAATATTTGACTTGTTATAGTCTCAGAATTAAAAAACAAAACACAACAAACCTTTATTCTAATCTTTACCAAAAATATCTCTCGAAGAAAGACTAGGATGATAAATTGCAAGAAACCTATTACTCATCTGCTGTAGGAAAAAATATGCCCTTCACTGGGCACTGCCATCACATCACCCTGGAGCATGTATGTTTCCTTTTTCCCTAATGCACTGGAACGGGTCAGCAATGAGCTTGACTTTGAATGGTACTGGCGCACATATTTCTATAGGACCCCCAGCCGATGCCCCTAACACACACTTTGCAGTTCAAGAGAACCTCTTGGAGACTGGGATCCTTAGAGCTTGGAAACAAGTCACAGAGCACCCTGAGGTTATGATCTCAGCACTCCTCATTCCTTTGTGTAGATCTGTAATTCTACAGATCTACATCTCCCGTCTGCCCCAAGGACTCCTTCGCATTTCACATTGTGTGGGTCTACTTGACAAATTCATTCAGACTTTGTATGTCTGAAAAGAGCCTCTGTTTAAACCTGAATGTTTGAAAGATATTTCCTTGGGTATAGAATTCTGAGTTGATAGGATCTGGAGGAGGGTGGAGTACATTAATGATGTCATTCCAGTGATTTTTTGCTTGCATTGGTTTTGATGAGAAATTTTTTGCCGTCAATATCTTTGTTCATCTATCCTTATGTGTTTTTTTCTCTCTGATTGCTTTTAAGCTTTTTGATTTATTGCTTGTTTTAAGCAATTTGATTAGGATGCTCCTTGGTGTCGTTTTTTTTCATGTTTATTAAGCTTGGGGTTCATTGAACTTGGACATGTAGGTTTATAGCGTTCATTAATTTCTGAAAATTTTTGGCTATTGTTTCTTCTGATTTTTTTTCTGTTTCTCTCCCACTTTGGAGACTTCAGTTAAGCCCATATTAGGCTACTTAAAATTGATCCACAACTCACTAATACTGAGCTCATTTTTAAAAGTTTTTTCTTTTTCCTGCGTTTTATTTTTGGGTAGTTTCTGTTGCTACTTCTTCAAGTTTACTAATCTTGAGTTTGCAGAATCTTGCTGTTAATCCCTTCTGGTGAGTTTTCATCTCAGAAATTGCATTTTTCATCTCCAGGTGTTCAATTGGAGTCTTTTTTGGTTTCTACTTCACTTTTGAATGTATGGAGTCCAGTTATAATGCCAATTCAAGTGATCTTGTCTGCTGAGTATATCTATGTTAGTTCTGGGTCCGTTGTGAGAGACTGATTTTTCTCCTCATTGTGGATTATATTTTTCTATTTCTTTTCATGCCTGGTAAATTTTTACTGGATGCCAGATGTTGTGAGTTTGATCTCTTTGATTCCTATCAATATTTGTGAGCTTTATTCTGGGACATAGTTACTTGGAAGTAGTCTGAAGCTTTCAGTCTAGGGTATTTCTGATTCTTAGCATTATTGCTATTCTGGAGTGAAGAATCTTTTGTTTTTTGTTTTTAGGACATTTAGTGCCATCACTGACTTCAACCCACCAGATACTAGCACCCATTAAGTTGTAACAATAAAAAGTGTCTAGAGGCTTTGCCAAATGTATCCTGGGGGAAAAATTTACCCATGATTGAGAACCACTGGTGTAGGGTTAACTTTGCCCCTTAACAGAGAGCAAGATGCTCCTGAATATTCTATCTCAGTGCCTGTGAGGTTTTCCGATCTGGCTGGTGGAAACACATTTTGGCCAGCCCTGTGTGAATGTTGAGTACGTGTTCCCCCTAACCCTCTAGGGTGAGTCTGTCCCCAGCCTCAGCTGGTGTCCTTACGGCTGTGTGCTGAATGGATCAGGAGACCCTCAGCTGATCTCCGGGGTTCTCTCTCTGTGTGGCGCCCTCTTCTCTGCTGTTTCCATTCTGCAAATTCTAGCTGCTTGGTCTTCTTAGACGCCCAGCTCAGTCTTCTCAATTTAGGGAGACTGCTGGACTCTCCTTGTGACCCCTCCCCCTGGACACTCTCCCAAGGCAGGAACCTGGGAAACTATGAGGTTTATCTTGCTTCTGTCCCATCTCTCGGAGATCACTGGTATCCCCTGTTGTCTGATATTCAGTGGATTAGGTTAAACTTTTTTTTTTAAATTTTTTTTAAAAATTTTTTTTATTTCTAGGGGAGAGAGACAGTATGAGCAGGGGAGGGTCAGAGAGAGAGGGAGACACAGACTCTGAAACAGGCTCCAGGCTCTGAGCTGACAGTCAGCACAGAGCCCGATGCGGGGCTCGAACCCACGAACTGCGAGATCATGACCTAAGTGAAAGTCGGACGCTTAACCGACTAAGCCACCCAGGCGCCCCTAAACTATTATTTTTATATAATTTGTTTAGTTTTTTTGGCTGCTTTACACAAGAGGATAAATCTAGTCACTATATTGAGGATATGACCTTGTTGCCTATCACATTTGGCATCAGGCTTTTCCCCAGTTTGACACACTTTATAGTTCTGATTTCTTGACAAACAAGTTAAAGTCATATGTAGTCAAATCTATCAGTCTTTTCTTTTGAAAGTATCTTCCTACAGCTTTTATGTTTAAAAAGTCCTTCCCATCCAGGGGCACATGGGTGGTTTAGCCGGTTGGGCTTTTGACTTCAGCTCAGGTCATGATCTCACGGTTCGTGAGTTCAAGCCCTGCATTGGGCTCTGTGCTGACAGCTCAGAGCCTGGAGCCTGCTTTGGATTCTGTCTCCCTCTCCTTGCCCTTCCCCCGTTCTCTCTCTCTCTCTCTCTCTCTCTTTCTCTCTCAAAAATAAGTAAAGATTAAAAAAGATTAAAAAAAGTCCTTCCCATCCAGATACTACATAAGTATTTAGCTACATTTTCTTCTAAGGTTTTCTTCTAGCAATTTAATTGAAATTCTTGTCTCCCCAGTGCAGCTAGAATTTTATTAGTGAATGAGGTACTGAAGCAAGTACCTAAATGAATTTTTATTCCCCCCAAACCTCCTGATCTCAGCCCTTTTTATGGAATAGCTCATCCTTTATCGCTGGATTTTTCAAAAATGTATTTAATATATCTTAGGTTCTTATTCAGTAGGAGGCTTTGTGTCTGGGGCATCCACTTCTTTCCCAAATCTGAGCACCATCCTCAGGCCGGAGCTAGTTTTTGGCTCACACATTTCGGTGTACTGAACATATTCTGCAGCATCTCCAACACTTTCCACTTCCTTTAGCCAACGAGCTCCTGGTGCAACAGGGCGGGGATGCTTGGAATCGCCAAAATAGGGCCATGTGCTGCCACCACTGATTCTCAGACACCTCTCGCCTGGTCGCTTTCTTGTACGATTAATAAAACCACTTGCCTCATATGACAGCTCTTTATACCAGCAAACACATTTCATGCACACAGGCAAACACACACACACACACACACACGCACACACTTCTGTCTTGTCAGCTTATCACCCCCTCTGCCTGTCACTCTTTATCAGTTGAAGAGCCAAAGTAAGGGGAAGGTGAGAAGAGAAATTGCCGGTGCATATGCAACTGTCAGAAATCTAAATATAGGTCATATGAATGATGAAAAATCATCCCCACAAATTCCTTCTTTTCTCAGCACATTTTCTCATATCTGCGTCTCTAATCTGCTCTTTGTTTTACTTACTTTTAAGAAAATGTTTGCTAATTTATTTATTTATTTATTTTGAAAGAGAGAGAGGGGCAGTGTAGGGGCAGAGAGAGAGGGAGAGCAGGCCCTGCACAGTCAGCGCTGAGTCCGACACGGGCTCGATCCCATGAACTGTGAGATCATGACCTCAACCAGAATCGAGTTGGACACTTAACTGATTGAGCTACCAGGTGCCCCTGTTTTATTTACTTCTTTACTTCTGTTTCCTTTCACGTCTCTACCTTTCTGACTACCTCCCTCCCCCCCCCAGCAGGCATATATAGACCTTTCCAAAGGGTCATAGGACTGCGTCTTCACACATATTCTGACTTTTATTCTTTCATTCATAGGGTGGGATTGAACCCAGCCATGTTCCAGTGACCCATTTTGGTGAACGAAATATGAACAGAAGCTTCAAGTATCAGTGTGTTATTTGGTACAGGGCCGGGCAGCATTCCTGAGGGTTGACTGTTCCATCAGCTCGGGTCACAGTGTGGAGATGACTGGGGATAGAGCCCTTAGACAACAGTGAGAAGCATGTCATGCAAGTGAGAGATAAGTGTTTGTTAGAAGCCATGGAGATTTGGAGGATGTCCCCCCAGCATACCCTCGCCTAATCTGGACTGCTACATGACACAAAGACCATTTTCAAAACAAAAGAGTGAGACATAGGGTTCGCGAACCATGTCAGTGTGTGTACACCTGCTGCATGATATCTCCATCTCCCAAGAACCTGGATGGATGGAGTGATCATGGATGGCTCTTTCCAGAACAATGGAGGATGGCATCCTTCTTTCTCCTCCAATTGGTAGCACTGCAGGGAGCTCCTAGCCTAACAAGGATAGGATAACAGGAACAAATACAGAACCGTTCTTGTACCTTGGATGCACATAGTACAGGTGCTTTTCTTAGCATAGCTTGCCAGGAAGAAAAACATAGCCCTATTTCCTGTGGCTCAACTGTCAGTTCACGTTTATGATGGACACTTGGGGTTCGTATACTAGGATGTAAAGATTAGTTCATGTCCTAGTTTCCAGTGATCTTGCAATTTTGCGTGCTTCCCCAGCAGGTGTTCTGTGAAAGCAGAGAAAGAAATAAGGAAATTCCAGGCAGATTGTTAATCAATAGTAAGTGGCAGCATTTCTACATCTTCTCTCAGGTCAAAAGCAAGGATCAGCATATTTAATTTTGGCTTCAATTGGGCCTTTGTGATTCAGGGCTCTTTTCCATCCTGCTTCCCGGGTCTGCAGTGTTATAGCCCGTGACCTTATTAGGTAAATTCTTCAGTTCAGCTGGTTGAATGGGTGGACATTTCTTATTTTAATGAGTTATTTCAAGGGTTTTTCATAATCTGGATTTGAAAAGATTTTCACTGTTTCTCATTGATCCTAGAGATTATATTCTAATGCTTTTGGCCCGTTTTTTGCCATCACTGCTGTCATCGCTGTGGTTAAGCTTGATGGGCACTAATTGGGTGGAAGGTCAATGTAAATTAGTTACCACAGCGAATCTGAGTCAGTTTTTAAAGAAGTATATTTTAAATGCAAACAGCTGCGCACACAGTTCCCACAAAGTTCTGACCGAGAACTTCCACTTGGAAGACATGCTGAGCTGCTGTATTGAGTAGATAAAACTCATTTATAATTAGCATCCCTATTTGCATACAAACAGTTGACGGGCTAAAGTCCTTAAAAATTATTTGCTCTCTTACTGAGATTAAATGTGCCCCTGCAGCCTAATCAGCTGCTTGCCAGAACTTCTTTTCATAGGCCACTCTGAACCCCAGTGTAACCTACCCTGAAATATAACAAAGACTGACTCGTGTACTGCAAAGAAATACAGTGATACTGAATGTAGCTGGGTGTTTTTGAAATGTTAACTGAAAAATTCCATCCTAGAAAACAGGAGAGCAGAAATCTCAAACGGATGAAGAAGTTTCTGTCAACCTACCGAATGGGTTGTTTGAAACAGAAATAGAGATTGGATTGTCAGAAATTTAGGAAATAAGATTTCATACGCACCTGTGCGTGTGGACTGACATTGAGCCCTACGATTATGACCCCACTGCAGAAGTCAAGAGGCCATCCACACACAATACAGCGTGAACAGCGCCCCACAGAACTGAGCAAGTACAGTCATAAAGCTATTGGAGTGAGATCTTTCACTTGCTCCTGGTTATTGGTGTGAGGACGAGTTGCTCTTCCTTTTCTATTTGACGGGGTTACACTCCTCCTTTCAGACTCTGGTCAAATAGCACTGCTTTTTGAGCCTTCCAGATTCTAACTGCTGGTATTAGTCATGGTTTCAGCAGGAAACAGGTGCATAGTCAAATTGGGTAATTTGAAGAGAGTTTATAAAGGGACTGTTTACAAAGGCATGGGCAGGGTATGGGGTAAAGAGATTGTGGGATGGGGGGACCTCGTAACATCAGGGCCTGAAAGGGCAAGGGAAGGGTATGGTCACTAGGACCTGGCAACGGTAGCTGCTCTATGGGGATAAACACAAAATAGGACCTGAGACTTTCATAGCCAAAACTCAGTGACCTCACTAGGACGGAAGCCTGGGAAGCAAATTCTCTACTTCACTTAGCTTTCTACCTTAACTCTCCCTTTATAGCCCCCATAGCTGAACCCAACCAGAAGTCAGAGGACAAGGGAGCCTGTCGTTGCCATTCCACATAGCCTGATGTATTAGTTATACATTGCTGTGTAACAAATCACTCCAAAATTTAGTAGCTTAAAATACCAAACATTGTCTTAGAGCCTCTGTGGAACAGGGATCCTGGAGAGGCTTAGCGGATTCTGGTTCAGGGTCTCTCATGAAGTTGCATTTCAGGAGTCAGCTGAAGCTGTGGCTATCTGAAGGCTGGAGAACTTGTTTCCAAAGTCATGTACTCACACAGCTGTTGGCTGGAGGCCCTAGTTCCTCCTCATATGAGCCGCTCCATAAAGTTACCTGTGTACCCTCATGACATGGCTGCCTGCCTCCTCCAGAACAGATGATCCAGGACCGGGAGCAAATCCAATTGGAGAAGCTGCATTTTTTTTATGACTTAACCTTGAAGGTCACATATCATCACATCTGACATCCATCCATCCCAATATAATGTGGCAGAGGTTTCACAGGCACAAAAACCCAGGGTGTGGACATCGTTGGGTGCCATCTTGGAGGAGGGCTACCATAGCCAGCCCACCTGCAGAGTACAGAAGTGCTGAAAGCAGATGCAGAAAGGGAAATGGAGGATGCCCAGCATACGCCAAAGTAGCACTGCTTTCACTCTCCAATGACCACATTACAAGCCATCCACGCCTTAACCATAGCGCTTGTTAGGTTGTTTTTACATGTTTTTTTTACGGTACGTTGTTTTTACATTTTTTGTTTTATGTCTCTCTGGCTACTGGAATGTAAACTCGTTGAAAAGGAGTGTGTCTTATTCTTCTTATGTTTTGGGGGTCTGACATGGTGCCAGGCTCATGGTGGGTGCCTCCAAATATCTGAAGTTTTTAGTAGATGAGATCTCTGAGCAGTCTCTCGATTGTCTCCAGCCAATGATGTATGCTTTGCCACCTTCCTCTCATCTGCTTGTCCTTTGCCCCCCACTTCCCCGTTGTTGTCCAGGGCTGTCAAATGCCCTTATGCCAGTTAGGAAACGGATACAATATACTAATGCATACATAAGATGTTAGTGACTGTTAAATCCTGTGGTATTTGCATTTGCATGTAAGCTATTTTTTTTTAATAAAAAAAAAAGGGAAAGATGAGCTGGAGTGTTAGTAGCCCATTACCTCTTAACCCCCCAGGGCACTCCTTTGAGCTCTCTGTTAACTACTTGGGCTCAAGTTCTGTCTCTGATGTATACCTTTGGTGTCACTTGAGTACTACACACTTGGACCCCAAGGACTTCTGTACATAAAACTCTCAGGGAAGTTCCTGGGGCACATAGTCCATCCTTTTAAAGCCTTGGACAGTAACCATGTTACAAAAGCAAGCCAGGACTATCGAGTGTCCCCAAGAAGAGATGTCTGATGGTGGCCTTTGAGGCTGTGTTGGCAAGACCATAAGAGTAGGTCCCTGGCACATGACCTGTTGCCTGAGTCCTTGCCACCGTGGCCTGAACCTCCAGGGGTGTGTTATCACCAGTCTGTGTGGTCTGGGTATGCTTTGGCACCACTACCACCACTGGGTAGGAATTTCTGTGCAGAGGAGAAGCTGGGAATCATGGTTCTCAGGATCTCCTCGCCCTGAATGGTCCTGGGGTAGAATTTACCAAAGAGAGGCAAGCATGTGGGACTTGGAAAGCTGTTGTAGGCAGAGGTCAGAACCAAGCAACTTCCCAGAAAGCTTGGGGGCAGCAGTTCTCAAACTTCAGCCACACCAGAAGTATCTGGAATGCTTGTTAGAGCACAGCTTACTGGGCTCTACTCCCAGAGTAACTGATTCAGTAGGTCTGAATTTGGGTATGGCCTCCAAATTCGAATTTCCAATAACTTTCCAGGTGGTACAGATGCTGCTAGTCTCCACACCAAACTTAGAGAGCCACAGCTTTAGACCAGCAATTACACCAATACGTCCCTTCCCTTGATTTTTATTATGTGTGGAATACATAGATAGCGTGGCATCTGTTTTCCTGAGTAAACTCAGCCAGTGCACTGGCATGAGCAGAAGGGAGAGCTTTCCAGGGTGCTGCTGTTTAGAGCAGAAAATCAAGAAGTCCCAAGCATGCTTCTAGGACTCATGTGTGTTCAAGGTCAAAGGCAAGGCCCATGCCACCATGCTGGTCTTCAGCTTTCAATGGGGAAAGAATACCCAGACTTCTTGCACCTGGGCACTTCAGACTCTGTGCTCAGTGCCACTGCCCAGCTCTTCTGGACATGCCAGGGCAAGATGAACACCTCCCACTGCCAGCCGTGGAAAGCAGCCTGGGAAGTTGCTCTGAGTGGCAGCTGATGACAGGTCCACTGTGACTTGTGTCAGCCATACAACAGCCAGGGGGCTTTGGAGTGTGAGGAGAGCAACTGCAAGAAGCTGTTTATACTGAAGGGGAACAGAGTTGCTTCTTTGGAGCAAAGGCTGTGGTGAAGCTTGTAGAGAGGGTAAGAGGCCAAGGTACAGGCCAGGAGCCCATCATCTACTGTGTCACACTGAGACTTGAGGCCCATGGAAGGGGCCGCTGGTCTCCCACATGTTCCTTGGGCCACATCTGATGGAAATAATTGTCAGGAAAACCAATGTTTGTTTGTTACTTTATAGGCTACCTGGGCCTTCACGTCTCAGCGAACTGTCAGGCTCTCACTGAATCTGGAGGTGGTGGTTTCTGAAAAGGAGACACATTTTACAGAGAAAGAAATAGATACAGAAGCCAAGTAACACAGTCGGTTAGTGGGAGAGCCAGCGCCACAGCCCAGCCCCCTGACTCTGAATTCCAAATTCCACACCAGGGGGCCTCCAGCCCTCTCTGGGGGTCACGGCCCCAGGATCAGCAAGAAAATGGGAAGGTAGAAGGTAGGGGTTTGAGGGGAACCTCTTCTACCTCTGACCTTAGGAAACATGTGTTTCTCCTTTTTTTCTTTTTGTAACTTTAAACTTTGTAATAACGATAGATTCACAGAAGTTGCATACATAGTACACAGAGGTCCCATGTACACTTCACCCAATCTCCCCCACTTGGTACCACCTTAGAATCCTATAGTGTGAAATCAAAACCAGGACAGACGATCTTCTTTATGGAAGAGTTTCTCACATGAACATCCTCTAAACCCTTAAAATGCAGGCTTTTCATTATCAAATAACTTGTCATGTGCCCTTAATATCCAGAACACCAGATGGCATGTGATGACCCTGCTTAGGGAAGGAACATTCTGGAATCCCTTTGGCAGACCAGCCCCAAGTCTTGTTTCAAGATCTTCCCACCTCAGAATTGTCTTATGTCTCCTCTATGTGGAAGACACCGGGCCTTTTGGAGAGATTTTATTAAAAGACGGGTTATGGGGGGGTCCCTGGTGGTTTAGTCATTTAAGGGTCTGACTCTTGATTTTGATTGATTTTGGCTCAGGTCATGATCTCAAGGTTCATAGGATTGAGCCTGGAGCCTGCTTGGGATTCTCTTTCTCCCTCTGTCTCTGCCCCTCCCCTGCTTATTCTCTCTCTCTCTCTCTCAAAATAAATAAATGAACAACAACAACAAAAAAAAGACAAGTTATGAAAAGGTCAGTGGACAGACCTTTCTGGAAATGTCTCTGTAGTAAAGACGACAGGGTTTAGAGCCAGTCACATCTGAACTTGAATCCTTATAATCAGCTGTGCACCGACTACTGACATTTCTTCTAGCATTGTCTTAAAATGCTAAGTAAAATTAAAAATAATTTCTCTCAGTGCAACTTCTTACATACGTCAGTTTTATTGGCATTTATAAACTGCTGAATCATGAGGCTTTTTTGCATTTGCCACTATGGTTCGATGATTAGATCTGGAGACACTGACACGGTTGTTAAAACACAGGTAGGCTGGCTTCAAAACACTGAAATTCAAAGACTATGCAAGTCATAATCTGCCAATTTGTGGTTATTAGAGAAATTAAACTCACTGGTAAGCAAAAGCAGGTGTATCATCTTAGCAGTGTAACGTGAATGTTAATTTGGGGCTCGGTAATCAGTGGTATATTGTCCACCTTGAAACCATTTACTTATGCTTTAGGTTTGAATACGAAGAACCCGCAATATGAGTATCTTTAAAAAATCTCAGATGCTTCACACTTGGTGGGTTTCAGAGCCCTCCAAGAATTATCTTATATCCCCAAGATAAGCATAGCTTTCACGCTTATTATGTGGTAGATGAAAGGGTGAAGAACAAGTATCCCAGCCTGGAAAAAAAATATGTTGGTTTTTTTTTTTAAGGGAAAGAAACGACCTAGTTCCAGTGTTTCAAATAAAGTTATGGATTGTTCAGTACAAATGCTGTAGGTAGTTGTTGGGTGGACGTGAGCTGTACAGAGGTGAACCTTGTGTGTATGCAGGTTGCTGCCTTTGTTCACTTAGTGTTATATCATAAGAATGTCTGTGTTGTAATGTTGTATACAGAAACAATAGTGTCAGGTAGAAGGTCAATGTGCAATGAATAAATAGGTTATAGAAAATCTGCCAAAGTCAGATTTTCCATCCAAACCAAGCTATTAATGTTTGGGTTTTGCAGTGACCTCCCATCTCTCAGACAGGGCTCTGGGGTTCAGGGAGCACACAGGAAACATCTGTGAGTCCGTAGGCAGAAACGGCAGGCACATCTCTTCCATCACAATTAATGTCAGTATTGCATACAGTTTCTTGACAGCATTTATTATAGCCAGCTTCTGTGGCTATGGCTGCCATGACCCCTGTCTTTCCCCGTGTTCAAAAGGGATCTTCTCAACAGGGTTAGTGTGAGTACGGGCATGTGTCGGCAGCCTGGGGTGCCATGCTTCGGTGTTCATGCTGGCTTCCTTCGTGCTATTGGTAATTACTTGATTGTCTCAACCAAAATGTGATTTCCGACATAAGAAAAGATATCACGTGTGGGAAAAAGGAACCATAATATTGAGGTCTCAGATTTGTATTCTTTCAATGTTAATGATCCTGAAGCAATTTCAAGAAGGATCACTTTATTGGTTATAAAAATAATGGTGCTGATAATGGATGACTCCCCCATGCGTGGCTCAGAAGCCCTCCAGACACATAAGTGCAACGATCCCTGTAACATCTTCATGAAACTGGTTTACTGCCCAGAACAGTTCGGTGTTTTCCAAGTGGCTTTTAGAACAACCTGAGTGAGCTGGGATTTTATTTATTCACTTGCCTGTCTGAGGGTAGAAGGATCTTTCGTGGCCTGGGTGGTCCTCGACAGTCCAACCTAGATCCTGACAAGCAAGGATTTTGTTCTCTGTTTGGTGGCATCATTGTGACTTCCAAGAAGAGAAATACCTTGGCCTGACTTTTTTTTAAGTTTATTTTTATGTTTATTTTTTGACAGAGAGGGAGAAAGAGCAAGCCGAGAAGGGGCAGAGAGAGAGAGAGAGAGAGAGAGAGAGAGAGAATCCCAAGCAGATTCCACACTGTCAATTCAGAGCCCGATGCAGGGCTCGAACTCACGAACCACCAGACCATGACCTGAGTCGAAACCAAGAGTTGGACACTTAACCCACTGAGCCACCCAGGTGCCCCTTGACCGCAGTATTTTAAGTGGGCATAGGCGTGCTGCCACATTTGACCAAGTGGTGGCTATTGCTGTCCAATGTACCCTGATGACACCGTCACAGTCAATCAGTCCATGAGCAGCCTGCCGTCTCAGGACTAGTCGTAGGGTGGCGGTGGGGCTGGAAAGACAATCCGCCCATTAAGCTCACCACTGCTGAGCTGTACTGCAAAGAGGCGAAGCCCGGTTTCATTTTCCTGCCCCTCTGCAATGTACTGTTCTGTCTACTTGCATTAGGCACCCAGAGAATGACATAAAATAGAGTCTGAGTTTCTTTGGACTTTGATCACTTCTCTTCTGTACAGCCCTTGAACTCTTGGAACAGGCGAATGAAGGACTTGTTATTGTTTGAATGTGGTCTGACCACGTGGTGCCCCAGAAATTGTCTCCAAATATTTTTCGGAATGTCAAGCAGCAATGTCTAGAGTTCCTGTTTGCCTTGTATGTGTGAAGGTGGCCATCCACTGCATCTCACTGATGACCTTGGATATTCTTTTATACAATGATCAGAAAAGACCTACAAAGGCAAGATCTTCTGTCATATAGACTTACTATCTTTGGGGGGACCTTCCTTCTTTTTATCGGATTATCAGCAGAGATTTCAGTGAACTAAGACTACCTTTTACCATTTGTTTGTTACGTACTCGTTTTCCATGACATCTGGTGAAACTGTTCCCACCTGGGCATCAGTAAGAACTCACCAGTAGAGATCATATGTCACTTAAGTTCTGTAGCTCAGCGGGCTTCATGGCATCAAGGGGAACTTAGGCTTTTGTTTTGACTGTCTTTTGTTTTTCAGCTTGTGCGTTCATCGGAAATTCAGTGATAACCCAATTTGCAAGAATAGGGACCTAGAACATTCATTTCAGATCACACATCTATTTTGGGGACTGCTGGGCTCCAGGTTGCCAGATTCCATCTCTCTCGCTTTCCTTCAGTACTACATGTGGAGCCTCAGTTGATGTGGAACATGGCAGGTCACCTGTACTGAAGGAGGGTTCTTGCTAGGACTTTACCTGTTCTGCCAGGTGAGTCCCATCTGGATTGATGCAAATTCTACAGTGTCACCCAGTTTGGGCTGTGATGCAGGCTTTATTGGGAAAGTGAAAAACTAACATAGGCCACAGGTCATCGAGGGAAGAGAAGGTACTGGTCTACTGATTCATCCTCTCAGAGAGGTGTGCTGGGCTGGGGCACTGGGGTACCCTTAGTGTGGTCCTTTCTTCCAATGGTTGATCCCCACCACTCAATGGGAATCCTCTTTTTTTTTTTTTTTTTTGATGGCAGTTAAAAAGAGAGTTCCCATACCAGTGGGGAATACACAGATTTCGTGGCAGCAGTAGCCTGGATTGGGGCTGCCAATTACAGGTAGGAATTGTCTGGGTGCATTAGCTGCCCAGCACCTACAGACCTTGGGGCCTCCTTCTAGAGGGAAGAAGTTACTTTTCTCATGGAAAGCTAAGCTTGGATGCCGCCCCTTCTGATTCCAGCTATCTTGTAGTCCAGGCCGTCCAGAGAGAGCCCTTAGGGTTACATTCAGACAGTTCTGCCTGGGGCCCTTGCCAAACAGCCTTGATTTAACAACTAGGAGAGGGGGACATGAAGACAAGAATTTCTGTGGGCCCAATTCATTTGATCTGTTTGGTTTTATGCCATTTTGTCCATAGATTCAGCAGGAAAGGGGCTGAAGGAAAATTGTCATGTACCCTAAGAAGACTTAGGATCACTTGGAATACCATGGAATAATTTCAGGCCACTCATGCTGCAAATACTTGCTGAACAACTACTGCATGTGTGACACTGTGCAACAATGGCCTTGACCTTATAGTTCAGTGTACCTGAGAGGAATATAACAAACATTCATGACTTGATGAAGGGTAATGCTGAATTCCATGGGTTGGATCTTAGAGTAGGGGTGGTGGAGGAAAAGAGAAATATTGCATCAGGTGCAACTATTCCCATTTCAGGGTACAGCTTGGAAACGCTTGTATTCATCTGATGGGAAAATCCGAATGTGGGTATTCGACATGCGCAGGGATGTGATGGTACTGGCTTGCACCAGTCTGGCAGAGCTAATTGTTACATTTTCAGGAATTTTGGGAGCCAGTTGTTAATCACAGCCATTATAAACAATTAAGTGCCGTATGAGGCGCCTGGGTGGCTCAGTGACCAACTTCGGTTCAGGTCATGATCTCACAGTTTGTGAGTTTGAGCCCCGCGTCGGTCTCTGTGCTCATGGCTCCGAGCCTGGAGCCTGTTTCTGATTCTGTGTCTCCCTCTCTCTCTCTGTCCCTCCCATGCTCGTGCCCTGTCTCTCAAAAATAAATAAATGTTTAAAAAAATTAAGTGCTATAAACTTACAATTAAATAAATAATACTAAAAACAAAGATAAAATACTTAAAATTTAGTTCCTAAATATTTTAGTACATTTTACTTTCTCTGTGCTCTTGAGGTTATTTACACCTGTTGCCGTTATATGGTGGAAGTGCTGCATAATGGTGTGCTACAGTGTGCCTCTCCCCAACTCTGCATTCAGTGATGATACGTTGGTAGCTTGAAATTGGCCATTGTGCAGTCTGTATACACCATGGAAATCAGCAGACGCTATAGCTTAGGCTTGATTTACGGCCCGAGCTGGGAAAATTTCATTTAGAAATCAGAAAATCACCTGTCAGATTTAATGACACTACACTGATTGGGGAAAAGAGGTAGGGGTTGGGAAGCAACTCTATTTGCCAGTCATGTTGAATTGCAGCTATAGGTTGACTACAGAGGCAAGGGTTTGCTAAAAATCCACAAAAGCGTTCCATGAAAATAAAATTGGTTAGAAATGTACATACGCAGTATTATTATTTGTAAATTGAATGAGACATATTTATTATTAAAATTTATAATAAATATGCTCATGTTTTCCTTTTTTTTTTGAAAAGCCAGTCTACTACTATCCACGTATTTATTATATTTACAGTATACAAATGTATTCACTATACATTTGCAATCGAGCCACCGACTACACACCAAAACTCCCATGGAAGGTGCTGGCGGGAGCAGTGTGCTGTTCACAGAGCTTCCTCTGATTGGGTGGAGGATGGAGACTCACCACTGGCGTCCTGGAGCACTGCGCCTCCCCCCCCCCCCCCCCGGTGCTCCGGGGTGCTCTCTGCCGGCTGCCCAGGGTGTGCACACTGCAAACGCAGTGTGATTGTGGTATTGAAAACACTTTCTTTTTGCTGTGAATGGTTGCGAAACTTCCTTTGAGGTCTTCACCTTCTTTTCATTTCTTGTCAGCGTGCTTATCCACTGGGGCTGCGGCAACAAAGTATCCACGTGGGGTGGCTCACACCACAGAAGCGCATCTCACGATTCTGGAGGCTGGAAAGATGCGGGACAGGTTTCCTCAGACGGTTGCCAGGAGAATCTATCTGTTCCAGCCTCCTCTCGCTTCCTCTGTTCGCTGGCCATCTTGGGTGCTCCTGGGCTCCGTCCTGATCTCCCCCGACTCTACACATGGAGTTCTCCCTGTCCGCCTGTCTGTCCAGGCGTCCACGCGGTCAGATGGGGTTGGTGCCCACCCGCACGGCCTCATCTCAGCTGGTCGTCTGCAACGTGGACCTGTTTCCAAATAAGGTCACTTCCAAACCCCTCGCTACTTGGTTCCTTCTCTGAATTTTCCCGAGCCCATCTTCTCGGATGTTAAGGAGAGATAAAAGTCCTTGCCGTGGAGTGACTGGCGGGGTGGACGGAGCAGCTGTGGCGTGAACAAAGTTGTGATAGCAGATGTGGAAGGGCCGTGTGTCCTGTAAAGTTCTCAAACGCTCAATAATTGGTGGTTCAGTTGTGTGTTGGGCACTGGCCTGCCCGCGTTTTCTTGAACACCGGGGCTGTGGCGTTCACTTCCACATTCCCAGCACCAGGAACTTTGTTTCAAAAAGGTCCATTCAGTTAGGGGCACCTGGCTGGCTCCGTAGGTTGAGCATCTGGCTCTTGATTTCTGCTCAGTTCATGATCCCAGGGTTGTGAGATCGAGCCCCCAGTCAGGGTCTGCATGGAGCTTGCTTAAGAGTCTTTCTCTCTCTCTCTCTGCCCCTCCCCCACTCCCTCACCCATTCCTGTGTATGTGTGCACGTGCTCTCTCTCTCTCTTTCTCTCTCTCCCCCCCCCCTCGCTTTCTCTCTCAAATAAAAAAGGTCTGTTCAGTTAGAACATTTCTTCTTCTGTTCCTTTCCTTCCTTTCCCACACCCTCTCACTCTCCTCGGACGATTTCAAAGGGCCTCTGTGTCTTGCCAATGACACCTGTGCAATGCTTTCTTACCTGTGCCCTGGCTCCGGGTGTAACTCATCTTAGTGTGGACTCTCTGTTTGGCCTGAACTATCAGAATGGGCTCTTAACCAAGAACTCTGCCCCAGGTATCTCTTCAAGCCCGCTAGGCTGCTGGATTCATCTTCTAAAGATCCTATCTGATGATTTTCTCTCTTGCTTAAAATCTTTCAAAACCTACCTATTTCCCACAAGATCGTATCCAGCGCTCCTGGAATGGAACACTGTGTTCTGTGACTTGGCCTCAGTGTCCCTGAGCCCCACCTCCTGCAATTTGCTTCTGTGGCCTTTATGTTCAGTGTGCTGATTGGGAACCTGCCCCAGGATACTGTACCGCGTTATGACCAGTTCATAGTGTACTACTTGTCTTCCCTTCCTCTTTCTGGCAAATTCCTTTTCATCTTTTGAGACCCAGTATGAGTTTCCACTTCTGTGAACTCTCAGATCCAACCGAGCAGAGTTGATCACTCTTCTTTGGAGACCAGATGAATTTGGAACTTTCTTCTGGGGCCGTGTGGATTGCAGGGGATTGCAATCATTTGTTCGCATGTTTCTCAACTAGATTGAGAAATCCAGCTTTGCTAACGTTGGCAAATTAATTGTTTCACATTGTGCCCATGGCCTGTTGGTCTGGAATAAATGCTGAATGAATGAATATGATCTACTAATTCATTAAAGAATAAATCCTTCAAACTTTGTGGTTTAGTTGCATTGTAAACATTGAAGAGTTACCTATTGTGCCTCAGTCTTCACAGCAAACCCTAAGACTATTATTTCTCCCACTTTACAGATGAGCAAACTGAGGCATAAATGAGTTAAACTGCCAAATAATACATAATTAGTGCTTATCATAAGGATATTGAACTCAAATCTGTTTGACTCCAAGCCTGTTCTCTTAATCAGTCCCCTACATGATGCAGTATCTAAAGATAAAAATGATATTGGGAGTAAAAGATGTTTTAGGGATAAAAGCTATCCTAGCATAAGCCTTTATTTAATTAATTTATCTCTTAGGGCTTAATTTGTAATATTAACAGCATTGATTTCTTTAAAAAAAAAAGAAGTACTTGTCTGGAAAAGCCAAATTTTAACAAAATCAAACAGAGGGGCACCTGGATGGCTCAGTCGGTTAAGCGTCTGACTCTTGGTTTAGGCTCAGGTCATGATCTCAAGCTCTGGGATCCAGTCCCGCATCAGGCTCTGCACTGACAGTGTGGAGCCTGCTTGGGATTCTCTCTCTTTCCCTCTCTGTCTCCCCCTCCTGCGTGCGTGTACCCTCTGTCTCTCAAAATAAATAAATAAACTTAACAATAATAACTCTAAAGACAAATGAAAAGTAAATTTTCTTTACAAGTTGTAGTGAAACACTCAAATCCTTCTGGAAACTTGTGACTTTCCACCATCAGGCGAGCTTGAGGGCAGCCTGTGAGGGCTGGGTTTGCCCTGCCTCAGTTGACCAGGGCCTGAGGGGCCTATGAAGGCTTCCTCTCAGGAAAAGAGTCAAAAAAAAAAAAAAACAAAAAACAAAACAACAAACCTCTGAGTCATGACAAGCCCACGGTTACCATGGTTATCCATTGGTCTTCTCCGCAGCTCTAGAAGGAGGAAAAGGCAGGGGCTTCGTGCCCATGTCACAGGATAGAAAATGAGGCTCACCAAAGTTTCCTGAGGCTGTGCTCCCTTCCTCCTTTATTCTGGCATCTAACTTTATTTCTTATCTGCATGAAAGCATTTTCTTTTAAGACGGATTCCCAGAGTTTCAGCAAGAATTTGAGAGCCAAGTACAAGAGGAGCTGGCCCCTCTGCCTTAGAAGGGAAACATGCGTGATTTATTTTTGGTTTGACATTCTATTGCTTGCTGCTTCCTCTCGGGTGCCTTTGTTTGCAGCGGGGCCCCCAGCTTTTAACATGCTGGTCTCGGCGTGTGCCTTCAGGTTGACCCAGAGTGAGGACATTTTGGTGTTGACATTTCCTGTCTCCGTTTCCTTCCCTGCTTCCTCATGATTAATGGTCAGCCCTCTTCCCACCTGGGTTTCGGCCTTCTAGCAAGAGATGCACTCTCCGACAGGAGTTGTTTCCCTGCAGTTTTGTAACTAAAAATAATAATAAAAGTCTTCAATTAATCTCCCACCTCCCCCAACCTGCTTTGCAGTGGCTCTCTAGGTTGTGCTCAGGTGTTAGGTCAGGCAACTGGCTGGCCGGTGGATGAGCCTTCTTAAACTGCCCAGGGAAGGTGAGGCCAGTGTCTCCTGAGCAGGCGACCATCTCCCTGGGTGAGAACACGCAGCACACAGGAACTCAGGCTCGATTTTTACTCTTTAAAAAACTTCTGTTCATTGAAGGATCACTGTGTGCCAAGCTCTCTGGTAAGTAAGTCATCTACGTCATGGCACTGAATTCTCATAGATCGGCCGACCCGGTGAGGGAAGTCACATCGTCTTCATTTTAAAGATTATAATTGAAACCCAGAGAGATTAAGTAAACTGCCCAAAGTACACAGTTAAAGGCAAGATTTAAGCCCAGGTTATCTTGGTTCATTTTTGTGAGCTCCTGAGTTGGGTTTTAATTTTATTATTATTGTCCCTATTAGGATCGCCAATGCTCATTTAATAAACTGTTGTCAGCCTGTAGTACGTGCTAGGAATGAAGTCCAGCCCAGAAAAAAGGAAACCTAAGTAAGATACAGTTTCTGCCTTCAAGGGGTTTTCAGTTAAACGGTGCAAGCCTATTGTCCCTCATGTCTTATACAGAGGAAGGAGGTGGAGATGTTTAAATTGAAGTCATATTTGCCCTGCCCAATCTCAACATACCAAACTTCCTCTTCCGGTTCTGAGCCATCAACAGATATTATGTATGCTTAGGCAAGGCATTTTTTCCATTTAAGAAAATAGGATCTGTGTCTCACATCAGGGACGCCTTCATTCCTATCGTATTTTTTTAAAGGGGCAGGTGGGGTCCAGGGGACATTGGTAATCAGCAGCACCTTTATTATTTATACCTAACAATAGAACAATGCCAGGCCACCCCCTCTGCATGTCAGTAGGTGGCAGTCTGGCTTTGCACGTACCCTGAGCCGGGGATCAAGTTGGATTCAGAAATCCACCTGCTGTGGAAATTCCCATCACCAGCCTTTTCAGATCATTCTGGGCCTAAAAGCAATACATACTCCAAAGGTAAAAACAAAAATATTGTGGCAGAGCCATTTTGAGAGACTCCTGGTTTGTCTTAAGTGAGCAGGGAAAGAATCTCACTGGGGCTGTGGCCGTTAGGCCATGCATTCAACACTACCTCGGCCGTAGATACCCGTGCCTGCTGGAGACGCTTTCAGATCTCCCCTACAGGTCTCTCTGAGCAGACCTCTCGTTCTTCCATGAATGACAGCCTTTTCCGATTTCTTGCTCATACCAGGGAATTCAAATAGCTCTGTCGTTCTGCTCCAGTAATTCTCCGTCTCCCTAAGATACTATCAGTCATGCTCAAACAATCATAGGACTTTAATATAACCTCACCGATTGAGACACAAGTAACGTGGTATCTGTGATAACAAAGGCTGACAAGTTTACCTGTGAATTATCTAGGAAAAATTTCTTTGCTGAGAAAACGGCTCCTAACAATGAAATATGGGATTCCTGTTGAATTAAGGGAAGCAAAAATTATATAGCTATCACAGACTGCACGGATTTTACCGTTGTATAGATCAAGTGATATCGTGTAGAACATTCCCTTTGTGGTATCAGGTTCTGCAGCATCTCTTTGGAAATTCCAAGCTGGCCATTTCAAGTTGTTCCACTTACTAGGAAGAATAAAGTAGCCTTGCTTTTGACATTTATACCATATTATAGACTTTTAACTTGTGGTTTCCCAATTTCTTTAAATTAGTAGATTATCTAAATTGGTTTTACTTTATTAGGAGATCGAACTAATTTGGTTAGTTTGACTAAATGAGTTTTACCCTCTTCTTGAGCTTCATACAGAAATAAGGAATTGATACAATTACCTAATGACTTTGTCACAAGGCGTTGGGTCAGTTTCCTTCTTTTCCCTTTCAGGAAGCCACTAATTGGTGAGTGCCAAGTAAGACTCTTTAGGAAGCGTCAGAAAGTCTTTAAGTAAACCCCTGGAAGCCACTCTTGACTCCTTTGCTGTAGAGATGAGCACCTACATCCTGGAATTAAATTTGAACCATAAGCAGTCTGTCCCATTGGCTGCTGTGACGGGAAGAGTTCCAGGGGAGCACCTGCCCTGAAATCCGTCCTCCATGCTGCTGGGATCTGAAATTTGAGCTTTGGAGCCCAGTCGCTACAATTTCACTCACATCATGCAAATAGTTCTGTGGATTATAGATTAAGGCTGTAGGGCAGCCACTCATGAGTTACCACTCATTTCTCATCAAGAATACCATCGAGGGGCTCCATCTGAAATATGCCCAGGTGGACACTTTCAGGCAGTAGGAGAGCTGGGAGGTACTGGGGATGAAGAGAAGGCACAGAGAAAGGAGGTAATGATAAACAAAGCCCGTCTGTGACATCAGGACTCCTGTGGCACCCGGCCCACCTCTCCAACCTCATCCACCATTATTCTGCCCTTGGCATTTTGGCCTTTGATTTCTTGAATACATCATCTCCTTTCCTGCCTTAGGGCACCCACTGCAGCTATTCCTGGAATACTCTTTCCCAAGACCTTCTCCTGGCTGGTTCACCTTGTCAATGATGTCTCAGCTCCAGCTTCACCGCCTCTGAAAGCCCTTCGTTGATCAGCCAGCCTCACATCGTCCCTCTGCGTTTACCCCAACATGCCTGTTATCACTCCAGATTAGGATTATTTTCTTTCGAGCACTTACACTCTCTGAAATGGTCACGTTAGCCCATTTGGTTATTTGTTTATTTTGTCTTCTCTCACTAAACTTTGTTTTACTAGGAGGCTTTTGTTTTTTATTACGAGGCGTGGTTTTGCTGAATGCTGGGTTCCCATATCCTCAGCCTCTTGGAAACCCTCCAGCATCGATCAGGCATTCCGAGAATACATATTTATTGAATGACTAAATGAAAGAAGAACAAACATAAACTTAATTACTTAAAGACACGGACTTGCCTGTTGGAACCAGTAACGGAGACTGCCCAGAACTGCGAAAAGCTGGAGATTTTCCTCTCCTGCCAACTCCTCGAGTTAGCCTGCCACGTGGATGCTGGCCGAAGACAGATGAGACTCGTAGATCTGAGATAAAGGACAGCTTATTATTCACAGTAATAGGGATAGAGTATCAGCGTTTGCTGCAGTTCTCACGCCTTAGTCTCTACAGGGGAACATAAAGAGGGCAAGGAAATGGGGTGCGTTTCAGGAGAGGAACTGTGGGCTTCAGGACCCCCAATCTTACACAATGGACTGTAAGCATCCCCTGACCACAGGCTGGAGGGAAGAGACCTGCATCATGCTGGACAGTGAACACACCTGTCCTTTGCCCCAAGGCAGAGACTCTTGCTGTGTTCAAGCATGTTCTTTCATAAAGACTTCTTTGGAAAGACGTTTGGTGAAGAAGGCAGTCGGTGCCTCTGTTTGCAAGACATTCAGAAATGTGGGAGACCCGTGGGCAATTGTCTCCTAACAAAGCCCATCTTCCTGCTCTGTCTTTCACTAATAATCCCTTTATCTCATATTTCTGTCCCATCCTAAGGAAGACTAAGATAATATTTGTTTAAAGGACTTCATCCCGTCTCATATACATTCTCTTCTTTAGGGAAATAGCCTATCAATAAGTAAATCCATTCTTCTTCTTTTTTTTTTTTTTTTTTTAATTTATTCTCAAGTTAGTTAANTTTATCTCATATTTCTGTCCCATCCTAAGGAAGACTAAGATAATATTTGTTTAAAGGACTTCATCCCGTCTCATATACATTCTCTTCTTTAGGGAAATAGCCTATCAATAAGTAAATCCATTCTTCTTTTTTTTTTTTTTTAATTTATTCTCAAGTTAGTTAACAGTGTAGCCTTGGCTTCAGGAGTAGAACCCAGTGATTCATCACTTACATATGACACCCAGTGCTCATCCCGACAAGTGCCCTCCTCAATGCCCGTCAGCCATTTACCCCACTCCCANTTGGCTTCAGGAGTAGAACCCAGTGATTCATCACTTACATATGACACCCAGTGCTCATCCCGACAAGTGCCCTCCTCAACTCAATGCCCGTCAGCCATTTACCCCACTCCCGTCAATCCTCAGTTTCCTCTCTGTATTTAAGAGTCTCTTCTGGTTTGCCTCTTTGCCTCCCTCTCTGTTTTTATCTTCTTCTTCCTCCCCTTCCCCTATGATCATTTGTTAAGTTTCTCAAATTCCATATGAGTGAAATCATAAGCTGAAAAAACCCCATTCTTACTGAGGAAAGGCGGTGTGGTCAGCCCTGCTTCTGGAGTTGTGAGGCGTTTCTTCTCAAACTGGGGTGTGCATCTGTCAGTGGGTTTCTGGTGGAGTGCCGAGGGGCAGACAAAGCCAAGGATAAAAATAGAACACTCTGTGCATTATCATTTTTACTAGAAAAAAAATAGAGAAAGGCCTACTTACTTTCTATTAAAGTAAAACTGGCTGTATTATGCAGTAGAACACTATATTCTTTTTTTTAATGTTTTATTTATTTCTGAGAGAGAGAGAGAGAGAGAGAGGCAGTGTGAGCAGGGGAGGGTCAGAGAGAGAGGGAGACACAGAATCGGAAGCAGGCTCCAGGCTCTGACCTAGCTGTTAGCACAGAGCCTGACATGGGGCTCAAACCCACAAACCATGAGATCTTGACCTGAGCCAAAGTCGGACGCCCTACCGACTGAGCCACCCAGGCGCCCCAGAACACAATATTCTTACGGGTTTTAAAGATAAGGCAAAGATTTCTTTAGGCAGTACTGCTAATACCTCCTGCTCTCAGGCACAACTTTCTTCTGCCACTTTCATGGAAATATTTTAAAAGCCCTTTTCTAGAACCGCATATTGCAAATTATGGCCCAGTGTCTGTTAATGGACCATGGAATCAATCATGTGGGTCTTGACCAACAATTAATAATAATAATAATAATAAATGCAATAGAATGGACAATATCAGAGGGCTTCATATAATGGATAATTTTATTAAGCATTTATATCTGGTTGTGTGTGTGTGTGTGAATGGATTGGGTTGCAATGTTAAGTTTCAAAGATACTTCTTCAGAGGATATTATAAAGCATAGAAAATGTTTTTTTATCCATAAACATATTAAAATCCATCCTGAGATGAGATAATGTGAACAGAATTAGTGCCAATAATGATGGTGGCTTGGGAAGCAGGCTCTCAAGTTTGCAGATGACAAAGCTAAAAAGAATAGCAAATATGATGGAGGATTGAATTAAAATTTCAAATAATCTTGGACAATTAAATTAGAGAACGATGAATGGAAATGTCAGTAATCTACATGAAGGTCTGATTTTATATTAGAAAAAAAAGAATCCCATCCAGTTAGGAGGACTGCCGTTTCTAGGTGAAGGTAGGTCATGAATCTTGTGTCTCACATACTCAGTCACGTGCGCAGAGCTGTCTTCAGTTCGCAGGGGGCTCCCTTTGAAGAGAGGCATCTCACACCTGGTAGAGGGCATCTGGAAGATGATCTGCAATGCGGGGCTTCTACTTGGACAAGAGAAACTAGGGGATTAGGGGAAATAACATTTATGGGTCATACACCCTGTTTCAGGCAGCTTATGCAACTGTCTTTGTATATTTGGAAGGTTTCAGCTGAAAAAAGAGGAGTGGGGTCTCTGTGTGGCTTCAGCTGCCGCAGCTGATAAGAGCTGCCCATCACTGGGTGCCTACGGGGCACCAGACATTGTAGTTGATGCCTTACAACATTTCTTTCAACAATGTAACAACAGCCGCCATTTATCAAGCCCTGACTGTGTGTCAGACATAGTACAAAGTCTCTTACTTGGACTATTTTATTTAATCCTCTCAACTGCCTTTTGAGGAAGGCACTGATTTTATTCACATTTGCAGATGAGGGAAGTGGGTCTCAGAGAGGTAGTCACTTGCCAGGCATTACAGCGTTACTGAGAGAGAGCATGCGTGAGTGGGGGAGGGGCACAGAGAGAGAGAGAGAGAGAGAGAAAGGAGAGAGAGATCTCAAGCAGGCTCCACGCTGTCAGTGCAGAGCCCAACTCAGGGCTCAATCCATGAACTGTGAGATCATGACCTGAGCCAAAATCGAGAGTCAGATACTCAACCAACTGAGCCACCCAGCCACCCCAAGAAAGTCTTTAACCATTAAAAGTGCCTTGAAATGGGGGTGGGTTCTTGAAGAAATGAGGTCATTGCTCTTGGAACTAATCAAGTAGAAAATACCTTCTATTAGATTGGGATCTTCCACTGGAAGTCGATGTTCTGGTATATGAAGGTGACTCCAGGCCAGTGTGATAAGGGGAGACTTCCTGGAAGAGATGGGATTTATCCTGGTCCTTGGAGGTCGGGTGAGAAAGTGACAGAGAAGAGCATGGATGGGTCTTTAAAGGGAACTTCATAGTAGCAAAACCAGACCTGTGCAATGTGCATCGTTCTGTACCCAAGGGGCAATAAGGAGACCTATCTGGATAGTTTGCTCCTCTACCAATGCATTTTTGTCTGTGCCCTTGACCCTAGTAGCCCGTCTGAGCCCCCACTGTCTAACTCTGTGCCAGGCTGGAGTCCTGGGCGTGCTAATGGCAATTCCATGTCTTGTCTCTTGGGTAGTTTTCTTTTGCTGCCAACTAAATCCCACCCTAGGTGAGTTGCATAAGGGAAATTTAGGCACCTACTAAAAATTCTGTTACCTTTTCATCTCCTAGCTTTCAGTGCACCCCCCACCCTAAGTTGCCCATCACTTCTTTCACTAAAGGATCTGCTCAGCTGCAGTGATTGCACTTCTGACTGGAGGAGGTCCCTATTTCCTTGCTGGGTGTCAGCTTTAGCTCTGAAAGGCTACCCACATTCCTTGCCATGTGATCCCATCCACCTTCTAAGGGATTCCCTTATTCTCTGTGCTTGGAATCTTCCTGACTTCTACTAAAGGCCTGAGAAAATGCTCTGCCTTTAAAAGCTCCTGTGATTACATTAGGTCTACCTGAGTAATTTCTGGTTTCATTAACTCAAAGGCAACTGAAAAGTACCTTACATATCATCCTTAATCACATCATCACAGTGGAGGCATCTAATCCTATCAAGGGACCCACCCACATGCACAGGGGAAGGGATTATACAAAGGTGAAAGTCATGTGGGGTTATCCTAGAGTGCTACCCAGCACATTGAGCTAATATTTCACTTTGCCTTTTCTCACAGCCTGCATGTTACTGAGCATGGAAGGATAGTCCTTCCTAACCTACCTTCCCCTTCGGCATTCTTTGTATTTTTTATTTGATTTTTATGCCAGAAAATCTCCTACAGCTTGGAGTGAGAAGTGCCTGGCTCACAGAAAATTCCTGATAGGATTTCATAAGCATTATTCTGTTGTATGCTCGCTCCCCAAATATCAACAGCACAGCCTGTTGGGGAGAATACCAGTGTATCAAAGAGCTTCGGCAGTGTATCACACGCGGAGGGCAACGTCAAAATTTGTTGAAAATTGGGAGGTTGGTATAAGGTAGGTCTTGCCGTGTGTGTGTATGTGTGTGTGTTTGTGTGTGTGTGTGTAGGGGTGGGGTGATTAAGGCTGGTTAAGGATCATGATATGATAGTCCTGGATTGTTGGAAACAGAGAGGTGAAGACTTTTGAAGCAAGGATTTAAATCGACTGAAGGTGCAATTAATGCTTTATAATGGAAGAGTTGATGAATCTTTAGGGAGATTCTTATAATAAATAATCAAGGCATTTGCCTGGGCATGAGTGTTCTAGAATAATAATATCATGTTAATGTACTGTAAGTTGAGTGTATGGGGGTAGGGTAGGTAGTTATAGTCTTCAGTCTCTAAGCTGTGTGTGGGAATAGATGACTTTGGTTCTTTTTTGGAAATATATATAGTTACATTTATTTTAAAATACTTTTTTATGACTATAAAAATGTATTTACAAACATAAAAATTTGTAAGAAATGAAAAAGAAAATCATCCAGAATTCTTTTTTTTTTTTTTCATTTTTAAATGTTTATTTCTTTTTGAGAGACAGAGAGAGACAGAGCATGAGCGAGGGAGGGGCAGAGAGAGAGGGAGACAGAATCTGAAACAGGCTCCAGCTCTGAGCTGTCCACACAGAGCCCGATGCAGGGCTCGAGCTCACGGACTGCGAGATCATGACCTGAGCCAAAGTCAGATGCTTAACCAACTGAACCATCCAGACTCCCTGAAAATCACCCAGAATTCTGTCTTCCAGAGTTTATATTTTGTGTATCTTTGTTCACTTTTGTATTCTCCAACATTATAAGCATTTTTATGTCATTATATGTCCCTTAAAATAGCTTTAAATGGTATGTAATATTCTATTTTATAAATGTGATATAGCACTTTGTGCTATTTCTTACTGTTAGACATTTAAGCCCTTATTTTAAATTATGTTGGAAAGTACATCTGTGTACTTCCCATGGTACTTTGTACCATGATAGAACCCTAGATCTTAGGGTTTTGTGTCAGAGAGTATGACAAAAATTAAAGATTTTTTAAATACATACCAAATTTATCTCTAAGAACCTTATGCCAATTTATGTTACCTCCATAAGGGTATGAGCAACCTTCTCTCATTGCAGTCTTTTCCACCACCAACCTTTTAACATCTTTTGGTCAATTTGATGGTTGGTTGAACTATCTGAATTTGTCCATGTCTGACTGTTTTTGTCCCACACAAATGGCAATTTCATATAGTTCAACATATGAATAATAAAACGGTGCTGCACCTGAGTGGCTCAGTCGGTAGAGTGTTCAACTCTTGATTTTGGCTCAAGTCATTATCTTGGTCTCTGGGAATCTGTCTGGAAGGCATTGAGGACTGAGCAGTAGTTATTTCTGCCAGTTTGATTTGGTTTCACTCTGAGATGAGTTTTTCTTGCTGCAAAGTTCTCTTCCAGCTTTCATCAGCTCTCGGTGCCTTGAGCACTTTTGGCTCCTTACCAGGCTTCTTCTACTTTAAACACAAAGCACAATTTTGTGATTCCATAATCATTTTCTGAAGCCAAGGTGGTACTTTGTTATGGCTTCTGTCTTAGTCCTTTTGGGCAGATATAATGAAATATCATGGACTAGGGTGGCTTATGAACAACAGAAGTTTCTCACAGTTCTGGAGGCTGGAGGTCTGTGTTTGGGGGTACCCATTGGTCCGGTGAGAGTCCTCTTCCGAGTTACGGACTTCTTGCTGTGTCCTCATGTGGCAGAAGGGTTCAGGAAGCTCTCTGGTGTCTCTTCGTATAAGAGTTCTAATTCCATTCATGACCTAATCACTTCTTAAAGACCCCGCTTCCTAATTCCATCACCTTTAGGGGTTAGGTTTCAACATATGAATTTGAGGGTGGGGGCACAACCATTCAGACTATGGCAGTTTCCAACACTTAAAGATTTGATTCCACATCTGTGTAATGGTCTGTGCCTCAGGCCACCATAAACTGATGGCTAGCCTTGAGCTTCCTCTTTTAAATTTTTTTTTTTTTAATGTTTTATTTATTTCTAGGAGAGAGAGAGACAGCATGAGCAGGGGAGGGTCAGAGAGAGAGGGAGTCACAGACCGAAAGAGGCTCCAGGCTCTGAGCTGGCAGTCAGCACAGAGCCCGACGCGGGGCTCGAACCCACAACCGCGAGATCATGACCTGAGCGAAAGTCGGACGCCTATTGAGCTTCCTCTTTTAACTAGAGCACAGCTGAGGGCTTATGGCTTAATGATGGCAGGTAAAGATGACAATGGGTATTCTGTCCCATGGGTGGGAGCAGATGGAGGAGAAAACCCTATGCCCTTCTCCAGGAAGCCTGGGCAGACCCAGGAGCAGCCCCCTGGCATTGACTCACCATCTTGTGCGCCCGGGCTGCTTTGTCAGGGACACGTGCTAAATCATGGTGCCTTCCCAGTCACCACAAGTTTTTGCTGACCCCGTCTGGCTCAGACTATTTTAGGACTCAGTCCTTCTGTTGGGAATCCTTCTGCTTAAACAAATGCTTTTCTCTTCCTTTTTTCCCTCTTGAAGTTCATCTGGTACCATGCAGCAAGGTCCTGACCCGGCAAACTTGAGATAAGCTTCTTCATGTTTTCTGTTAGGAGATTTAGTAATAGTTTCATATCTAGGTCTTTGGGGCTTTTACTTCTTCCCTTTCCAGGCTAGAATGAGTTTGGTAGGGTGTGGGCAGGCAGTAATGTGTATGTATACCAGTGTTTCTCAAATTCTGATGGTTATAAACCACCTGGGGATTTTGTGAAAAGTGCAAATTCTGATCCACCAGGGCCTGGGTGAGGGCCCAAGATTTTCTGTTTCTAAAAAGCTCCCAGGGGATGCTGATGCTGCTGGCCCACAGTCCACGCTCCGTGGATTTTAACTTTGCTGCAACATTAGAATCACCTGGGGGAATTTAAAAAAATAGCAAAGCCCAGACTCTACCTCAGACCAGCTAACTGAGAATTTATGGAAGTAGAGACTCAGACATAGTGTTTGTTTCTTTTCTCCTTCCTTCCTCCTGGTCTCCCTCCCTTCCTCCCTTCCTCTTCCTCCCTCCCTTCCTTCCTTCCTTCCTCTCTCTCTCTCTCTCTCCCTCCCTCTCCCTCTCTCTCTCTCCCATTCAACATTTTTCAGGTGCCTTTATGTTGTACCCAAAGTTGACAGCCACTGGCTTTGGATTGGTGGGGAAAAGTGTTAAATTTAGAGGCAGAAGCCAAAGTTTTATCCCATTGATACTACTTTCTTGATAGTGATTATCCAGAAAGAGGTACTTAACTCTAGTTACAACATGTAATAATTGTTCTGTTTGTCCCTACTCTCATCAAGGTTTGTTCAAGCCATTTTACAAGACCATGAGTGATGACTCCCCATGGCAGATAACATAGACTCTTAAGTGCATTAGAAACCCTCCAGAATTTGAGCATCCATGGCCACCTCCTGCTGCACATGAATTTTGGCCACATCTTGCCCCTGGACACAGTATGGGCTTTACTTTTTTTAATGTTTATTTTTACTTTTCAGAAAGAGTGTGTGATTCTGGGAAGCGCAAAGAGAGAGAAGGGGACAGAGAATATGAAGCAGGCTCTGCACTAACAGCAGTGTACCTGATGTGAGGCTCGAACTCACCAATCTCAAGATCGTGACCCAAGCCAAAATTGGATGTTCAACTGACTGAGCCATCCAGGCGCCCCCACTGTGTGGGCTTTCTAACCCATCTGACTTTGCTTAAGCTCTTACCTCTGCTTTGAAATTTTTTACACCACTCTCTTCTATCAGACTTCCCTTATTATTTGGGTACAGCCGTAGCATAGTTCAAGGACTCTTTCAAATTTCAGTTCTTCTAAGGAACTTCCCCTTCCCTCCTGCTCAGTCAGTCTACATCTTTGCTCTATTGCATGTTACCATTCTCTTGTGTAATTTATCAGTCTATTTCGTGTCAACTATTTTTATATGTATCCTTTTCCTCCTCCACGTTCTGCACTGCTGGAGGGCAAAGACCATGTCTTATTTATCTTTATATCACTCCTGGCACAAAGTATCATGTGTTTTTACTGAGGGAAACTCAATATATCCTTACTGAAGTTTGGAGACTTGGCCTCTGAAGACTGTGCTGGGAATAGTATCTGCAAGGGGTAGATTATGGTCAGTTCTTTGGACTCAGGGGCTTATTTAATAATGACCAGACTTGGTGGGTCCAGTGTGGAATACCTCTTTCAGTTGAAGTAATTTCAAATAATTCTAGACAATTCAAGTGAATTCTAGTTCAGAGGCAGGCTATGTCTATCTACACTGAGAACCTGAGGCGTTTGGGTTTGCCTTTACCATGGAAGGTTCAATTGGCATCTCAAACCAGGAATTCTTTAACTGGGAATGACTCAAGATGGGGTGGTAGTTTTGGAGGATGCTTTGTGCTGGGAGGAGGAGAAAGGAGCTAATATGTATTGATAATCAATTGGTTATTAGGCTGACTTTTATCTGTCTGATCTCAGTCACTTCTTGATGAGATTGTGAGATGGAGATTGTTATTCTTGTTTTCAAGCTAAAGAAAGTGAAGTTCAGCTAGGTTGGTTATCTGCCCAAGGCCACACAGCTGATGCACCACACAGCCCAGGTTTGCACCAAACTCCCAACTCCAAAGCCAGTAACATTTGTTTTTAGAGTAGAGAATCTATACCTAGTTGTCTTCCAGTCTCTAGCTGAGATTCTCTTCTCAAGTGGAGAAAAGATGATCTTTTTGTTCCTGTGCCTTCTTATCCAATAGAACTGGGTTAGACTCCGTGGAAACCCTTTTCTTCCTCCAGTCACTCTAGACTATGAGCTCAGCGAGGGCAGGGATGGGGTAGTTTGCCATAGTATTTTGCCCTCCAGTAGGAGTCAGAATGGAGAAAGGGTTAACAGTGTAGTTTGTTGTCTGGCAATGGCTGGAGTTCTTGATCTGCCACACACTAAGTTTATGATCTTGGCAAGTTACCTAAACTCCCTGAGCTTGGTTTCTTTATGTTACAGCTTGTGGTGAACATTAAGGAGAGGAAGGTGCTTAGATTCAAAGCTGACACATAATAGACATTAGGAACATTTTTAGATGGACCAAACTTTCCCCATTAGCTGACAGCAAGTGGGATTCTAGACCTAAGGTCACTAACATATTTTTTATTTGTCTGTAATTCAACTTAATTTAATGTAGGTCCTGTTCTTCTGGGATGATTGGAACTGTTTGATTGGAGTCTTTCATTCCATTTCCAGGTGGGTGTCTATGTGGGCTTAGGTAATGGCAAGGCATGATGGGGGTGGAGAACATCTGGTCCTTTATGACACAGGTCCCAGGTGAAAACCATTATTCACCGGGTCCTTGGTTGTTGACCCATGTGCAGATACATTCCCTCTCAAGATTCTTGCTTCCTTCTGGGTTCCTTATATAGGCCAAAAGTGCAAGTGCCTTCTACCGTTGGGTCTCCCAACCCTCTGACAGCTTCTGCTGCCTCTCTGGGACTCTGACCAGGAGAAAAGACAGAAGACCCAACATTCCCTTCCTCTTGTTGACTGAGTGGCTCACTGGACACAAAGACGCTGACACATGTGCTCGCCATCTGTCTCTCTCTTTTATCTTCCACAATTTGGGGGCAGCTTTCTTCCTGAGAAGGAGAAAATGTCCTCTCTTAACCCCCGACAGGCATTTTGTCCAAGCCTTTCTATTTCTCGAAGGGCACCTGCCTTTGGAACACAAAAGATAAAGGATTCTTTGTTACCCTCTCCTTTGTGCAAAGTCACAACCTTCCTCTGAGGCAATGAGCACAGAGTGACTTAATTGGGATGTGGGTGGAAGGGTTGGCAGAAGCCACAGGGGACCAGATGTGCAGGGGAGACATGGGCTAGTATCTGAGAAGCATCCCTTCACTGCTCCATTTGGCTTTGCTCTCCCCAGCGATTCAAGGAAGACCCTCACCTTGTACTTCATCCTTCTTGTGTTCTTAATCTTCCATCTTTGTTCTTTCTCTGAGCATTCTGATTCTCTGTGTGATTCATTCCTGTCAGTTTTTGATTAGATAGTAAGCTCATTAGTAATTTCCTACAGAGCCTATCCATGATCTAAGACAGTAAATATTGCAAACAAATGTTTACTAACTTAGTCACAGAGGTCCAGGCATGTATACTGCTGTCTGTCTTAATTTTCTTTTTATTTGCTCTCGTTAATTAAAAAAAAGCCTCTTATAAATGTTCTTGCTATCACATGAAGTCCTTGTTATAGGAAACTGTTTCTATATAAATATCTCAAATTATTCAAATGGCATCAGACAAAAATCTGCAGAAGAAATTTCAGCCTATTAAAATTTGAACTTTGAGGGGCCCCTGAGTAGCTCAGTTATGCATCCAACTTTGGTTTAGGTCATGATCTCACAGTTGGCGGGTTTGAGTCCTGTGTTGGGCTCTGGGCTGACAGCTCGGGGCTTGGAGCCTGCTTCCTATTCTGTGTCTCCCTCTCTCTCTGCCTTCTCCCGGCTCACGGTCTGTCTCTCTCTCTCAAAAATAAATAAAGATTAAAAAAAATGAACTTTGAATGATTGATTTATATATATATATATAAATTGAATAGCCTCCAAGATGCTTTTTACTGAGTTGTTTGGAGTTCAACCTCCACAGAGCCCATGTGGGACTGCACGTGAAGCATTGTAGGGCCTCGGTAAAGGTGCAGGAAGGGGAAATCAGCTGGGATTGAGCAAAAAGCTATTTCCTGATGTTGGGCAAAACTGGACTTTTGGTTTCCAGTCCAGCACGGAAGGAACTTAGAACAAGAAAAATGCTGGACAAACTGCAAATCAATAACTCTTTTTACATCCATCAGAGAAGCAAAGTTATGGGGCAAACCTCTGTCCCCACAATTGAAGAGACAGAGGCAGATAGAATCATAACCCACCAGATCACAAGCCCAGAACAGAGCACTCCGCAGGAAATGGTACCTAGGTAGGAAACCCTACACTCTTAATGGATGAGTTTCTGAAGGCTCAGCATGGACAAGTCTGACAGTTAGAAACTCAAGGGGATCCAGACTTGGGATGGGGGGGATCCCACACATTTATAAGCTTTATCTCCAGGAGCCTACAAGATTCTCACTGTGAAGATAAGAGAGAGAAGAAGTCTCTAGTGCTTCTGTCAGGGAGGGGGGTGGGGAGTATCCATTTTGAAATATCCCCAGAAAGTTCTGCTCTTCAAGGTCTGCTCTCATGAGAAACTATTTGGCCCAGGGCCTAACCTACTGGATTTTTACAGAAGACTAACCAACAGGAGAAGGGATATCCAGCTCTTGCCCCCTCTAGCCTTCCTAAGGGAGTTGGGGGTTGGGTGGGGGCGGGGGACAAGACAAAGCTGAGAAAGGTTGCAGCCCAGGGCACAGGCTCACTCAAAACACTGAGGCCTCATCCCAGGGCACCATAGAACATGTCCCTTCCCCCAGCACCCCACCACCATGTCCACAGGGCTCCCGTATTGTAACGGGGATTACAGAGAAGGAAACGGAGTCTTGGACCTTATTTAAGGAGAGTTGGGCACAGCCTACCCAGGAATAGAGCTTTGCACCTGTAGGCAGCCAGATGGTTGTGGCTTCGAAGATGAGGTGAATGAGAAGAGAAGTCCAACGTGGGCCTGGCAGTAATGTGCCAAGTTCTGGGCTGAGCAAAAGCTGGTGTAGTCTCTGCCATTGTGCAGATATCCATCGAATAATCACACACATTCACGTAAAATGTATCTATGACAAAGGATCTGAGGGAGAGTTATGTGGTGCTGTGAAAGTCTATAATTGGGGGAGTAGTCCTATTCAGGGACATAGAGAAGACTTTCCTCAGGAGGAGACACCTGAGTAAGACCTAAAGTTTGAGTGAATCTTTAAAAAATTTTTTAAAAATGTTTATTTATTTATTTATTTTTTAATATTTTTATTTATTTCTAGGAGAGAGAGAGAGAGACAGCGTGAGCAGGGGAGGGTCAGAGAGAGAGGGAGACACAGACTCTGAAATAGGCTCCAGGCTCTGAGCTGGCAGTCAGCACAGAGCCCGACGCGGGGCTCGAACCCACGAACCGCGAGATCATGACCCAAGCGAAAGTCGGACGCTTAACCGACTAAGCCACCCAGGCGCCCCTAATGTTTATTTATTTTTGAAGGAGAGAGAGACAGAGTGTAAGCAGGGGAGTAGCAGAAAGAGAGGGAGTCACAGAATCCAAAGTAGGCTCCAGGCTCTGAGCTGTCAGCACAGAGCCTGACATGGGGGTCAAACCCACAAACTGGGAGATCATGACCTGAGCCAAAGTCGGACACTTAACTGACTGAGCCACCCAGGTGCCCCAAGGTTGGATGAGTCTTAATGATGTGAGGATGCTTTCTAGGCAGAAGGAATGGTATGTATAAAGATTCTTAGATGGGAATTATGAGTAATTGGAGAAGCCAAGAGCCCAGCAGTCTTGGGTCTATGGGAGAAACCGTCAAGAGCCAGGATGGAGCTCACTGGAAGGTTGGAAGGAACTGCTGGTTAATATGTACAAACTAGGCAGTGTGTGTGTGTGTGTGTGTGTGTGTGTGTAAAAGACGTTTTCTTTAAACTTCTGTGCAGTTTTATAAAAATGAAGATCTCACATACAAAAGACATCAATCTAAAAATAATATGAGAAGAGAAGTAGGATGATAGTGTGTATGTAGATGGGTGTTCCAGTTGCATAAATCATTATACAGTTTAGCAGGAAACAGAATCTTTGATGCAAAGATTAAGAAAAAGATAAGCTAGGAGCTTGGCCTGGAATGGAATGGAAAGAGCCTGGACTGAAAGTCGATGGAACTTAGCCCAGGCCTGGCCTCTTATCCTGGGCTTCTCTAGCCCATTTGCCTGTCTACAGGTCAGTTTTCTTATACCCAGATGAAAATAACATTTCTTGATCTTGTCAGCTCTTGGGTGTGGTTAAAAAATACAAAGTTAACATGTAAGAAGATGATACAAACATGCAAAAAGCTGTCAATGTATTTCATTCATGGTACCCATTTCATTGGATACATGTCTGCTAAATATTACTATGTGATGAATGGTATGACATGCATTATCCCTGAACTTGGAGAGTTTGCCTGTCCCATCTGTTGAGGAGGAAGAATACCTGTCCCCTCCTTGGTCCTTGTAGCTGGATGAAGAATCAAATTGACATGGAACAGATGAACAGGAGAAAATAAAAGTTAATTTCATATGTACGGGGAATCTACACAGAGATGGAAATTCCAGCGACAGTCAGGCAAGGTGAGGGATATATGTCATCCTGAATGAAAGAGAAGGGAGGGGAGGTTTGGGACTTCAAAGGGAAGGAATGCAATTCACAGGAAGATGAAAAAAACTAAATGTTTGCTAAACAAATGTTTGCTGGGCCACTCAGAAACAATGGGACACAGAGGACTTTGAGCAAATGAACCTTGCTAGTGTCCTCCCTAAGCACCCTACCTAGTTCACAGTATAATGTAGTCATCCATGGTGACAGCTCTCTTCCTGGAGTGGGTCCTCTATCTAAATTCTTTTTAGGCAGTTGTGGGGGAGGGAAGAACCTTTCCTGAATCTGCTGGGTTTTGATTGCTTTTTGACTTAAAACAATCTTCATGCCAATGTGGCCCATCTTGGAGCAGCCCTCCTCCGCCCCTACACTTCTGGCAGTATCACTTGATGTGGCATCAGTAGCTCTGTGCAATCAAATGTGGAGACTAATATAATAAAAGCAAGTTTTCTTCTTTCCTGGATCATGGAATTCAGTAAGGAAGACATTTAATAAACTGGGGGTGGGGGGTGAAATAGCAAAGGAGAGGGAAGAGGCATCAATTAAGCTAATTGGGATGCAGATGAGGGGAGTGATTTGGAAGCTTTTTCAGAAGAGCTGAGTTTTGGAAGGAGGAGAGGAGTGATTATAAAATGATGTAATTAATAAACTTCTTATTCATGTAAAATGTCTTATGTACAGACATTTTTGCAATAACTCCGTATATGTGTTCCCTAAAGTCTTGTCTTCTGCAAAATTGTGGGATAAAAATAACAGGATATATGAGGAAAATGAGATCAGACAGGTTCTTAAAAATCAACAGCACTTTGTTATCAGAGACAGATAAAAGCAATAATAATCCAATAACACACTGGCCTGGTAAAACCTGTGTGTAGGTCTGTGGACCCAATATTGGTCTTTTGCAAGTTTAAAATCCTGGGGTTCATGCATGCCTCATTTCTAACAGTGACCAATTTCATCAGCATGAAACATATAATTCAGGTAAAGTTCTCTTCTTCATTATTATTCTTTCTTTTTTCCTCCTTTTTTCTTTGTCTTAGAGAGAAAGAGAGTACATGAGTCGGGGTGAGAGGTGGAGGGGGTGAGAGAGAATCTTTTGTTTAAAATGTTTATTTTTGAGAGAGAGAGCACGAGCACAAGCGGGGAAGGGGGAGAGAGAGAGAGAGAGTATCCTAAGCAGGCTCCACACTGTCATCAGAGTCTGACTTGGGGCTCAAACCCATGGACCGTGAGATCATGACTTGAGCTGAAATCAAGAGTCGGATGCTCAACCAACTGAGCCACCCAGGCGCCCCTGTTTTTCTTACCAAGAGGAAATGTCTTTGTAGCTTCTTCATCTGTAATTTTAGCTTCCCCAAATAGGCTTAAAATAAATGTTGTGGTTTATGAAGTCACCAAACTAGTCACTGATTGCACTAAAGTCACTTCTATGGGATTTTAAGCTTTTGTCTTAAGATCTTCATATATTTCTAAGACTTTTTGTTCTTAATGCTGAGAAAAGTTGTCCTTGACTGAGTGAAAAAAATGTACTCAGACCAAAGGAACAATTCAACTTCTGGACTATCCAAACACTGTTCTCCTATTTCTCAATCAGACATGAGCTAATGTGTGTTAAAGGAATAGGTGTTCTAACAGAATAGATTGTAAATCATTTTAGAAAGCAAAGGCATTGGAAAATTGTTCATCCAAATAAGTGGTGTTGTCTTCACAGTAGGAAACTGAGCAGACGATACACTTTATGGCAAACAATGCTTAAAACATTTGAAAATCTTCATTTGAAAATGTTTTCAGAACCTGCTGTGGGCTTACTTGTGTCCTCTGCCCTCGCCCCAGATTTGTACTTGAAGCCCTGACCCCTGATGTGACTGTATTTGGAGATAGGGCTTTTAGGAGGTAAATAAGATTAAGTGAGGTCATAAGGGTGGGGTGGAGCCCTGATCCAAAAGGATTTTTGTCCTTATAAAAAGAGACACCAGAGGTCTTTCTCTGCTGTATGAGGACANCCCCCCCCCCCAGCCTCCAGAAACTGACCAATCACCCTGATCTCAAATTTCCAGCCTCCAGAAACAGTGAGAAAATAATTCTATTATCTAAGCCACCAAGTCTATGATACTTTGTTATGGAAGCCTGAGCTGACCAACACAGTCCTTCATACAGTCTTCTCAATATCGTCAGGATAGAAAATCTGTCTGAAGAAGGCACATTTGACTTTTAGAATCAGCCAAATGTGGTTTGAGCCAAGGCTCCTGAATAAAAATTGGTGAGTGAACAGAATAAGAACATTTTCCAAAATAAGACAAAGAAGAAAATGTAGTTGTAAGGTAAAGACATTACTTTGACTTTTGGCCATTGACTGGATTTGGGCGTAATTACAGAAGTGAGCAAAGACAGCATCGTCACTCAATAATTGTGCAGACTTCCAGAGAGTTGCTTTGAAGGACATTTACAAAATGATTTCTTTCTCCCTTGTAAAAGAACAAAGACATATTAATATTTAATATAGCAAATTCCAGCATTTTAGCTAATCATAAATAAATAGAAAAATAGAAATTTGCTATCATGGCATCCCTAAAGATAACCACTGTGAAACTTTTTTAGATTTCACTCCTCCAGCTCCCAAATATCTACACGTGCACATATGCAAGCCCATATATTTGGGGCCACGTGGAATATGATGCTATATATCCTGTTTTGTTTCCATTTAACATGATGTTATGAGCATTTCACAAGTAGTTCAGTAGACTCAAAAAGAATTAGAAGTATAATATTCTCCCATATGAATACCTCAATACTTTTAAAAAACTATCTATTGGAAGACTTGAGAAACTTTTCATTTTGTTTTGTAGTTAAAACCTACAAATAAGGACTTGTCCAAATGGATTTGAACCTTGTGTGAGGTCTTAAATTTCACTTCAGTTAAGGAAAGCTAAGTGTGCCAGCTCCCTTCGGTGAGCAAAATTTGTAAAGAGATGAGAATACAGTAGGGACAGCGTCAATAGTTTGAAAGTAATCACCAGAGAGATCATATTTTAGGTGGAATTATATCACCTTGGTGGATCCTTAATCCAATAATTGGCCCAAGTATTCCCACTGTACCATAAATTTAACCAGAGTGGTCTAATGTCTCCAATCAATGTTTCCAACTTTTGTAATAAACCACTTAACGTAAAATCTATAGCTCTATGAAACCTAATTATGAAGCTTCCCCCCCTTTTAATCAGTTAATCATAAAGCTCTCCTATGTTTACACTTTAGCAAAAGAAAGACAAATGATACACACCCTCGCATTTTCTAACACAGCTGAAGTTTTAGTTTTTATTGAAGAAACAACCACAGAATACAGGCCAGAGTTCACATGCAGCGCCTGTAATCAACTGAAAGAAAACAAACCGACCAGAATACTATTTTCTCATACATGGGATTGTTCTATTTTGATAAAACTCTTCACAAAAGCTTTTTTTTTTTTAATGTGGTTTTTCTCATCCTAAGCAATTTTATGCTTCAAGTTTTTGGCAGATCTAGAAGGGAAGGAGAGAGAGACTTGAGGAGGGTGTTTCTATAATCACATCCCAATCTTGGACCAACTTTTTTGTTGTTGACCGTGGGCCTGGGGTCCCAGGACCAAGAGCTGGGTCTTCTGCCAGGTTTGTCTTTGAAAAATGGGACCACCATCATCAGTAGTGGAAAGCCCTTCCTGAAGGCCACGGTAGCTTAGCAGATGCTCTGGTCAGGAAGTGGGGTTACCACTTCCTTCCTCCCTGTTTCCTTTCCCAATTCTTTGGGAAGTAGGTCAGATGTGGATTTTGCTGGCTGAGTGTGGACCCTGCTGAGGAACTGATACCACATACTCTGAAGAACAGGAACCAGAGATACGGGACATGATTGCCCTGATGTTTCCTTCTCACCAGAGGCTCCAGGGTTCATCTGTTCTTCCCGGGACTATCTTAATGGTTTCCTCACTGGCCTCCTGACTCTGGCTTTTTTGTCCTTGGCTATCAGTTCTGTCTTTCCAAACTATATATTCAGTTCTTGATAGCCTCCAGGATTAAAATCCAATCTTTCAGCATGACACTTAAGGCCCTCTGAGATCTGGCTCCTCCTTGCTCTCAGCCTCTCTGGCCCCACTGCTGCCTGACTCCATCTTCCAGCAGTATTGAAACAATGGTGGTTACCTGAATGTGTCTTGTTGTTGAAGGTTCTACCAGTAAGGCTTTGGACAAGTTCCTTTAGCTTCTCTGTGTATTGGCTCATTTCAACATGGGGACTAGGCTAGGGTCTGCCTTCCAGCATTGCTGTGAGGATTAAATGAGATAATATGCAACAGGCTTAGATTAGAACCTGGCACATGGTAAGATGCTCAACGTATTCTATTATTGTTATTCCCTCTACCTGGACTCTAGCACCTTCCTCTCTGATCTCTCTGATTCCTGCCCGCACTTAAAGATGCAGATCAAGTGTCTCTGCCTCTGTTCAGTGTTTCCTTGCCTCTGCCAAGTAGAGATCCTTGCTTCTCTTGTCTTCTCCTACGCTTAGAACCTACCCCTCACATCATCGTCAGGCCCCTTGCAGTTACTTGTTTACATATTCATGTCTGTCACGAGACTGTCAGCTCGTCGAGGACAAGGACCATGTCTCAGTCATCTTGACAGTCTTCACTTAGCCCAGACCTTGGCACCAAGTGGTCAAAAGTACTTCACTTCTATGGAGTGAATTAGGATTAGTTTTCCATGGCTACTTCGTCCCTTCCCATCCGGGCACCTGTGTGTGAGGACGGGTGCTGAGGTCAGCTGGAATTCAGGCACAGCCATGTGAGGTGGTCTCTGAGTGTCTGGCCACAGAAAGACATTGCAAGTGTGCAGCTGACTTCCCCAGCCCCAGAAAGCCCTTCTCAGCGAATTTCCATATGCTGGATTCAGCATAAGAGCCACACTGCAGCAGGCAAGAGGAAACAGATTCTGAACCTGTACTTTTCACCTGACATATGCCTGATTTACTGTCTCCAATACACACAAGTTGATCCTGCACCAGTAGGAATATTTTCACTGAACTTTGAAATGAAGCCATAAGACAGACCTGGATGTAGGGGTGGGAAGGAACATTTGTTTTGTTTTCAAATATTGCACTTTCTTCATCTTATTGCCAAACAAAGTTGTCCATGCAGCAGCACGGGCCCTCCATAAATCTCCTAAATAGCTCTTATTTAAAATCTGATATAATTCCAAAATGTCCATAAAGATGATTAGAATATAGCACGGGAATACCTTGCCACAGAGAAATCTATTTAAAATCAGTTCAAAGCTGATTTTGAAAAATTGCAAGAAGGGGAAATATGCAAAGTAGGGAAAATGTGCTATAAGAAAAAAAAATGTGTGAGAGACTATCACTCCGTGAGAGAGCTGTAATCAGATTCCTCGGCTCTGCTGAAAGGACGATATTGGCACTTCAAAATTTTTAAAAATGTTATTGAATTCTGAGACTTAAGAACAAGGTGCCAAGTGGATGATAAATATTATTTGAGGGTCAAAAAATGGAAATATTTGATGTTAGGAGCCTCGAAGAAGTACCTCCCCTGTACTATGAAGTTATTAAGATGGTATTAAGACACAGTTTGTTAACAACCTGGAAAATACTAAAGAGATCATAGTAAGCCAAAAATAAAGGCAATTACAAACTGCGTACACAGAATGATCTCAAGTATGGAGGATGCATAGTAAGAGATAGAGAAGTGGTCATATCATCATGGTTCTTGCTTCTTAGTAGGTTGTGGAATAATGATGCCCTTGTCCTCCTCCTGGCTTTTATCAACTTATCAAATTAAATTAAATTGAAACATTTATGGTTAATTTTGGCAAAATCATGTTTGACTCACATTTAGAGCTGACAACTTGCCAGGGAGCTATGTGCTCTTCTGGAATATTCCTTCTCTGAGGGGCACCAGAGGTCTGAGAGGAAGTACAGACTCAGAAATGAGTGTCAGGTAGTCCAGCCCTGTGGGAGGCATGTATTTGCAGCGTTTTGAATAAATGGTTGTCAGGTGTTGGGACCAGATCTGGGAAAACTTGAGCTTCCGGTTTCCTGTGAGTGTCTGTTTCAGCTCTATCCCAACTTCCCATGCCCCACTATGAGAGCCTTAAGGTTTGGGTCAGCTAGTGAAAACATGGAGGAAAAAGTGGGCAAGCAGGAAGAAGTTCAGCAAGGGCAGGAGTGCAGGGCAAGATGGGAGCCAACAGACCAACAGAGAGCCAGCTGAGAGACAGATGGACTTGGGAGCTGATGAAAATGCATAGTGGCTCCATTTGGCCCGGACTGGAGGTAGAGTGAAGGTTGGATAGCGCTCTCTGAAGATCACTCTGAGATTTCTTGCCTGGAAGTAGATTGTTTTTCAACCTTCCACTTCCTCCTCCTCCTCTTTCTTCTTCTAGAAAATGAGATGGACTTCCTTGCTACTATGAATTGGAAGAAGGTACCTAGATGTGAGGAGGCAGATGGTCACATTGACATGTGAGACTATACCGAAAAGAAAACTTGAGATAGATTTGTATACTACGTATGCCCATCTCCCTAGGCTTCCAAAGCTCCAGGCTAAGGTCCTCATGTTGCTAGGTAGAGATGCCAAAGGGGAAAATAATTTCACCCCACTCATCAGAATACTTGCTGCAAAGATCCTTGTTTTTGACTCAGGAGAATTGGGCATAAAGTACTTCGTATCCCACAAGGTTGAATGACCAGTGAAAATTGTGTAAGGATCCTGGTAGATCAGATGATCCAGGCAGGTAGTTAAAGGTGCCTCTGGTCCTTGAGAATTGTGGGTAACGTGGGGAAGTGACTCAACAGATAATTTCAGAACCCCTATTACATTTTAGGCCCTATTCTAGACAATGAGAATAGAGTAGTGAGTAGTGGTCATACAGTTTTTGCTATAAGGAACTGGTCTAATGAAATATCACTTTGTGGAAGATGATGGGGGGAGAAGGTCATGATGTTCTTTAAGCCATATTTGCTTATAGTTGAACGTGGGAGACAGGATAGTATATAAGGGAAAGAACATGAACCCTAGCACCAAATAGGTCAAGGTGTGTTTATGGGTCCTGATCTCAAAAGCAATGTAATCTTGAGCAAGTTATTTAATCTCTTTGGGTCTTGTTTCCCATTTTAAAATGGATTATTGAAAAATGTAAAAAATGAACTCCTCTAGATAATGCTAAATAATTTTGCAAATGTGTGGCTTTCTATTGCTTCATATCTTCACTAACACTCCGTTAGGCCAGACTCCTTGGTTACCTGCCAGAGGCAAAGGTAAATCTTTGGAGGATGATAATCTCAAAGAGAACCTTAAATTCCTCCACAGTTTTTAATATATATTTTCCACATGAAACAAATAGATAATTTGACATTCAAGGAGACGAGAATTGAGCCAAACCTGCAGAGAAACAAGAGACAGAATCGATCTATGGTGGTCCCAGCTACTGACGGTATTAGGAACTTTAGAATAACTATGCTTAATATACTTCAAGGAAGATGGAGGAAGAGAATTTAAAATTATGTTATTTTAAATTTTTATTTATTTATTTTGAGAAAGAGAAAGAGAGAGAGCAAGAGTGAGCAGGGCAGGGGCGGAGGGGGAGAGAGAGAGAACCCCAAGCAGGCTCTCACAGAGCCCAACGTGGGGCTTGATCTCACAACTGTGAGACCATGACCTGAGCTGAAATCAGGAATCATACACTTAATTGCCTGAGCCACCCAGGTACCCCTAAAAGTATTTTATTTTGTTTATTTTTATTTTTTTAATGTTTTTAAAAAATTATTTTTGAGAGAGAGAGAGAGAAAGAAGTGTGAGCAGGTGAGGGTCAGAGAGGGAGACAAAGAATCAGAAGCAGCCTCCAGGCTCTGAGCTAGCTGTCAGCACAGAGCCCAAAGTGGGCTCAAACCCACAAACCGCGAGGTCATGACCTGAGCCGAAGTCAGACGCTTAACCAACTGAGCCACCCAGGTGCCTCTAAAAGTATTTTATTTTATTTATTTTTACTTTTTTAAATGTGTTTTAAATTTATGCCTGAGAGAGAGAGAGAGAGAAGCATGAACAGATGAGGGTCAGAGAGAGAGGGAGACCAAGAATCAGAAGCAGGTTCCAGGCTCTGAGCTTGCTGTCAGCACAGAGCCCAAAGTGGGCTTGAACCCACAAACCGCGAGACCATGACCTGAGCTGAAGCTGGACGCTTAACCAACTGAGCCACCCAGGTGCCCCAAAAGTATTTAAATAACCAAAAGGAAATTGTAGAATTGAAAAATACAACTAAAAGAACAAAGGATTGCACACTTGAAAATGGTTAAAATGATGAATTTTATGTTGTGTATATTTTTACCATGAAAGGGATAGAGCAATGGATGGGTTTAACAGAAAATTAGACATTGCTTAAGAGGTTATTGATAAGGTGCAAGAAAGATTGGAAGAAAATATTCAGACTGAAACACTGAAGGGAAATGAAAAGATAGAAGAGTCTAGGAATTATGCAGGATGTGGTGAGAAGGTCTAATATAACTGAAGTTGGAATCCCAGAAAGAGAGAGAATATGGTAAAAGCCAATATGGAGAAGTAGTGGCCAAGAATTTTCCAAAATTGATGAAAGATAATACTAATTCAGTAAGGGCTATGAACCTCAAAGGATGAATAAAAAACCTACACCTTTGTGTATCAGACACAAACTGGGGAAACCAAAGACAAAGAGATAATCTTAAAAACAGCCAATGGGGAAAAAGACATCGCCTGTACCCCCTCAGCAGAAACAATGACACCATTAGACAGTGAAATGGCAACTTAAAATGATGAAAGGAAATAATTGCCAACCTAGAATTCTGTATCAATAAATATCTTTTGGAAATGAAGACTAGGTAAATATTGTTTAACGAATTAAAACTAAGATAATTTGTCACCAGTAGGAAGACAGTAGAAGATTCTAAAAGTGATTCTTCAGACAGAGTCTCAAAGTGGGTTCTAGGACGGAGGTAAAACAATCCCAGATGAAAGCATACACATGTACACAGGAATAAAGAAAAGACGAAAGGAAATATATGTGATCAGATTTAAATGAATATTGATTGTCTAAAGCAAAACATGGTAATGGCTGGTGTGTGGCCATCAGAGGGCTGTACCCTGTGCTGAACAGCCATGTTGGCCAGGACAAGAACACCAGCTTCTCTTCAACTCGGACTCAAGCCTCCCTGTGGGCACGGTTTCTCTAGCTGGAGTTACCTCCTGTCCACTCAGAGATGTTCATACCCATCTGAAAATTGAGAGGAAGCCAGGAGGCAAAGGGTACCTGTCCCAGCCAGGCTGCCTCTCATGACTCTGTTGCTGATGTTGCTCTCTGCCTGTATGGCCGGCATACACCCTGCTGACTTTCCATCTCTCAGACCTTTGGCTTCTCTCAGATCTCTAGTTATGCTGCAAATTGGTCTCTGGCCCCTGACACCCTTCTCCTTCCTCTAGAGGTGACCGACAGAGCCCCAAGGTTACACAACTTCAGGGGGGAATTGCAACAGATTTCTTGTGAAAGGCATTATTGGCAGGTTTTTAACATATAAAAAAGTATTAATGGTGGACTCTGGACTTGGGCAACTCTGGGCTGTTACGGCCATTGTACTTGAAAGCCGGAAGTCGGAAGTCAAGGAAGCCTGGAGTGCAAGTCAGTTGAGAATTTTTTCTTGTCCTACATTTTTGTTTGGTCTATTGTTTTGATGTGGCCACCATCTCCTCCCTTCTTGTAATAGCTCACCTTCTGGTCTTTTTGGGTCTTCTCATCATAGACCCATTCTTCTGGCCAGAGTGATAGGCACCTGACTTTCTCGGTCACTCTAGAGTTCCCACTGGAGATGGCCAGGTGGGACAGGCCAATCTGAGCCCTTCTCTGCCGGGAGCCAAACTTCATCACCCACGTGATGGCACAGCCCAGGGGGTCAACAAGAGAAGACCGCACAGCGGTTCTCTGAAAGTGAAGCTACTGATATCTCTTCTGCTATTCCATCAGCTTATTTTTCTTGCTGGGCCTTTCCCTATGACTTAGCAGTCAGCTGATCATTGAAGGCACTCTAAAGAAAACACGCCCCTGTAAAAGGTTACAGAACAGGTAAATACTAAGAAAGCAGTCATGCTTCAATTTCTCTAAAGAATAGGCTCTACCTGTCTCAGCTATAACAAGTGGAATCATAACTATAGAAAACAGAATTAGCCCTTTAGCTCGTCAGGCATAGGAATAGTAAGATTAAAGATCAACTCTAAAAAGTAAAAGAGCAGAAACGCAAGGAAATAACCAGAAAGTTTCCTCACGGATGAGGTTCCTGGAAAACATTCTGAGAATGAAAACAAAAGCTTGACGCAAACATATAGGAAGTAGAAAGCATATATAAGCTAGTTGACGAATCAATAAACTGTCCAGATCGGTTCACCTGAGCTGTCTGTGTCCATTCCTTCACGCCGACGCCAGCCCTCCTTCGGGGTCCCCCCGGACAGGTCGGAGCGGGTCTCTGGCAGGTGGCGCCTGAACAGGGACTCAGAGGTAAGCAACTGAAATTCGGGATGGCTAGGATTTCCCTTTTGGATACTGCAAACCCCCCTATAGAGGAGATAGGGTTAGGAATAGGTGAAGAATCCAGAACTTTTGAGAAGTATGGGCCATAGTCAAAAGACAGAAGACTCTTTATTGATGTTCTTATGCGTACGCTTAATAAGAGGTGTAAAAGTCACCAGTGGGCAATTGGTCAGATTTTTACGTTTTGTGCAGGAATGTTGCCCTTGGTTCCCAGAACTGCAGTTAATTTGCAGACCTGGACTAGGGTAGGAAATCATATGAAAGAATTTCATCCTTCATATGGCCCTGAAAAGATGCCTGTGGATGCCTTTGCCCTTTGGACCTTAGTTAGGGATGTCTTAGACCCACAGCAAAAAGCTGAGAAAATGCCTAACAAGGAGGATTTAATTCCTGGAGAACGCACACCTTTATTGTCCCCAGCCGGTCACAGGTGATGTTGGCTACTGCCCCACCTCAATATAGTGACGATGATCAGTCATCCCCAGGTGAGGAGGAGGATCTGGAGGAAGCAGCTGCCCACTATCATGATGAAGAAGGGGATCCAGTGGGAGTGTGTGCAGTTCAATTTAACAGGGACTTAAATTTTGGATCTAAGAACAAAAAACAGTTGCCTAAAAGCAGATTATCTAAAAGATTGTGACTACCTCACAAGCTAAACAAACTTCAGGTCTTAAAGCTGCCGTGAGGGAGGCTGAACAGGAAGGAGATACCACCTTCCTACATTGCTTCCCAGCTCTATATGATGAGGGGTTTGATGATGACGTTGAATAGTCACCTCTGCCTTAAAAGCTCTTAAAAGAGCTAGAGATGGCTTGTCAAAGTTCTGGCCCTTTGGGCCCTTACACAAAGACTGTCCTGGATAATTTGTCTAGTAGGTTGATGACACCTTACGACTGGATCCAGGTCGCTAAAGCTTGTTTGTCAGGAGGAAATATTCTGCTATGGAAGGCAGAATTTGAAGCTAAAAAACAGGTCTCTCGTCATAAAAAAACTGGCATGGCCACATTACCTTAAATATGCTTTTGGGTGAGGGTGAATTTTATACTGCGCAGGCACAAATGCGTTTGGAAAAGGAAGTCCTTTTGCAAGTTACATCTTGTGCGGTTAATGCCTGGACTTCCTTGCCAGCAACCACAGAGAAAACTTCTGCCTTAGGCGAAGTTAAACAGACCAGACAAAAGCTATGAGGACTTTGTTTCATGCCTTATGATGGCAGTAAGATGTGTTATTACTAATGAGGAAGCAACTGACATTTTGATTAAACAATTAGCTTTTCAGAATGCCAACAGTACCTGCCAATCTCTATTACAATCCATTAGAAAATCTGGAACTCTATCTGACTATATAAAACAATGTGCCGATATAACACCAGCTTTTTACAGGGAGTGGCAATAGCTGCTGCGCTTAAAGGGGAGACTTATTCTCAAGTTGTTCAAAGTATACACAATAAAAATGGTAAGGGACCCACTCATGGACCTAAAGGAAATTGTTTTACTTGTGGTCAAATGGGACATTTCAGCAGGCAGTGTCCTCAAGGAAAAAAATGCTCCGAAAAGGACCTCCCATACAAAAGGGTATTAATGCTGATTAATACTTTATGTCCCAGGTGTCAAAAAGGTTTCTATTGGGCCAAAGATTGCAGCTCTAAATTTCATAAGGATGCTTCTCCTCTTCCTCCCTCTTCTGTAAATTGAGCTTGTTAGTCGGGAAACTGCCAGATGGGCCGGCCCCAGACCCAGAAAATAATTGAGGCATCTACCCTAAACCCATTCATCCGCTTTGTGCTCTCTCAGACCTCTTCAGAGCAACTCGAGGAAGTGCAGGATTGGACCTGCGTTCCACCACCTTTGCAATATGAACAACAGACATTCCGGTGACCCCAATCCCCACAGGTGTGAAAGGACCCTTGCTAGAGGGCATTGTTGGGCTAATATTGGGGAGAAGCTCACTGGCGTTACAAGGGGTGTCTGTGATTCCAGGGGTGATTGATTCGGATTACACAGGAGAGCTACAGGTTCTGAATGGCTCCCCCTTCAAAAACAATCCAGATGATGGAGGGACAAAGAATTGCTCAATTGCTTTTACTACCCTATCATCCCATGGGACAGACCCTCTCAATCTGAGAGAGGTCCTAGAGGCTTTGGCTCTGGTGACATGGCTTTTTGGGTACAGGAAGTAGCTGCCTTTAAGGACCCTTTAAGGAGCTCACCATTCAGGGGCAAAGGATAAAAGGCTTGCTTGACACCGGAGCAGATGTTTCCTGCATTTCAGGAAGGGACTGGCCTTCTGCTTGGCCGTCACAGATGGCTCCCAATAGCAAAAAGTTCTATGATTCTTTAGTGGTCTGTTGAGGAGGGGCAAAAGGGAACTTTCTGTCCATACATCATCCCCTCTATTCCATTTACGCTATGGAGCCGAGATATTCTGACACAGAGGGGAATGTTATTATATACCCCCAATGAGAAGATTTCGGGACAAATGCTACAAATGAGATACAGCCCTGATAAAGGTTTAGGAAAGGAGGAACAGGGAATCTTGGAACCTATCCTACCCAAGGATAATGTCGATAGACAGGGAATAGGATATCAAAGTTTATAATGGGGGCTATTATTCGTAGAGCTGCTGACCCCATAGTCTGGAAGTCTCATTCTCCTATACGGGTTGAACAATGGCCCCTAACCTCTGAAAAAATATCAGCAACAAGGCAACTAATAGAACAACTAGAAGAAGGTCACATAGAGCCTTCCATTAGTCCTTGGAACACCCCTATCTTCGTTATAAAGAAAAAATCTGAGAAATGGGGGCTTTTGTAAGGTCTAAGGGCCATAAATGTTACTATGGAAATTATGGGCTCTCTTTATGGGCTCTCTTCTACCAGGACTCCCATCCCCTGTAGTAATACCGATGGACATCAGATAATTGTGAGAGATTTACAGGATTGTTTCTTTAACATCCCCTTATATAAAAAAGATTGTCAGAGATTTGCCTTCAGCCTGCCTTCTGAAAACTTTAAACAACCATATGAGAGACATCAATAGAAAGTCTTGTCTCAGGGTATAAAAAATAGCCCCACTCTTTGCCAAAAGTTTGTTGAGCAGGCCCTTAAACTGGTTAGACAGGCTCTTGACAACCTTTAACTCAAATAGATTACGGGCCACTCTAATAGATTAGAGCTCTGTGTTAACTCTGTGCGGTCCCGGCCGGTAATAGACGCCCTTAATTCAGCTTCAGTGGTCTCGGGTTGTCTCTGTGTCTCTTGGCATAACACTTTGGAGGTCCCGGAGAGATTATGGAGACTCCTGACCTCCAAATTCCTGTCTCATTCGCCTGCATCCTCCCCAGCTCCCGACGATGTCCTGGGACCTGGGAAAACACTCTTGTCTTTCCTGACGCCCCCAAAATGGCTCCGCTTAATCTGTGGGAGTCACCTTTCTGAACCTCCGGAGGTAAGTCAGTTTACCATCTGAATTCTGAATGCACACGTGCTTTCGTCTGGGGGATTAAGTGGCAGGCTGGACGCAGCTCTACTTCCCACCCCAGGGCCACCGAGACGTCGGTGTGGCCACTTCTGTAACCTGCAAACCTGTTTTGTGGCCACGTCTGCACCTGTTTTGCCCTGTTGTCATTGTCATTGTTTTTAGTCTCATCTGTAGGAATTCTGTGAGACGGAATGTAATAACCTCTGGTGTGTATGTGAGTGTGAATGTGCGACTTGGTCTAGCTTGCCTGCTGGGTTCGATTCTGTGGCTCCACGGGTGGGCACCTTAAGGTCCCCAAATGCCTACGGAGTCTGAGTGGGCCCATCTGCGATTCCGTGGTGAACGGCATACAGTCTATGGCGGCATTGGAATAGTTTCCGATTGTAAGTCACAAAGCTGAGACCGCTATGGCTAAGCGTCACCTAAGTTCCTTCGGGACACGGCCAGACTGGCATCTGACTGGTCTCCTCATTAGAGGGGGCACCCCCACCCCTTTGTCTGTCTTTGTGACACCACCTCATGGGAATGAATGCCTGAATTGGAAAGGGCCCCCTAAACCCAGTCGGTATCGGGACCATGAGAAGGGGACCTTGTCTAGCTCAGATAAAATCAGACTGAAGGGGACGTTAACTCTCTCTGTTCCTCTGCCTAGTAGATGTGAGGGCTTCTCACTCATTCATTTCCCAAGTTCACGGCTACAACTGGAGCCAACTGTGGTTAGTCTACCTCGGAACGGGGACTTTAGGGAATGTTCCCAAGCAGCTGCCAAAACTACTTTTGTTTCGGGGAAATTCCCTGTCTTCTCCGGACTGACATGGACTGCCTAAAAAACAAAACAAAAGAAACCTGAGTCTACTCCTCTGCCTGAGCTCACAAAATTTAAAACTGGGAATTCTCTTTCTCTGCCTCCTGCTGTCACCTTGCCTCTTCTGCCTTCCCCTCCCCCTCCTGTTTCCAAAGAGAATGCGTGATCACTAAACATAGGTTGGAGTTTTCAAGTTCCTGTTGTAAAGAAATTAAGACTATTCGGACCCATTAAAAAACATGTTTTATGCTTAATTGGTTCCCGAATTTGCCATCTAAAAAACTCTAGTGTAAACACCTCTCAGTTGGTTACTAAGTCCTCGACTGGAGACTAAGGTTTCCTAAGAGTTGAAATTCTGCTAAGTGTACTTTGTTATTCTGTGGGGATGATACCAAGACCCCTTGGACATGGGATTATTTAAACAACAGGAAAACAGGATGGATCTCTGAATATGCAATCCATATCCTCCCTAAACCTGATCTGACATTTACTACAAACACACCCCATATAAACCCAGGAGATCTGGTTTATTTGATGGATGGGGGTCACCCCCTTTCAAAGCCTTAGAGGTATACAACCAAACAAAGGATTCAGCCCTTAAAGTTTCAGGCATCACCCCATGGGCCCATCACTCCGGAGTTAAGTAGGCCGACTCAGAAGAGCCCTCAACCTGGTGAGGTGATCCAGATCCAGTCAACCAGCTTAAACTGACCCTCAAAAAGACCCTGGCCCCTGAGATCTCTAGCCCTGCTCCAGCGACACCCAGGAAGCTGGCTGGTCTATGCACGGCAGAAGCTTGAGAAATCACCTGTCTGATAAGATAAACTGTCCTTACTCTTTGCCATCAGATTGGCAAAACGTTGCCCCAGAAAGCTGGGGAAACAGCAAAAAGTCTCTGCTTATGTTCTGTTGGTATTAATTGGCTCTGATCTGGGCCCCATTTGTAAGAGCAGGGCACCTTCAATGGAAGATTCTGTTAAACTAACCCTTCCTTGGTATGATAATTATGGCTTACAGGTTGTACAAGAGATTAATTCTGCCCGAGGGGATTCATTGGAGCCTTAATATTGGGCATCACTGCACTAATCGCCATCATAGGGTCTGTGGCTGCTTCCACTGTCTCCCTTGTCCGGGAAGTGCATACAGCCCAGCACGTTTGCCAGTGAACTAAAAATGTCTCTTTTGCATTGGCTACTCAAGAAAAAATTGACAGAAAATTGGACACTAAGGTTAATGCCTTAGAAGAGGCAGTACTGTTTATCGGAAATGAATCAAGTTTTCTAAAATCTCATTTGGTCCTTCAATGTCACAAGGAGTATAAATGGATATATGTTACTCCTCTCCAACATAATAATACCATCCACACTTGGGAGAAAATCCAAAATCACCTACTTGGTATTTGGAATCATTCTAATTTTAGCATTGATGTCCGAACCCTTCGTGAACAGATTCAGGCTATTAATGCATCCTCTACCTCTGTCTCTCCTTCACAGATCGCAACCTCTTTTCTGAAAGGGTTACAGAATCTCTTTAGCTCTCAAGGGCCGATTTCACTCCTGACACATGTTGGCATGGCGGCTGGAGTATTGGTGTTCATTTTGTCCCGGTTCCCTGTTTCTTTAAAATAACTAATCAAAGCTTTCACAGGGTAAACGTTGAGCGACACAACCTTCTTTTAATAAATAAGAAAGTGTGAGATCCCGGGAGCCGAACTTCATCACCCACGTGATGGCACAGCCCAGGGGGTCAACAAGAGAAGACCGCACAGCGGTTCTCTGAAAGTGAAGCTACTGATATCTCTTCTGCTATTCCATCAGCTTATTTTTCTTGCTGGGCCTTTCCCTATGACTTAGCAGTCAGCTGATCATTGAAGGCACTCTAAAGAAAACACGCCCCTGTAAAAGGTTACAGAACAGGTAAATACTAAGAAAGCAGTCATGCTTCAATTTCTCTAAAGAATAGGCTCTACCTGTCTCAGCTATAACAAGTGGAATCATAACTATAGAAAACAGAATTAGCCCTTTAGCTCGTCAGACATAGGAATAGTAAGATTAAAGATCAACTCTAGAAAGTAAAAGAGCAGAAACGCAAGGAAATAACCAGAAAGTTTCCTCACAGATGAAGTCCCTGGAAAACATTCTGAGAATAAAAACAAAAGCTTGACGCAAATATATAGGAAGTAGAAAGCATATATAAGCTAGTTGACGAATCAATAAACTGTCCAGATCGGTTCACCTGAGCTGTCTGTGTCCATTCCTTCACGCCGACGCCAGCCCTCCTTCGGGGTCCCCCTGGACAGGTCAGAGTGGGTCTCTGGCACTTCTCTGGGATTCTCTACGCACACACTGGCAGAAAGATCTCCTCTTTTTGCTATGGCTTTGCTAATCCGGGACTCTGAGGCTACAATTGTGTATGGCTGAGCCCTGCACTTGTACACCCCATAAGGCCAAGTGTTGGGAAGAGAGAGACACAGATAGAGACAGAGGTAGAGAGACACAGAGGCAGAGAAGCAGAAGAGATAGAGAAGTTCAGAGAGAGAGAGAGAGAGAGAGAGACAATAGAACTGTATTATTATATAGAACTATATTATTATACTTATAAATAAGCCCTTTACATGCCCAGTTTTGCTTCAGATAGTTTTTCCTTGAATTTCTATCTCTTGTGGAATACCCCAGAAAGCAATAACCCCTTGATACCTTAGGCATTTCTTGCACAAGGGCTCCAACGAGAACCACGATACGCACCTTACTTCATAAGCCCATGAAATGTGGGGCTGCAGAGCTGGGTCATTGTCTCTGGCAAGTGATTTTAAATCAAGTTAAAGGAACACATGTGAAACAACAGCCAGCACTCGCTCCCAGCCCGCCCCTGCTGAGAGCACCGACAGAAAGTAGCTTCTGCGGTAGACTGCGAGCATCCCAACCAGTTTGGGCTGCAGTCTACACCCTGGCTCTCCCTAAGCATAAAGACCAGAATCCTTGCCACCCTGGGACCTGCCAAACATTTTCTGAGAGGACGAGGCAAGACAAAACGTCTCCCGGTTTTGTTTTCAGCTAGAATGAATGGAGAGCTGACTGTTCCCACACTGCCGAGGGTATCCGGGCTGATGCACTGGTTGCCATGGTGCCCGAGTGCACTCTGCCTTGTGGAAATCTTTGCGCCTGTACCTGTAAAATACCACTGAAGGGAAGCTTCTTTTCATGATTAAGGTAGTTAGTCATGCATTAGCAGCACAGGAGAGCATTCTGGTGACCTGGAATGTGACGTCTCTGTGGGTCAAATAGGGGCACTTTACTGATGTACTGGAGCAGATCGTTCAATGTCATTTAAAAGCATTTACTGAGAAGCAGTGGGCGTCAGATCCCTGCAAGAGCGCAGGGAGTGTAGAGATCTTGCCCTGTGGACAGGGAGGCCAGACAGCAGTAGCTGAAGGGTTGGCATGGAAATAGAGTGAATCATAAAGAGCACAGCTTTGCTGGTGTTTGAAAGCCGCCGGTGGAGAGAGAAAATGACTTGCAGAAATTTCCATGTTTGTTGTTGCCGTGTGGAGTACCAGAATGGTCAGGGTGGCGATCAGACAGTACCCATCTGGGTCTCTTCCTTCTTGGTCCCTTTATGGTTACCCTGGCCCAGGACCCAATTACCAACTTTTCCTGGATATTGCAGTTGACCCTGGAGTCAAGTGTCTTCTTCTCTGAACTCCTCTCCATCTAGAGGGGAGGTGTCATTCCTCAGCTTGACCAGGAGGCTCCCCTGCTAAGGAAACTTCAGTGGGTCCCTCCTGCCTCCAGCACAGTATCCAAGGTTCTCCATGACTGTGTGTGACTTCACTTTCCAGCTTGGTCTCCTAGCCCTCTACTTTATACACTTAGGTTTGGGCCAAGTGGACCCGGGCACTTAGCTGCAATGTCCTCCCCATATCTTTGAAAGCTGGAATCCTCCAAGACACAAATCATTGGCAGTTCTTTCATGGAGCCTTCTATCTTCCCCTGAGCAAACAGTAATATCTCCCTTTCCCAGTTCCCTTTTTGCAAGGTGCTTGTCAGTTATCTTGAATTATAATTATTTTATAGTTCTTCGTGAGCAATTTAAGGGCAAGGCCGCATTTACTGGTCTCTGTATCATGCATACATTTCAACATAGTTCCTGATTTTGCGTGTTCGGTCATTGTGATGAGTAAGTGAATACATGGATGACTGTGCGGACAGGTAGGAATTGCTGGAGGAAAATGTTTCACACCATGTCTAGCCATGACTCTCAGACAGGTATAAAATGTACACATGTCAAAGGTTTCGTTCAATTCACGAATTAACAGGGAGCCCAAGGAGATGTCACAATTGGTTCAAAGAAGAATTCTAATGATCACATGCACATAGAAAGTAATGCAAAATGGATTTAAAATAGATGCAGCACTGGCTTGTGGAGGGTGATGGAGGGACAAGGAACCTTCATGGGAACTAGCATGTTCTTTGGACAAGAAATATTTGTGAAATCTTTGACAATCAAGAGTGTCGTAGAATAGTTCAAAAGCAATGAAAAGTGCTCAGATCCCACCAAGTCAGATAACCCAGCGTATACTTAGGCAACAGGGAGTCTTCTTTTGAAGATATCTAGCAGTTTCTTGGGTCTGCTTGAAAGTTTTCACTTTTTTTTCTCTAATACATTTTATTGAAAAAAGGCTCCAAATGTGTCTTCCGAAAGTGAGGTAGTGTTGGTGTCCTGGTAGCCAATGGAGCACCTCATCCCCCCTCTGGCTTCCTTATTCTTGAATACTTTTAGTTTTCTTTTCCTTAGATTGCCACTTGTTGAGATAGTGGATAATAAAAGTAGTAATAAAAATAATAATAATATTCTAAGTGCTTGAGTGACATATTTCACCTTCACAACATCCCTATGAAGAAGTCTCTCCATTTAAGATGAGGACCCTGAATCTCAGAGAGACAAAATAACTTCTCTGAAGTCTACACAGCCAGTGAGGGAGGGAACTGGAATTTAAACCCAGAGTATTTGAGTCTAAAGTCTTTATTTGTATGCAGTTGGCTGGTAAGACCATCCAGGAACTGAGGGAGCGGATGATCACTTACTCCAATGTGAGGGGCAGGCCTGGGCTATTTCTTAAGTAAATCTTGTATGTGCTCCAGTTTGGAGGTGTACTCTTTAATTATTTCAGAAATGCTAGACAAATGATTCTGGTTTAAAGACANTTGGTTAAGCATCTGACTCTTGATTTCATTTCAGGTCATGATCTCACAGTTCATGAGTTTGAGTCCCGTGCAGCTCACAGCCTACTTGGGATTTTGTCTTTCCCTCTCTCTTGGCCTCTCCCTTGCTCACACTTTCTTCTCTCTCTCTCAAAATAAATAAAGATTTTTAAAAAAATTCTCTCTCCCTCCCTCTACCCCTCTCCCCTGCTTGCACACTGTCTCTCTTAAAACAAACAAAAAACCCAAAAAACAAACACCTCTGGACAAAGGCTTTCCCCCATTAAAATATGTTTAACATAAACACTTTGAATTGCAGAATCACTACACACTACCCAATGGTGCCTACAGGATTCTTCCATGTTACTCCCCACCCCTGCAGCTTACAATTGCATGGCGGAGTTAGTACAAAATGAGGGTGCGAGTAAGTTATTCTCATAAAGTTAAACTTAAGAGCTCATTTGTTAATTTATTCAACCATCAAACATATTTGGAATACTTGCTGTGTGAGCGCCTTCTAATTAGAGTTGTAAATGCTGTATTTATTTGCACTAAAACCATAGGGTTTTTAAATGTTTATTATTTTTATTTTTTTAATGTTTATTTCTCAAAGAGAGACAGAGTGTAAGTGGGGGAGGGGCAGAGAGAGAGGGAGGCACAGAACCCGAAGCAGGCTCCATCTCCAAGCTGTCAGCACAGAGCCCAACCAGGACTCGACCCCATGAACTGCACGATCATGACCTGAGCCGAAGTTGGACACTTAACTGACTGAGTCACCCAGGCGCCCCAAATTTTATTATTATTTTTTAAGTTTATTTTTTTATTTTGAGAGAGAGAGAGAGTGAGTGGGGAAGGGGCAGATAGAGAGGGAGAGAGAGGATCCCAAGCAGGCTCCACACTGTCAGTGCAGACAAATTACGAGATGCTGGGTTCCAACTCACAAATTACGAGAAAATTATGAGATCGTGACCTAAGCTAAAGTCAGACTCTTAACTGACTGAGCCGCCCAGGCTGCCCTAAAACTATAGGGTTTTAACAACAGTCTTAATCATTCTATCCCTTTTAGTTTCTGACAGCAAGTGCTTCGAGATTGTAATTTGATGAGGACATGGGGAAGAAAGGACCTTGACATGGCTCTAGGTGACATTTTGATAGTGTCCAAGAGTGTCATGATTCAGCAATGCCAGTCTCTGGGTAAGTGAGGAAACCGGATAGGAGCTACCTGAGCGGAAGCATCCAGCCCCCCATATGTACAAAGGTATAGCCTGGACCTTTCTGTCTTGCTCTGTCTTCCACAGCTTTTGTAGCGATGTGAAAAGCTTGGAGGAGACTCGGGGAACAGAGCCACAAACTTAGTCAAAATCTTGCTTAATCTTAATCAAAATGTTAAGGCTTAAAACAAAACTAAGAGAAATAAGATTATTCATGAATGAAGAGGGGTTTCTGTGGCTGCCTTCAAATCTACAAAAAGTAATTATATAAAAAGGGTAGGGACCAACTTTTCTGAGTGCATATTGAATATGTGAAAAAAATAAAATGTGAAGACATAAAAATTGCTGAGTTGTGACTGCTGAGAAATATTGGGATTGATCCATGAAAGAAGTTAAGCAATGTCATCTGACAGGCTAGAGAAAAGCGATTGCACATCTCCAGTGCACACGTGTAGCTCTGCCTGAGGGTCAGAGGGCTGGCGAAATTATTCCTACATTTTTAGGTAGAGGCAAATTCTATGAATCTTGCCTGGAATCTTCCCTTGAGATTGCAGTTTGCTGTAGGCAAACATGGACCTGACCCTAATGTAAGAAGATATTAGCTAAGGTTATCTTTTTAAAAATAATTTTTAATGTTTTTATTTATTTTTGAGAGAGTGAGAGACACAGAGCACAAGCCGGGAGGGGGGGGTGAGGAGAGAGAGAGAGAGAGAGAGAGTCCAAAGCAGGCTCCAGGTGCTGAGCTGTCAGTACAGAGTCTGACCCGGTGCTTCAACCCATGAACCGTGGGATCATGACCTGAACCAAAGTCAGACGCTTAACCAACTGAGCCATCCAGGCGCCCCTAGATAAGATTATCTTTGATTTTCCTGCAGCTGCTTTCTTCAAAATCCATCTGTAGATACACTTCTAATACCTGTTTAGTCTTTAGTTTGTATGAAGACACTGGTTAGAGCCCTGATTCATAGAAGCAGGCAGGTTTTCATCTGTGTCTTCTCTTTGTTACTATATCTTCCCTTTCCAGCAAATCACTCATCTCTTCTGGGCCTCAGTTTCTTCTCTGTAACATGGAAAGATTATCCCTTTCCTTGAGGGCATTTTTTTTGTCAAAAAGAAATCTACCAGTGTGTGTAGAGAATGTTAGAGCTCCCCACACATTGTAATAAATCAATAATGAAATGTTGCCTAGTACTGTTTGCTTTACATATAATAATAATTAGAACATAGTATATCAAAAGTAGCAATGCTCCTTAAGGGATCATGCTATACTCTATATAATATTAAATCTCATCCTGTTTACAATATAAACTCATATACACAGCTTCTGCCCAAAGGGCTCTTTTTCCATAAAGATGCAGTAGTACAAAAATTCACGTGCACACACATGAGCATGCGCACACACCCACGACATGTTCTCATTAAACTCCTGCATGAAGGCCTTCCTGTGGCAGGCGATTACTAATTTATTTTGCTGCTTAAGGATGCGCTCACTGACTTCCCCTCCAGCCATCACAGCACTCAGTGCCACTACAGCAAGGGTAGAAGAAATCACAAAGGAATTGGGGAAGGGGACCAATGTTTAGAAAGCCAGTTCAAAAAAGGAGGGTGGGGTGCCTGGGCGGCTCAGTTGATTGAGCTTCTGACTTCTGCCCAGGTCATGATCTCGTGGTTCATGAGTTTGAGCCCCGCGTCGGGCTCTGTGCTGACAGCTCAGAGCCTGGAGCCTGCTTCGGATTCTGTGTCTTCCTGTCTCTTTGCCCCTCCCCCAGCTCACCCTCTGCCTCTCTCTCTCTTGCAAATAAATAAAAACATTATTTTTAAAAAGCCAGTAAAAAGGGAGGGTGAAATGAGAGGAAAAAATGCAAAGCCTCATCAGCCTCTTCTCCATCCTGACCATCTTCTCTGTGTCTGCATCTGAAGGTGGGTGATCAGCTGAACAAAATAGTAAAATACAAAGGGCTGCCACGTCGTGCATCCGTTTCCAAGTGAGCAGTGGGAGGAAAAAAATGGACATATGGTGACCCTCCTCTCATCGCATGGTGTGAAGATGTGAGGCACAGGGGCAGGAGACGGAGAGGGAGAGGGGGAAGGAATGGGCCTGAGCCCAAATTTGCTTTGCTTCTTAGGCTCCCCGCCTCAGCGGGGAGAAACGTGTGGGAGGAAGGTGCAGACTTTGGAGAAAATGTGAATTTCTGGCTTAAGTAACCCTAACGTAATGTTGGATTTCTAATCCCGCTCGCCTAAGAGGAGCCACACTCTGGCGATTGGATTTCTAGAAGAACATTTGTAGAATGATTAGCGCAGCCTGAGGCCTGGGCCAGTGTATGAAAGTGATGCCTTTGGACGTTGTTTGTAGAGAGGTCTCAGCTCCTTAGGGTGCGCACATGAGCCCTCCCTTCTCAGTTGAATTTTTGCCAATAAACTTCAGCCCAAAGGTAGTTTTCTATTGGGTAACGAGTCCTGTGATAACAGGTTAGCCTCCATAACTCCCTGTTCACAACGGTCGCCAGAACAGCCTAATTCTGGGATTTCAGACAGGGTCTTGTTCACTCTAAGACCTCCAGCCTCCAACTGCCTTGCCCCCTTCTGCTTAGTAGGGGTTAATCTGTCCATGGCACTAACAGGAAAGATGGTCTCAGCCCCGGCTGCAGTGGGAGCTTTTGAATTTCTCCCGTCCTGAGGGATTCCGGGCTGGGGCCAGTGGTAGTTTTCCCATATCCTCCGGGTGATTCTCGCGTGCAGAGCAGGCTGACACTGGGCCGTAGGACCGCCGTCTGCGTGGGCGCAGGCAGGGCGCTGTGTCGTGCGGGTCCACCCTGCTTCCCTTAGCTCCCCAGGGTGTGCGGCAGGGGGGCGGGGGGGGGCGGTCCTTATTTAACTGGAAGGGGNTCTAGAGCGCCTGCTTGACGGAAGGAAAACTCATACAAACATATTCCCGACACGAAGGTGGGGGTGCAGAAGGTACCCCAGGAACTGTTCCCTCCATATCCCCCCTATCTGCCCCTCCGGCTCCCTCCGATTCCCCTTTCTCCTGTTCGGGTGTCAGACCAGCGCCTGTGCGGGCTGAACCAGTATCTGTACGAGGGTTCCTCCAGAGAAATGGAACCAGCAGCATGTGTAGACAATTATATATGATGAATATTACTAATGTAATAATTATATATGTAAATATTTAGTTATGTATTTAAATATATATAAGATATATATAATTATATATTTGTTTTATATAGAGAGAGGGAGTGAGAAAGAGAGATTGTGAGAGAGAGATTTGTTTTAAGGAACTGGATTCTGTGATTGTGGAGGTTGGCAAGTCTGATATGTGTAGGGCAGACCAGCAGGTTAAAGAGCCAGGACAGAAGTGATGTTGTAGTCTTGAGTCTGAAGGCCATCCAGGGACAGAATTCCTTCCTGTTTAGGAATCCTCAGTCTGTTTTCTTAAAGCCTTCAACTGATTAGATAAGGCCCACCCACGTCATGGAGGATACTCTGCTTTATTCAAAGTCAACTGATTTAAATGTTAATCACATCGAAACCTTCACAGTCGCATCCATGGTGTTGGTCTAAACAACTGGATACCACAGTCTTGCCATGTTGACACACAATTAACCATCACAAAATCCAACTGGGAAATGAAATACATAACCCTTGGTTCTGGAGAGGGAACATAGCCCCGTCTCCACATGAAAGGAAATGGCCTAGAGGAGCACCTGCTCCCTTCCTCTCTGTCTTCTCTCTTTGCTGCCTGGGGACGGTGGTGGGGGGAGAAGCTGGGTATGAGCTGGTGCTTCTCCTTTGGCTGGGGGCTAGTCACTGCTGAGGAGATTGGCTGCCATCTTGCTTAGCATGTGGGTTACTTGGTCCGTTTTGTTCTCAGTTCTGGGCCCTAATAATAGCTTTAGGATAACAGGAAAAGCCCCACTCAGTGTCTTGGTATGTTCTGAATATTGCCTGTGATAACATAATCCTGGTACATGGTTTATTATTTCTTATGTATATCTAGGCCTCCTTGAAATACTTTGTGATCTGGGCTATAAAGAGCTTCCAGGATTTGTGGGGCCTGATGCTTATGGAAATATATAGAACTATAAACACAAATATAGGTCAAAGACCAAAGAAGAAAGTATATAAGAAAGAGCTTTGGAGTTTAAGCTTCATTATTGCATGGACTGAATTGTGTCCCCTCAAAATTCATATGTGGGAGCCCTAAGCCCTAGTGTGACTGTATTTAGATATGGGGCCTTTAGGAGGTCATGTTAAGTGGGATCATAAGGCAGGTTCCTAATCCAATAGGACTGTTGACCTTATAAGGAGAGTGAGATTTCTTTCTCTCTGCCCCCCTCCCTGCCCCGGTACCTCCCAGAACACAGTGAGAAGGTCCACCAGCCATGGATGGGAGCTCTCACCAGTAACTGAATTGACCAGCATCTTGATTTTGGACTTCCTAGTCTCCAAAGCTGGGAGAAATAAATTTCTGTTGTTTAAGACACCCAAGTTGTGGTCTTTAAAAAAATTATTATTCTAGAGAAAGAGAGCACATGAGCAGGGGAGAGGGGCAGAGGGAGAAGGAGAGAAAAAGAGAGAGGGAGAGAGAATATCCTCATGGTTAGCATGGAGCCTGAGGTGGGGCTCAATCCCATGACCCTGGGATCATGACCTGAGCCAAAATCAAGAGTCGGACACTCAGCTGACTAGGCCACCCAGGTGCCCCAAATTTGTGGTATTTTATTGCAACCCACGCTAAGACAGTTACCTTGATGGTAAATCTGCCTTTGTTAAGGTAAGATGGGGTAAGATGGGGAATATTGCACAAATACATACATATATATGTATATATACATATGTATGTATTTTATGTGTGTTTGTGTGTATACTGACATATATGTGTGTGACTATACACACACATAAAAATATATACATATATTATACATACATACACATAAGTACAGTATATATATTCATGACTTTCTTTTCCAGGATAAATGAGGCATTTTCTGCCTTCTTGGAAAAACATTTTTCCATTACTTCTTAATCCCTGCACTGCCATCTCATTTAACTCCTGTACCCCAGTCGGCAGATGTTAGCATATCCTTATTAGAGACAAGTGTTTTGGAACAATTCATACATCCTCCATACAGTAATAGAAAGTTTTAATTGCTTGGAGTGAGCTATTTGATCAGTGTTTGCTCATTCTCTTTCAGAGGAATAAAAGAATGTTTGTTAGGCTCCTAATGCACGGGAAAATGCAAAGCCCACATATAATATCCACTGGGTACAATTTATATTTTAAATATCATAATTGTAGCCTTTCCAAATCATTATTTTTTAATGCAGTTAAATAGAATTCATTAGCACGGTGCTGAAAATAGCAGTGGCATTTGCATCGCTGTGGTTGCCATGTCATCAGCAGGTTGGGAGTCCACGGAGAAGTCTGTGGCTCAGCTCTGGACCGGCACGCTTCCTGCCATTTGCAGGGGAGAGTCGGTGGGCTTCTGCGGGCGACCACCAGCGGCTCCGTGTGAACCGGGGCTGCGTGCCCACCGGACATCTGTCCTTAATCAGCCCTCCCCACCAGTAACTGTCCAGGAATGCTCAGCGGCCGTGGTGGGGTCCATGACATCTTCTGACCTTTGTTCACAGGATTCTGATTGTCTACAGAGAAAAAAAGTAGCGACTCTTCAGATAAAGAAATTGCTAAGAGCCAGTCATTCTGCCCCATTTCAATGTCTCACCTTCGCCTTTGTGAATGAAGATGTGGAATGAGAGTTTTGAGAGCAGGGGACAGGGACAGACCCGCCTGTCTCTCTAGCATTCTCTCCACTTTCCCCTCTTCCCTGAACCCCAGATTTAGTCTCCCTCCCTTTCTCCTTTTTAAAATAATTTTTTAAAGTTTATCTATTTTTAGAGAGACAGAGACAGTGCAAGATGGGGAGGGGCAGAGAGAGAGAGGGAGACAGAGAATCCCAAGCAGGCCCCGCACTGTCAGCTTGGAGCCCGATGTGGGGCTCGAACTCATGAAACGGTGAGATCATGACCTGAGTCGAAACCAAGAGGCAGAGGCTCCAACGACTGAGCCACCCGGCGCCCCTCCTTTCTCCTCTTTTAATTTGCTCCCCCTGTGCTGCTTCTCCCTGTCTTACATCAGTTTTCTTTTCCTTCCATTTCTACCCCCACCCTCTCTTTCTCGCTGTGGATCCCGCAGTATTCTTCTTCCTTCACACCCAAGTCTCATGGGGGACATTTTGTGGTCCTGTCCTGGGCAAATACACAGAGCCATCGAGGCCCGGACGCTGCGTTACGCGGGGCGCCTGGCCGGTCCTGGCCACAGGGTCCGCCGCGCACCTGGCGGCCCTGAATGCCGGTCCCCAGGTGCCCGCGTGTGTGCAGGGTGGAGTGCATCTCCCCCGGGGGGGCCCTCCCAGCTCCCAGGCCCCGCCCCTCCTCAGTGCACAGAGGCGGNCTTCACACCCAAGTCTCATGGGGGACATTTTGTGGTCCTGTCCTGGGCAAATACACAGAGCCATCGAGGCCCGGACGCTGCGTTACGCGGGGCGCCTGGCCGGTCCTGGCCACAGGGTCCGCCGCGCACCTGGCGGCCCTGAATGCCGGTCCCCAGGTGCCCGCGTGTGTGCAGGGTGGAGTGCATCTCCCCCGGGGGGGCCCTCCCAGCTCCCAGGCCCCGCCCCTCCTCAGTGCACGGGGGCGGCCGGAGTCTCTCCCTGCCCGCAGGAAGCCTGGCGGAGACCACCTTTCACCGACAGCGCTCCACTGTCCTTCGTTCTCACTTCCTTTCTTTATCCCAAAACAAAGTGGAACATTTCTTAGCACTCTGGCTGTGGGTATTTCTAGGTCTGCTTTTTGAGGAAACCCTTAGGGGGAAGGAAGGCATAGCTATTCTCTCCCACCCTTTGGGGCTCCTTGGGGGGCTCATTTTCTAAATCACCAATTGTATAAGTTGCTTTAAAATTTTTTTTAACGTTTATTTATTTTTGAGAGACAGAGTGTGAGCGGGGGAGGGGTGGAGAGAGAGAGAGACAGAATGGAAAGCAGGCTCCATTCTCTCAGTTGTCAGCACAGAGCCCAAAGTTGGGGGCGGGGGGGTTTGAACTCACAAACTGCAAGATCATGACTGAGCCGAAGTCCGACACTTAGCCTACTGAGCCACCCAGGCACCCCTACATGTGTTACTTTTAAAAAGAGAAACATAGGGTGCTAGGGACATAGGACTATGACCTGTGTCCTACCCCTTATGCTTCTCCTCCTAGGTTCATTCCTAAAGTCTTTATCATCATCATCACCATCATCACCCTTATCACCATCATCACTGTCGTCATCATCTTCATCATCATCATCCAGGGCCATGGGAAAGTGTGATGCTGGGTCAAGGTGTGGAGGACTGTACTAGAAATTTCCATCACTTAGCATAATACCCTCTCGTTCCACTCATGTTGTTGCAAATGGCAAGATTTCATTCTTTTTGATTGCTGAGTAATACTCCATTGTGTGTGTGTGTGTGTGTGTGTGTGTGTGTGTGTACCACATCTTCTTTTTCCATTTTTCTGTTAATGGACATTTGGGCTCTTTCCATACTTTTGCTATTGTTGATAGCACTGCTATAAACACTGGGGTGCATGTCCCCTTTGAAACAACACATCTGTATCCCTTACTTCTCCATCATGTATTAAAACAAGAAGTCCTTTGGTCTGTAGTGCCATTTCTGTCATGTATCAAGTTTCCATATAAGCATGAGTCTGTTTCTAGACTTTCTTTTCTCTTCATTGTTTGCTCATCTAGTCATAAACCAATCACTCACTGTTTATATGTGCTTTAGATGATGTCTTTGTATCTGGTTTGGCCGTTCTGGCACCTCATTCTTCCTTACAATGGTCTTGGCATTTTATATTCTTCCTCTAAATTTCAGAATCAAGATCCATAAGAAACACTTTCAAGATTTTTATCAGAATTGCATTAATTGTATGGATGATTTTGGGGAGTAGCAAATGCTTTACAGCTCTAAAAAGTGGGTAAGATTGGGTGGGCAGAGACAAATAACAGGTAAGGAAGGAGCCAGAGCAGAAGGAAAGCCATGAGGCAGGAAAGCCCAAGGGTGTGTTTGGTACATGGAATGGTCTAGTTTGACTGACAAGTGATGAATATCACAAAAGGGATGTGGACAGAGTCCTGGAAAGCACCTTAGCTATTAAATGTAAAGTGAATGCATAGAGAGAAGCTTATGTCAACTCCAGAGCCCAGAGAGTCTGTGATACCCACCTAGTGAACAACAGCTTCCCATCCAGCTTCAGAAAGTAATAATGCAATGGATTCATGTAAGAAAAGTTAAAGAGACATTGGAAGTTTGAGCCAGATGTTACTCAGGCACTAAGCTGTGAAAATGTTGCTCCTGGTGTTATTTTACCTGTGGTTACTAAATCCATCTGTAAACACTCTGCAGGGATAGGAGCTAAGAAGTGTACATTCTCTAATGATTTTCCCAGATGTGCAATTAGCTTGACCAAAAACACGCTCAGCAAGAGGCACTCATTAACTTCTGAAAGCGAAGCCTACTCACACTGCCTGAACCCGCTGGTGTACCCCGATGGTCTCCACGTGCATTGTACATTTGGTTTCCCTGTTGCTTTACCACCATGATGTCCAGAGTCCGACTGCCACGTAAGTTTGCTGTTGTTATATAGGACCTGTTCTGGCTGAGCTGCCCGCAAAGCTATCAGAACTTACAAACCAGTGTTTGCAGAATTACAGCATTTGTGAGCTAGACGGATGGTAAGGGTAACTCAGCTATCTGGTACAGCCTTCTCCTGAGGTTGGAAAGGACACATGGCCAGAGAAGGGAGTCTACTGCCTGTCAGTGAAATAGAACAGAACTCCTGATGGGCATAGCCACCCAGCCTCCCGAAGATGTCAGCATCCAAAGATGGACACAGCTTAGGCTCAAGGTGGGACTCCTGCTACATTTAACTGTGAAGAAAGTCTGTTTAGAGTCTATAGGATTCAGTCTGACAATAGTAGAAAAGTTAAGAGCATAAATTGTCGTGTTAGACCATTTGTGTTCAACTTGTAGGTGTGTGTGACTTTTGGTAATTTATTAAACTTCCTTGAGTCTCAGTTACCATTGAGGACAGTTGTGACCATCAAATGAGATAGTTCACATAAGGCTCTTAGCACAATGCTTGGGCTCTAATTAGAGTTCAGTCATTGTTGGTGAATGAGTCAGACATCTGGGACAGAGCACACTAAAAGAACACACTTTTCTGGATGCGGTTCAACCTTAGAGACTCACGGAACATTAAACACGGAACACAGAAATTTGCTTAGCAGTTTCATTCTCATTTACCAAGTTACGTATTCAATAAATGTATGTCTTTTTTGTTTTGCTTTTTGTTGTTTGTTTTTATTTGAGTAGAGTTGACATACAATAGGACATTAGTTACAGGTGTATAACATAGTGATTCAACAAGTTTATACATTACGCTATCTGTGTTCAGCACAGTGTAGCTACCATCTGTCCTGAGACATCACTATTACTATATCGTTGAGTGTATTCCTTCTGTTGTGTCTTTTACTCCTGTGATGTTTGAATCCTTTATATGCTGAAGCACTGAGTTAGGTAGTAGGCATACCACCGAGAATAGGGCCCATGTGGAGTTTACACTCTAATGAGGGATAAAGACAATTCAGTGTGCTAAGTTTTAGGATGGGGGAAATGATGTTGCCAGATTTCATCGAATGCAAGATGCCATCATGTGTAATAGCTATCCTTTTTATGCCTCTCTAAGAAAAAAAAAAGTTGATAATTTTAATTGCTTAGAAGATGTCAGTTTTTCATGGGTGAATCCATAATTTTCATTGATTGTAAGACATAGCATTTTCAGAGCAGTAAAAAATAGTATCTTAGAAAGAGAAATCAAATATGTGGGCAAGAAAAAAGAGTTTGGGGGTGCATGGGTGGCTCAGTCAGTTAAATGTCCGCTCTTGACTTTAGCTCAGTTCATGATCTCATGGTTTGTGAGTTCAAGCCCCGCATCAGGCTCTGCACTGACAGTATGGAGCCTGCTTGGAATTCTCTCTCTCTCTCTCTCTCTCTGCTTCTCCCCTGCTCATGCTCTCTTTCTCTCAAAAAAATTAAAGGAAACTTAAAAAAAAAAAAGAAAGAAGAGTTTGAATCCTGGTCAGAGAGTTTCTGTGGACCATAAAAAGAGACAGCAGATTAAGATTAGATTTGAAGACTGAAAAACAACAACAACAATGTATAGTCAATTATTGTAGTGGACATTTGTCATTGTTTAGCTGCCCAGCAAATAAACCTCTGTCCTATTGGGGGAAAGGCCTCTGTGTGAGCGTTGGCTTCACCTCCCACTATAAAAGCCAAAGGTAACCAGTCCAACTGGTAGAAACAGGCACTCGATTCTTTCCAGTGGCTTTCCCCCAGTCTTAGGCTTTGCCCATACATGTGTGCACTGCTCTGTACTCAGCTCAATTCTTGCGGTGCTCTTCACAGTTCCTCAGAGTTTTCTCAGTGCAGCTCTCTCCTCTCCAAATTCTGACCTGCAAATTTTTGTCGTCTTGGACTCCCTGAACTTTTAGCTCCATTTCCTCAATCCATGGCTCTGCCTGGGTTACTCTTCTCAGACTGTGGTCTGGAATCTCTCACAAGGCAATTAGCTGGGGCAAGGCCAGGGAGCACCTATTTTGTTCCTTGTGTCTTTGAGATGATTTCGTTTGGTTTCCTGATGTCCAGTGTCCTGAAAAAAGCCTTTGTCCCATGTATTTTGTTCAGTTTTCTGATGGCAAGTTCCTGAAGTTCCTGTTCATCCATCTTGGCCAGAAGCAGAAATTTCTATTCATTTTATTTTAACTCAAAACAAGTAAGTGTGGATTCCTTTCCCAATCTCTTCATGGGGGACCATGAATCTTTAAGTTTGATTCTCTATACTGGAGTTTCTTGTTGTACATTGAATTCATCTTACATTGCCTGTATTTTCTAGTTCAGTTTCTTTAAAGTAGAAGCAAGAGTGAATAATACTTAGAAATCAGTCTGAGTATATTAATCTTCCAGAGTGAAGGATTGTTCTTACTTAGTCCATGACTCTCTTTCAGCCACACCAAATTTAATAGCAAGCTTCTTTTCAACTCTTTTTCTACAGCATTATTCAACTCTAGAGTGTACAGAAATAATTCACTGTTTTTTACACTCTTTATACATCTTTTATGAACTTTTGTAATGTTTTATTACATCATGTAATTGCATTACAAGATACATAAACAGGCTGGGAAATAAAAACCACATATCTTGATTAACATATAATTAGCTGGTGATGGCAGAAGTGTTTATGCATACGAGAGAGAACCATCCTAGATCTGAACATTTAAGGTGTTGGGTGTCAGTCTGTTTAACTCCGAGAGTTGAACTTGGAGAGTGGGAGTTATCTCACCAGTTGGTTAAGTGAAAGCCCATTAAGGGAGCATCTACACAGATCTTTGCACTCTGCCTGAATGATGTTAGGTAGATAAGTAAAAGGAGTGAGTAGTTGGTATCTTAATGAGGCAAAAGGGGGTTTCAGCTAAGTGACAAAAGGGTGTGTGTGTGTGCGTGTGTGTGTGTGTGTGTGTAAATTGTCCCTTTGACCTTGGTCCCTTTGATTCCAACCTGAATTTCCATTTTTTGTCCTCTGATTTGTAAGTAGGTGCACAATCTTTAGCTTTCCCTTGCAACCCCTTAAATCACAGATTGTAACACTTTCTATTCCTTCGAAGTCTGAAGTGTACTTGTAAGAATACCGTGAAGGAAACTCTAAATATTGTACAGTGGGGGCTCCTGGATAGCTCAGTTGCTTAAGCGTCTGACTTCAGCTCAGGTCATGATCTCACGGTTCGTGGGTTTGAACCCTGCATCGGGCTTTGTGCTGACAGCTAGCTCAGAGCCTGGAGCCTGTCTTCGGATTCTGTGTCTTCCTCTCTCTCTGACCCTCCCCTCCTCATGCTGTCTCTCTCTCAAAAATAAATAAAACACTGGGGCACGTGGGTGGCTCAGTTGGTTAAGCGTCCGACTTTGGCTCAGGTCATGATCTCACGGTTTGTGGGTTTGAGTCCCGCATCAGGCTCTGTGCTGACAGCTAGCTCAAAGCCTGGAGCCTGCTTCAGATTCTGTATCTCCCTCTCTTTCTGACCCTCCCCTGCTCGTGCTGTTTCTCTCTCTCTCAGGAATAAGTTAAAAAAACATTTTAAAATTTTTTAAAAAATAAAACATTAAAAAAATACCATATGGTGATATCTTGCTGAGATAACCCAATATTAAGGGAACTTCCATTCTTGATTTTAGTTTGGGGATGTGCACAGGGGTGGTAAAGGCCTGAGTCATTTGACCTTTTCTTGCCTGCATCATCGTCCCTCATCTATTATCAGTGGTTATATGATGCTGGATGCAGGTTTGTTAGCATTTAGAGCTTATTGGCATATTTGTTTGGTTAAATTATTTATTTCTTTATGTTTCTCTTATATTTTCCTTGCTTTCCACTTGACTTTCCATTTCAAGGCAGTAGCCAAGCTTTGTTTTCCTTATTTCCCATATTTTTACTAGGCACTAAGTAGAAGCTTCGGCCCTTCCTATTTTTTGAAACTGCACAAGAGCTTATCCTAGGTGTTCAGTAGGGAATCCAAAGTGGAGGCTTCTTTTCAAGACCCAGAACAAGATGCAGAGACAGGGATGAAGCCCATTTGGTTCCAGAGCAGTGGGGAAGTGACAAGACCTCAGCATCAGGCCCCAAGAACCAGGCCTCTATGCTTCGCAGAGATTTTCACCAGAGTGTAGCGTGAGAACAGAGGGATCCTGGACCCCAAACGAAAGCCATGGGTATAGACAACCAAGGGTAGAGTGAAAAGCGGGATGGTCTAAAGATGAGTTGTCCGTCTCTCATTTTCTAGGCACAGTGGAATCTTCCTCAGTTCTCTTGTGATCTGGGAGGGATGGGACCATAACCCTGAATACCCATCAGCCTAGTGGACTATGGTCTGGAGTCATACTTTGATTTGAAGCCTAGAAAGAAATGGATTCATATTTGAGTTTTTGGTCTAGAATTCAAAACTTCTACAATTTACACAACAAATGTATTTTGAAACTGGGTGTGAAGATAGTGTAAAGAAATTTGGAGTGAAAACAATAGGCACTGTCTCTGTTCTCATGATAACCTGTAGCAAGGATTGCGACCTGTGGGCCAAATACGGCCCACTGCCTGTTGAAAATAAGGTTTTATTGGTATACAGCCATACTCACCTGTTTATATCATGTCTATGACTGCTTTTGTGCTACCACAGTAGAATTAAGTAGTTACGACAGAGACCATATGGCCCACGAAGCTTAAAATATTTACTAGCCGGTGGCTCACAGAAAAAGTTTGCCAAAATCTGGTCTATAGACATTAATAAAAGAATCGTACAAATAAAAGTATAATATGCTCTAAGAGAAAAGTACACGATGCTCTAATAATAGTTAATTCTTATATTGCAGCTGGCTCATGCCAAGCACTAGTCTAAGTACATCACTAATCCAATCAGTCCTCAAGACAGTGCTATAAGGTAGGAAATACCATGATCCTTGTGAGGAAATCAAGGCACAGAGAGACTACTTGTCATTCCATGGATGCAAAACTAGCAAGCGGGGCCCCTACGGTGCTAACCCACGCAGCCTGGCCTTGAAGTCTGGGCTCTCCCCATTTTGTTATCCTATCACATATACTGTGGGAATATGTAAAGATGAACTCGTCAAGGAGGTTGGTAAGGGCTTTCCTCAGGAAATGATGGCTTCTCATTGCAAAGCCACGGCTACAGGGAAGGGTGGAGAATTGGGACCACTTTTTGCAGTTGACTGCAGGTGGGCTGGGGTCAGAGCAGCCAGGACCTTATGGGCATTTTAAAGGCATTTTGTTTTTATTGTTTGGGTATTGGACAGCCCCTCACAGATTGTAAGGTGGCCTTTACCTTTGCAGAGGTCTCTCTGGGTTTGGACAATGGACTAGAAGGAATAAGAGTGTACATGGAGGAGGAGCAGTTAGGAGGATGTGCTAACAGTTCAGGCAGGAGAAGATGGTGCAGCCCGGGGCCACGCTGCTGGGGAAGAGTGAGAGAGAAGCGGGCGATAGGAAAAGAGAGTTAGAAGGTAAAATTGCGAGGACTTGCGGATGGCCTGCCGATGGGTTGGGATGTTGAATTTCTAGACCATAAGCAACTTGAAGGCCGGGACAGTAACTTCCACATCTCTGTATCTCCAGTGCCCGGCACCTCACAGGCATTTAGTAACTATTCGGAAAACAAGAGAATTCCTGTATTTCATGGTGCATGGTTTTTCCTTCTCAGTGACAGGCAAGTCCTCGAGATTTGGTATGCAACTTCTGTGTATGTTGGGGGCGGGGGGTACTTTTCCAGAATCAACAAGCACGACCTTCAGGACTGTATACATGTGGTTCATTTGCTAACTCTCCACTCCCCCAGCAGGAATGACGGGCTCCGGCTCTGACCTGACATGAAATAAAAGACACAGAGACTTAACAGGGCATCCATGCCTCCCAACAGGCCTTCTCTGAGGGTGACTTCCGGAAGCTGCCCAGGCTAATCAGCTCCCTGATAGAAAAGCCTGAGACGAGCACGTGATGGAAGTGGAAGGAATGGTGCCCTGGCTCTGCTTATTTTCTTCCTCTCTGGAAAGGAGAGGTTCAGGTATTTGGAAAACAAATAGAGAAATTGAAGACCTGGCTCATTGTTACGGGGTATTTGAGTGAAAGGCACTCAGCCTAAAGATTCCCTTCATCATGTAGCCAAGGGCTGTGCTAATGCAGTTTTGAAGCGGGAGACAGTGGGGCTAAAGAGAACAGTTTCTTTCTGCTTCAGGTCTGCTGATCCTGGCAGCCCAGGGGCTCTGTCTCCTTCTTAATCTTTGCTTCTTCACTCTCATCTTGTCTGCTCTTCTCAGGGGAGCCAAGGCTTTAGTTAACTGACTGGCCCTCTCTGGAAGGAGAGGGAATGGTCTGTTGCCGCTGCTGGACGGGGCCCTCCTGCCTACCTTACCCCGGCCGGTTTGGAGGACATGCATCTGCAGCGTCTGAGGCCCATCTGGTGCGTCCGGTCCGTCCTCTCCATTTCCTCGAGCCCACGGAAGCCGCAACGATCCAAAAAGCAAGACTGCCTTGTAACAACGCCTTTGAGCTTCACTTGGGTGTGTGTGAAACACAGAATAATGCAAACTTGTCTTCCCCATAACTAGATGAGGAAGTAATTTGGCAGTTTCATAGAATACAGCCTGAAAATGGACCCCAGGGCAATGTATTCGATGTTTATGAGTTGCCCACCGGTTTTTAATGAGGGATAGTTTTGCCTTAAATAATTGGTTCAAATGAAAAAAAAAATGAGAGCCATCCTGTGCAAGCAACAATCTGGAGATGCTTCTGGGACTGGTATCTGGTTATTGTCATGAAGTCAAGCTCTGAATAATGACCCTTCAGACCTGAGTGCTGTCACAGACCCATTTTTTTCCCCTGATAGGATGAGATCAGGGCGGTTGAGGAGGCTCAGCAGGAACTGAGTCCTCTTCGTGCTTTTGTATTTTCAAAATACTTAGGGAGAATTTCCAGCCCCGTGTGTGGGCACTTAACCACATGCCTCCTATCCCTGCTGATCAGACTCCTGCGGCTTGGCCCCTGCACTTCTGTTTACACTTATTTAGCAAGTTTTCCCATCATGGAGCCATTAACCATTGTTTGCTAAGAAAAACAGCCAATACCGAGGCACATACCCTCTTGCATTTTCCTCTACCTGCAAATCTACGCCCATCTAGAAAACGTCTTTGTTGGATACCAAATGTTGTATGAGGGACTCAATATGTGCACAGGGAATGGCTGGGCCACAGAGTAGCGTTAGGCTACTCTTGAGCTTCTGACCCTATGTCGGAAAGGGGATCACCTGTTTGATGAAGTGAAACCAAGAATAGCGAAACCACAGATATGAGGGAGTTAGTGCCTTACGAAGCTTTATTCATTAATATATTTTTTAATTTTTTCGATGATTATGTTTGAGAGAGAGACATGAAGTTCGAGTGAGGGAAGGGCAGAGAGAGAGAGAGAGAGAGAAGAGGGAGACACAGAATCTGACCCAGGTTCCAGGCTCTGAGCTGTCAATACAGAGCCCAACGCGGGGCTTGAACAACTCATGGACTGCGAGATCATGACCTGAGCCGAAGTTGGATGCTCAGCCGGCTGAGCCACCCAGGCGCCCCTTACACAGCTTTATTATATGAAGAGGCCATCAAAGGATATGGAGACAAAAATGTAGGGAAAACTGTTATGGAGGTTTTCCAGGGAGTTAATAGAAATATTTTTGCGGGTGTTGTGATGCATGTGGCATTTGTCAGGTTTTTATTACTTTAATTTGTTGTGATGTCTTTTCCCACACTAAATAAATCTTCATTTACATATCTAATTTTTAATTAAGCTTTTAATGTTGAGATCATTGTAGATTCACACGGAGTTGTAAGAAATACAGCAGAGACATTCTGTTTCCTTGACCTGTTATCCTCATGGTAACATCTTACAAAATGTTGATAGTATAGTATCTAACCCAGGATGTGGACACTGAAATGGTCCATATTTAATTTTTATATTTGAAGTTTTATATCTTTTTCCTAAGAAGTTCCTCTTCTCCCAGCTAGGATAAGCTTCAGGTTCCACACAATCTGGATCTCTTCCCTCCCAGCACCTCCCTCTACAGAATGTGCTGGATGCCATTCTTGGTGCTAGGGTGGGAGTGAACAAAGAGACAAAGTGCCTGGCCTCAGGGAGTGTATCTTCTAGTGAGAGAAACAGAAAATGAAATAGAGTATGCCAGATGGTCAGGAGCATTGTGCAGAAAAAGAAAGCAGGGTAAGGGAATCGGGAATAGGGTAGACTGGAGCTGCTAGTTTACGAAAGGAGGCTGGGAAGGAGGGACTCACAGAGATGATGACGTGTGGGCGTGAGGGAGGTAAAGGAGCAAGCCAACAGGATTCTGCAGAGGAAGGAAGGGAAAGTCTGAGTGAGCAAGGTGGGGGGAAGTTGGGTTTAAGACTGGAGACATGCAGGTGCAGATGGAGCAGGGCTTCAGGGACCCCAGAAGGAAGCTGACTTTTGCTCTGAATGAGTTCGGAAGGTATCGAAGGGTTTGGAGCAGATGAAAGATGAGATCTGACTTACATTTAAAAGAACCACTCTGGGGGCACCTGGGTGGCTTAGTCGCTTCAGCGTCTGACTCTTGATCTCAGCTCAGGTCTCATGTCACAGTTCGTGGGTTCGAGCCCCGCCTTGGGCTCTGCACCGATGGTGCAGGGACTGCTTAGGATTCTGTCTCTCTTTCCCTCTGTCCCTTACCTGAGTGCTCTCTCTTTCTCTCTCAAAATAAATAAATAAACTTGAAAAAAGAAAAAAAGAACCCCTCTGGCTGAGACTCTCTGAGGTATGAGGTAAAGAAAGATGCAGGAAGCAGGACCGGCTAGACAATGTGGGGGAGCCCAGTGTAAAATAAAAATGCAGAGGTCTTATTCAAATAGTAGGGAAAGAAAGCGTATCCCTTCTCCTGTGGTGTCTCTCCTGACCTGTCCCTGTGTGGATGGTGGTCACGAGGAGGGTAGCCAAGAAGAGCCTATCCCATAAAACAGCAAGAGAAAAGACTATCTGTGAGGTTCAAGACCCCAGTTGCATGCTGCTGTGTCTCATTGGACTTCACTTAGGAAACACAAAGTCAATATAAACTTACTAAGAATTTCAAGGCCACTTCCACAGGGCAGTGAACTCCAAGTATGGGACCCCTGAGCGTGAAACCCCAAGCAACTGCACTGGTCACCCACCCACCCACCTGTGTGGCCGGCCCTCCTAGGACGATTGGGCAGGAAGCAACGGCAGTAATCCAGGTGAGGGCGGGTGGTGACTTGGGCTGGGTGATGGCTGGGGTGTGGGGAGAGGGGGACAATCTAGGATACGCTTTGAGGGGAGAATCCATAAATGATCCTGTTGGATAAATACGGGGAGAGAGTGAAAGAGTGAAGTCAAGTCTGCCCCCGTAGCTTCCGACTTGAGATCTGGAAGGAAGGGAGTGCCCTTTGCAGAGAGAGAGGGAGCTGACTTGGGGAGAAAACCCAGGACTTTAGTTTGGAATGTTTTGAGTTTGACATCAAGGAGATATTTACAAATATGAGGCTGGCGTTCCAGGGAGGGATGGGGGCTGGTGATATAAATTATGAGTCATCGGTATAGAGATGGTGTTGAAAGCCGTGAGACTGATTAAGTTTGCTCGGGATGGGCCTGTAGGGGAAAGAAAGGGAAGTCTGAGCCCTGGGGTCCTTTAGAGCTTAGAGATACTTGAGCAAATGATCCAAACAGGGTGGAATTAAATACAGTTTAATTAATTGATATTACAAATGAAATCATGCCACAGTCACGCATTCCTCTGAAACAGACTGCTTCCTGGAAGTTCCGTGAAGGGCAGCCTCAGAGTCCCGACACATGGAGGGGCCATCTGTCACGTTCATGGCCGTCCTTCATCATTGAAGAGGCCTGCTCTCTGTAGGGCGGTTGGGGGGTGCTCTCAGGCTTAGAAACCAAAACTCAAGTGCTCTGCCTACTTTGCTGCTGGGGCACAAGCAAGGGACTGGGTGTTGCCAGTCAGATACACCTGCTAGAAAGGAGCAGCGGCAGGAAACGGGCCCCGCAGTGGGTCTTCATGCCTGCACCTTGCCCTCTCTCAAGAGGTAACAGCAGGGTAGCAGTGCTGGTTTCTGAGATTGAGCTCCTGGCACAGAGGAGGCCCTGAGACACCAGGGGGTGGGTGTGCAGAAACGAGAGGGAGAACACGGGCAGCGCTCCCCCATCAGCTCTTGGTGTGGCTTTGGGCAGCTTCCAGGAGGCTCAACCGTCAGCTGAGTTTCCCAGCCCTCCCCACACAGCCCAGAACACTATTTCCACAATAAGCTCTTATTACAGGATAATTTTTGTTGTTTGCAGCTAAGGACGCCGCCTAAGATAACGTCCCGAAACCAGAATCCTCCTGATATAAGTGACTTAATATTTGTGAAGCACACAGTGCCTGACAATTGGCACTATACATGTGATTTGCCTTTAAAAAAATTTTTTTAAGTGTTTATTTATTTTTGAGAGAGGGAGACAGAGCACGAGTGGGGGAGGGGCAGAGAGAGAAAGAGAGACCCAGAATCCGAAGCAGGCTCCAGGCTCTGAGCTGTCAGCATGGAGCCGGACATGGGACATGAACTCATGAACTGCGAGATCATGACCTGAGCCAAAGTCAGACGCTTAACTGACTGAGCCACCAGGTGCCCCAAGAGTGATTTGCCTTTTAGTTGATAAATGTCACTTGGATCTCAAGGTCCATCCTCACACTCTTAGATCATGGTTACATTATACGAGTGCTATATCTCTAAGGAGATGTTTGGGTTTAACACGAGGTATAGTAGCAGCATCACCAGAAAAATTCTTTCGTCCTACAGAAGATGTAACTATAATAAGGATCTATGCCCAAGGCTGCAGTATTAAAGAGCTCTAATGGGAAGACCTGTTATTAATAAGTAATTTAATTTTAAGAACTGCTTACTTTACCCAAACTACATTGTCTTAAGAGCTGGCTGTTCTGTCATTTGAAAATAATGAAGTGCCAATCTCAGTACCAATTATAAAATCAGTGACACAAGTCAGAGAAGTCTGTGGGCAGCTATAAAGGAAAGAAGGCAGTAATGAGCTCCCGAAGAATAAATCATTTTCAGTGCGCTGTGGCCTTGAACGGAGGAGGCTTCCGTGAGTGTCGGGCTGAAGACACAGGCTGCGGCAGACAGAAGGCTGCAGACCAGGTTTGTGTCCTGCCGCCGGCAGCTACCGTGTGTGTGTGATTCGGCAAAGGCACTTCGCTTTTTGAAATGATGACAGCAGATGACATATTTAAGCTCCTTGTGTGACGAGGCTCTGCACAGAGCAATTGCTCGGTAGATGTTTATTTTCTTTTCCTCACTTTCCCCTCTCTGGCTGGAAAACCGAGATGATGTTCGTGGCGCATACATTGCGGGATTATAGCACTTGATGCTCGAGTTTAACACAGTCGTGTGTGTGTGTGTGTGTGTGTGTGTGTGTAAGCGATCTTGTAGTCTCGAAGTTCTTTATTACGAAATATGAGCGACTTCAGTGTTTCCTCTGATTTGTTTTGGCGTGTTTTGAATGAAGAGAATGTAGCTAGTACTTAAAAGTTGCCGGAATGTTTGGTAGAACGCGAAAAAGAAAAGGTCTCATTGCTTGTTTGGGGCAGTGGAGTAGTTACATGAAATAATGCGGAATGGAATCCTGAAGGGTGAGTGCTTCGTGTTGGTGAAATGTCACCGAATGAATTAAAAGTGATACCGTGAAGTAGAAAAATGTGGCCTATCCAAAGGCATGATAAACAAGGTGAGAGAACCGTTGCCGCATTAAATTCCAGAAATGTGTTTGATTGTACCTTAAATATTGGGAAATGTGAGTTCTCCAAGGACATATTAAGAGTAGCTCTCCTTCAGCTTTCGCTGGACCCTGGGATAGACTCAAGGTCTCTGTAAAGATGGCTTAACTGGAACATCAGCTTTGGGCTGTGACATTTCTCCGAAAGTGTCTGGGATATGGTTAATAAAGTGACACAGCAGCTCCCTATGGATCAAGGCCCCAGCTTACAAAACAGTGGCTGGTTGTGTGAGAGTGTGTGCTGGAAAGGGAGGAATCAAGAGAATAAAATTGAGACATTATTGCAAAGTCCAGGGATAAAGCAACTTCAGGAAAGATTTGATCCAGGGTCTTGTGATGTCAGGGAGATGTGCTCATTTCTCTACTCTCCCTTCCTCCCTGCTTGTCTGTCTCAAGTGGGATCCTCCTCATGTTGGCTGTGTGGAAGGTAAAGGCAGCCAGTGTGTCTGCGGCTTTGTGAATGGCGGGGAGAGATGCAGGGGAGGAAGTAGGTGGAAGATGGGCAGAGGGAGGAGCATACAGGGGCACCAGGCACAGAGTTTGACTTTTGTATTAAGAGCAGAGGGAAGGCACTAAAGATTTGTGATCAAGGCAACTACAGTTTGGAAAGATCTCTTTGCTTGTGAGTCCAGAATGCTCTGGAGACGGGACAGACTAGAAGCAGGGAGATGAGTAACGAGTGTGTAGTGCTCCTTCAGGTCTTGGTAGTAGTTGAGTATAGGAGGTGAGCAAAAAGAAGGAATCAAGGGCAAGGTGCCTTATCTTTGTCAGCTCTTCACACTCCACAATTAGAGTGTCTTTCTTGGGGTTTATTTTTCCAGGGGCCCCAGAGGTATTACCCAACTATGACCACTTTTTTCATGTGAATTTTTTCAACTTTGGTCATTACATTACAAAACACAGGAGGGGAAAAAATGAGTGACTAATTCAGGAAACAACCATTGCTGAATTAGACCCCCAAGGAATTTAGATCATGGAATTAGCAGAAAAAAAATATTTTATGCATGTTAAAGGTAAGTAAAACTATTAAAAAGGGATTAAGACACGAGAAAAGCACAAAAAATGCAAAAAAAAAAAAAAGTCCAGGCATATTTGGAAAAGAGCCAAACAGAACACTTAGGAAAGGAAAATATAGTCATTGCTATAAAAAATTTCAATGACAGGTTAAACATAGGTTAAACAGAGCTGAACTTGTAAATTGGAAGAAAAACAAAACCCAAGGAAATTATCCTGAAGGCATCGTAAGTGATATAGAGAAGTGTAGGCTTTAAATGAGAGGTTAAGAGATGAGAAAGATGAACAATGTGTAGTAGCAATTCTGGTAAGAGAACAGAGACAATGAAGTAGAGGTGATAATACAAGGAATAAGGCTGAGAATTTCCTAGAATTGGTGGCAGATATGATTTCTTCGATGTAGGCAGCACAAATCCTAGTAAGCATGATAAATTAAAATAAATCGATACTTGGAGAATTTTGATACACTGCAGAAACCAAAGGGAGAGAAAAATTAATCAGAGAGAAGCCAGGAGATCTTCAAAGGAATAATATATAGCACACTTCTCAACAGCAATAATGGAAGTCAGAAACACAGTGGAATAAATCAAAGTAAACCTTCATACCCAGCTAAGTTCTACCTGAGCCATGGCAAAATAAAAACAATCTGGACATCAAAAACTGGAAGAGGATACTGTGAACAGACCTTCCTCGGCGGTACTTTAAATAATGTACTTCTGGAAGAAATGTGAAGCAAGAATGCATAGTGACACCGTGAGCTACCACTTCATATCCACAAAGATGACTGCCAACAAGATAAATAATAGCGAGTTGGTGAGGATGTGGAGAAATTGGAACTCTCATACACTGCTAGTGGGGATACAAAATGGTGTAACCATGTTGGACAACAGTCTGGAGGTTCCTAAAAAGATTAAATATAAAGTTACTCTATGACCCAACAATTCTTCTCCTCTACCTGAGAAACTTGAAAAGCTGTGTTCATACAGAAAGTTGTACATGAAAGTGCATGGCAACATTTTTTATAATAGCCAAAATATGGAAACATCCCAGTGTCCATTGACTGATGAAAGGATAAATAAAATGTGGTCTATCCGTACAATGGAGTATTATTTGAGAGAAAAGGGAATGAGGAACTGATACATGATATGACATAGATGGACCTTAAAAACATTATGTGTAGTGAAGGAAGACAGTCACAAAAGACTGCATGCTGCATGATTCCACTCACACAAAATGTCTAGAACACCCAAACCTAGAGATAGAAGGGAGATTAGTGGTCGCTTTGGGCTGACAGGTTTGGGGGAAATGACTGCTAGTATGTATAAGATTTCTTTTTGTGGTAATGAAATATTCTAAAATTGATCCTCATGAGGATTGCACAACTCTGGGAATATGCTGAGAACCAGTGAATTATACACTTTAAATAGTTGAATTGTATGACACATGAATTATATCATAATAAGAAGAGAGGAAAGAAAAAAGAATGAATAATGATTAGAGAAACTGGTAAATACATGGATAAGTAAATCTTCTTGCTAAAAAATGAAACTAAAAGCAAAACAATAAATTTAAAATAGAAGAGTTAGACAAGGTAGAAATCATTATTAACTTCAGGCTGTATTTAAGTATCTATATATGATTTTAAACTAATAAAGGAATCAGAAGAGAATAAGTCATGTAATCAAAACAAAAGAAAATCAAATTGATGAATTAGTGAGCTAAGAATCCAACTTAAGAGTTTCAGAAGAACAAACTCTCAAGAAAGAAGGAAANTATATGGAAACCAACTTGACAATAAACTATTTTTTAAAAAAAGAAGGAAATAATAAAGATCAGAAAATAAATACACAAAAAGTCCCTCAGAGTCAATGGTTCGTTCTCAAAGAGATTAAGGGAATACAAAAACCATTGTCAGTAGTGACAGAGGGACCTCAAAACTAATATTAGAAATGAAAAAAAGGACAACTACAGACAGAACAGAAATAAAAGTAATAAGAGAATATTATCAATAATTTTATGCCAAGAAATTTTGATGACTATCTATGAGAAATATACAATAGCCATGCTACATAGACAAAGTAGAAGTGTTTACATTAGAGTAAGGACCAAGGCATGGATGTGGACCCTCACGGCTGCCATCAGCACTGTATGGCTCTCAGCCAGTGTAGTTAGACAATAAAAAAAAAAATCAACCTCTGCAAACATTGTACGGGTAAAGATTGGTCATCACTAACAGAAGCGGGTATGATTGTCCACCTCGAAAATCCCAGAGAATCAAAACTAATGAGAATGAAGGTGTCTGGATCAAGGGTTCCATCATTGTCTTTGTTATCATTTGATGGGCAACTCAGTTCTAGAGTCTGTGCTAAAGATGTGGTGTTATTATCTCATCTAATCCTAACAACAAACCCAGCACCCCCATTTCACAAGTGAGGAAACACGCTCAGAAGGGAGCTCACTTACCTTGAGCGTACAGAGCTGGTGAGTGCAAGAGGATCTGAGCTTCGAATCCAGGGAGCTGTGACCAAAGTCCCTGGCCTTTACCACTGGCCTCCACTGCCTCCGGTCTCCGCTAGCAGAAACTGGAGTGGAAAAAAGATGGTATTCACGATTGTGAGACAAATTATAAAAACCAAGCGAGGTACGTCAGGCCTAAATGAAGACAGGTGCTAGACATTATTAAAAGACGTGAAAGAATCTGAATGTAGATAAAATCATTCTATTCCCGGCTAGGTGGGGGTGGGGGTGTGTGCTCATGACTGTGAACAGCTCATTTCTCTTCAATTAATCTCTAAATCTGATGCAATCCTGATCAACACCACAGAAGTTTATTTAAAAGAACTTGTTAAACTGACTCTGAAGTTATTTGAAAGAAAAGTTCAAAAGCCATAAAAAAAAGATTTACAGGTTTGACTACATAAAATTAAAGATTTCTGTATGGCCCTAAACACCCTGCACAG
>NW_027528362.1:1930447-1931542 GCF_008692635.1 Crocuta crocuta | reverse complement strand
AAAAGACAATAGCGTGGTGAAAGCTATTTGCCATACACAAGACAGGCAGAGAGTTATATCCTTAATAAACCGAGCACCTACACACTGATATGGAAAAGACAAACAACCTGATAGATTAGATAAAGCTATGAACAGCCAATTCACAGAAAAGGAAATATAAACAGTCAATAAAATATGAAAAGATGCTCAAACTCCCTAGTCATCAGGCAAATGGAGATCAAATGATGGAGATTTCAATTTCTGCCTATCAGATCGGCAAACATTTAGAAGATTTATAGCATCCAGTACCAGCAAAGGCTGGGGAAATGGGCATACTCTTCATTGCTGATGGAGGTTTAAATTGATACAACCCTTTTGGAAAGTAATCTAGTGGTGTCTGTTAACATTTAATAGGTACATGCCCTTTGACCCAGACATTCCGTTTTTGGAAGAATCTAGCCTACAGAAAACAAACTAGCAGTAAATAAGGATATGTATGTCATTCCAGCATGGCTTGTAATGGAGAAATAGTAACCTGGAAATAATCTATGGTTGAATGAATGATGGTTCATTCCCACTCTTGACGATTTTACAGCTATTAAAAAAGATTGCATTACATCTGTAGGGGACTCCATAATATTATTCTTAAATGAAATAATCTGTTGAGTAATGATTACAGTAGTTTTGTTAAGGCAAAATCCTATAACCTATATACCATACTTTTATATATCTTTAAATAAACTTAATTATATGTATGCATAAACAGAAAGTAAGTTGTGGGAAGATACTTATAAAATTGTTCATATTAGTTATCTCAGGATAGTGAGATTAAAGCATAGAGAGGAAGATTGTTAATTATCTTTACATAGCTCCATTGTGCTTGACTTGTTACAAGCCATGCACCAAAAACATATGTACAAAAAACATAAAGAATTCTGTAAAATAAGTGAAAGGGAAAAAAACCCCAACTTGCTACCTTCTCAGATTTTTCTATGCTTTAAACATATATTTGATACCGTTTTTATTCTTTTCTCCCTCTTTATCCCCTATTTTCTTTCCAATTGCAATATTCACTGTGGCTGACTTGCCAATCATAGAGTTCTTTACAATGGGACC
>NW_027528362.1:1846783-1930389 GCF_008692635.1 Crocuta crocuta | reverse complement strand
CCCCTCCCTCCCAGAGTTGGTGAGGGACAATCATGCATACCAGACCACAAAACACACCAAGACCTCAAATGTATTGTGTAAACGCATCCCATATTCCTCTAATAAATAGGTTAGTCATTTTTTGGACATTGAGCCTCAAATAAGCCCTGGAATTAATGTCATTCTCTCCAAGCAGTGATTAACCAAATTCCAGATGAATCCCTAATGTGGTCCTTTGTTCATGATGTCAGAGTTACTAATCCTTTTTAGTCAAGGAAACATTTATTATGTGTTGCAAATATGGATATAATCAGCCCATCAATGGACCATTTGGTTAAAAGTTAAGAGGAGGAAATCCTCTGTCTCTCGGGAGGACCAGGTGGAGAGCCACTTATACACAGCAGGTGGGCTGGGTGAAAAAGAAATCAGGGAGAGATCCTCAGTAAGAATTGCTCTGGAGCTCTGGAGCATGTTGGCTGGCATCTTCCTAACACTTTCTTCTCCCTCAGCAAGACTTCGCCTCCCTCAGAACCCTTGGAGTTAATAATAACTGCCCAGCTCCAGTTCAGTTCTTGCTGAGATTTTTTTCCCCCACGGAGTATGAACAAGTACAGTTCCTGGGCTGTGTGAATCTCACTTATTTTAGTAGTGTTTGTGGCATCACTGTGAGTTTCTGAAGGAGCATGCACTTCTGCAGCCAACTATTTACTCAATCAAGGGATTAAAAAAAACTGTGGTAAAATGATTGGAACATAAAATTTGCCATCTTAGCCACTCCTAAGTATGGAGGTCGGTCGTGCAAAGTATATTCATATTGTTGTTCAGCCAATCTCCAGAACTTTTCCACCTTGCAAAACTGAAACCGCAGACCCATTAAACAGCAACTCCCAGCCCCCACCCCCAGTCCCTGATGATCACCGCTCTACTCTCTGTTCCCATGAGTTTGACATCTCTAGATACTTCCCATAGGTGGATTCAATTTTTTTAATGTTTTTATTTATTTTTGAGAGAGACAGAGTGTGAGTGGGGGAGGGGGAGGGGCAGAGAGAGAGGGAGACACAGAATCCAAAGCAGGCTCCATGCTCTGAGCTGTGAGCACAGATCCTGATGTGGGGCTCGAACTCAGGAACTGCAAGATCATGACCTGAGCCGAAGTCGGATGCTTAACTGACTGAGCCACCCAGGCGCCCCTAGATGGATTCATACATACAGTCTGCATCTTGTGTCTGGCTTCTGTCATTTAGCATAAAGTCCTCAAGCTTCATCTGTGTGGCAGCATGTGTCAGAATTTTCCTTCCTTTTTAAGACTGAATAATATGTCATTGTATGTCCTGTAAGGAATTTTAACATTCAAAGGCTTGGATATAAAAATTTAGATATATAAATGTAGATATAAAACTTAAAAATCCATTGTTTTAACCTGAAAAATGCTTCTATCCTTTCTTTTATCTTCTTCCTCCCTCCTTCTTTCCTTTCCTCTTCTTTCATTTACTGAAGTTGCCTACTATATAACTGACAGCTAAAACCTGTGATGGGTTGAGATATCATCACTGCCCTAGAAGTTCTCAAAGTGGGGGTAGACTGTGATCCAAGGAGGAATGGGTCATTTGGGCAAAATGTTAAAGTAACAAAGTAAGACACATCACCTTAAATTGACCCCACTTCAGGGCCTATTTGTAAAAATTCTTTGGGGCTCTTTCCTACAAAACTCTTCCTCTAGCTCATAGAAGAGTAAAGTGGGCTAAGAACTTGGCATTTCATAATTTAGGAATGATATTTGACTTACTGTTTTAGGCTATAAATTCTGCCTTTTACAGAAAGCAGACCCTCTTCCGTGGGTTTTAGATAATATTTGTGGCGTGCACTTCTGGTCATTTTAAATCAAAGCATAAAGGGGAGAGGCTACTGAGCTCCTGGCTAATGTTCTAGTTTAATATTGGCAGACATGTGCATAGTCAGCAGATCCATAGTGTCACAAGACTTGCCTCTCAAGGTTAGGGTATTTAGGAAACACTTGGGTCAAATCCTTCTCCTTTCTGTTTGTGCAGAGCTGAAACTCATTTTACCTTTACTGAGTTCTTTGCTTATTCTTGTAGGCCCTATAAGGCTGTGCCCCTCAGGCCCTGCTTCTGAGCTGATGAATGGGCAAATTTGACCCAAAAATGGGCAACAGGGCAGCAAGGTGGGGACCACCTTCTGCCACATTGTGTATTTTATTTTCTATCAATAGCCGTGTTATGGTGCGCAGGCTCTTGGGTTTCCTGAGGAATGGAGCCATTTTGTAAACAAAACACTGTCATTTTAAGCCATTAGAATGCATTATATGAGGCATAATGGTCAAAGGAGAGCGATCAGAGGGTTGGATGAGCCACAGAGTCGAATCGTGGGTTCTCTGGCTGCCTTGGGACTTGACTGCTGTTGTGAACTCAGCCTATCTACTATCCATTGTATTAAAAAAAAAAAAAAAATCTCTGGAGCAAGAGCATATAGGAGCTGTCCTTCCCCAAGTAGAGATGGATTTAACTATTCTGGCTCCTGTTTGCTATTTCAGTGGAATCTAATTGTTTTTGGAGTTAAATACTTTGCTCTCAGATGATATTTTTAAATGCCGCCCCACCCCCACCCCCTTTGTAAGAAGACTTTAGCTACTTAATTTCTAAGGAGGTGGTGAAGAGGTTTAACATCTGAAGAAAGTTGTCTCTCATGTATTGGACTTGGGTCTGAGTACAGCATAATTCTTGCTTTGTCAATAGGGTAGGTAGGTGGTTCTGGGGGGCTTTCAGCTTAATACTGAATACTATGTGTTGGTCTGGTTTCTACAGGAAGCAGATGCCCAGATAAGATCAGACATGCAAGGATTTCACTAGGGGACATCCGGTGTGAGAGAAAATAGAAAGAATGTCAGGAAAGGCTGGGAGAGCAGTGGCTCCCCATACAAATCAGACCCCAGTGAAAAAAAGAGGGAAATAAGATTGTGCGGAAGCATCACAGACCGCCCTGCAGTTTAAGGAAGGTTTGTCAAGACATTGGAAAATTTGGGGGCCAAAGTCAAGGATCAGAGGAGTCCCACATCTCCCAGGATCCCGGCTATGTAGGCATCCACACTGGCTCATTCTTTGACGCATAGCCTGATCTTCAAATTTTTAATTCAAGTAAGGACACTAGCCTTTTCTTAAAAACTTACTTTTGCCTCAGTCTCCCTCCCCACCAATGCCTGCTACAATATCTGATAAATTGTGAACCTTGCTGGTGAGGAAGGGAAAGGTCAGAATCTACAACTCTGTGTTTTATATGGCAGCCAGAGAGGATGTAGAAGTGTGTGGGCATGGGTGAATTGGGCTGCCACGCCTTCATTCCTCTTGCTGTTTGCCAGTTTGCCACAAGCGGAAGGCAAAGAGCATGTGCAGACTTGGAGAATGTGGGTAATGACGCCCGTCACACAAGGAAGCAGGGAGCGGCCTTTGTTCAGTAAATAAACACAGTCCAACATCCAATGAATCATGTTTTTGCAAAATCACAGCATGTGTGTGTATAAGGGACAGACGGGGCACGTTGTGTTTGAGGTTTTTGAGGTTTTTATGTTCCCATTAGTCACTAGAAATAGGTCATCAGACCCTTGTTGTCTGAAAAACTTGATGCCTTTTTGGAACAGTGAACCCATGTGATGTGAATGACGTGTGTAGGGGCACTCAGAGAAGGGAGATCAATCCATCAGCTCCCCAACTTAGATTCTTAGATTCACTAGGGAAAAGCCAGGCTGTGCTTTTTAGACCTCTTAGTTTGATCCCTGAAATGCAGCTAATTACAGCCAGGGAGGGATGTTCCAGTAACTTCCTGCTCCAGACCTAATTCCAACAGAGGAGAGGAAAAAATCAAACTCTCGTTTGATGCATCTTTGATGAACCTGGAAGACATTTGCTGTCCTTCATGTCCTAGGTGGTTTTTAATTTGGGAAAGTGTTTCTTTCCCTTTTGTGTTCTGCCTTTCCCTGCTTCTGTGATGTGACTGGCCTTTGGGGTCAGCTGGGGTTGGAGCTGGTACCAAGCCTGCAGAGTGGACCAGCGGGCTGAGCACTGAGCTAAGAGCCATTTTGAACCTGGACATGGATACAGTCCTTCCTTTTTTTTTTTTTAATTTTTTTTTTAATTTTTAAAATTTTTTTACAAATAGTTTATTGTCAAATTAGNTGTTCATATCTTCTGCCGATTTCTTCACTGGGTTGTTTGTTTTTCGGGTGTGGGGATACAGTCCTTCCTAAAAGGCATTGCTGTGGCATTTTGGCCGTTCGTTTTCCGCACAGTGAGGAGCCCGAGTGAGGAACATTTCCCAGCAGAACTGACACCTCGGAGATCTTTGCTGGGATCAGGTCACAAAGTGACCATCATGTCATGGTCTCAAAATATTTCTGTGTTGTCAAGAATTCATTCATGAGCCTGAGGTTCATGCCCAATGGGAATTCGGTCTCGTAGGGAATGGCTTGTTTTTGGCAAGGAAACGATCTTACTATATAATAAGCATAACATAATGTTTGGTATATAATGAGCTCTCTATAAATGTTAAGTGAGTAAAGAGCATAGACCAAAAGAAAACCAAACAGCAGAATGGGAAAAAACTGGACAGAAATATTCTGTCTCTCAAGTTTATACCCTCTTGGTCTGATTTTTATGGTGATATGTGTTTGTTGGAAAATGCTGGGTATCTTTCACACAGACTGACAATGTCCATTTTTTTTTTGGTTTTATGAGAGCAGAAAGGGAAATATACAAGAACATTCAGAAACATTCACTGTGATATGTCTTTATATACATTTTCCATTCAGTTTTCTAAAAAAAAAAAAAGAGCACAATGAGTAATTATTTATCTCGATTCATATATTAATCAAGGAGAATTCTGTGCACAAAACAGAGTCGATTCTGGGAAGTTTTAAGAGAAAATCATTTAAGGATATTAGATGCTTGCAGAATTGGAAGCGTTATGGGGTAATGGGTTCTAGTCCTCGCCTTTAAGAACAACTCCCCAGAGAATGCAGATGTGACCATGAAGGAAGCTATTACCTCTGAGGCTGCCCTGGAGCTTTGGAGCTGCAAGGCACACCACCAAAGCAGCAATCCAAGGATCAAGAAGTAAGGGCAGGAAGTTGCCTTCTGTCCCTGCTGTCTATACCCACAGAGCTGGTGACCGGCCACAAGAAGGCAGAGTGCATCCACTGTCTTCACAATCCCCAGGCACCTGGAGAATAGGTTCTGGAAAGCTACTGTCCTAAGCCTCACCTCCCAGAGGCTTCTTATGGGAGAAAGAAAGCCCATGAAGAAAAGTAGCCCATGTGGCACGGAGATGGCTTCTGTTTCACATTGACCTTCTAGATCTACAGGAAGACATCTAAATGATGGGGCTGAACATTCAGAATTCTACCTACAAGAGCATCTGTAGAAGGTACTTTTTAGCTTTCTGGCCTCTATGTTATAGGAAGACACATCCGGAGCCTACTCTTTTCACTTTAAGCAAAAATTTTACTTAGCTCCTCTGTGATTGAATTTCCTCCCAAGCAATCTGTGATGATTTGCTCAAAATGAAAAGAGGGTCTGGTTAAATTCGTGAGCACTACAATTGGATGGGCCAAGACTCCAATCTCTGCTCAAGAACTTCCTAGCTGTTTGGTCTTAGACAAGACAATCACCTTCTCTAAAAGTTTCTGATGAGTTTATAAAGTGGGAATAATCCTATTATCCTCATGGGGTTGGAGTGAGAATTAAATATCATGCTTGTAAAATGTTTAGCACAATGTGTGAAGTCCGACAAGGGTCTAATAATTAATAAGGTCTATAGTAAACACTAGACCCAGGATACTCACCCAGGCACATGGTCTTTGCTGTATCTCCCAGGGTAATGGAGATGAGATAGACACATAAATGCTTTGAGGACCAAAATAAATATTTATAAGATGAATGCTTTAAACATATTTTTAATGTTACTACACTTCTAATTTATCTTACTATTATGATTGAATGTCACTATGAGGTATCAAGTTAGATTTCACTGCCCCTCATCAAAATTGGCCTGGTTCTAAGCACAGTTTTTTAAAATGTTTATTTATTTTTGAGAGAGAGAGAGGAAAGGGCAGAAAGAGAAAGAGAGGGAGACAGAGGATCTGAAGCAGGCTGACAGCAGTGAACCCGATGCAGGGCTCCAACTCACAAATCTTGAGATCACAACCTGAGCCAAAGTCAGACTGAACCACCTAGGTGCCCTGATCTAAGCAAAATTTTAATTTATACAGTATAAGTAGGTTGAATTGTGTCCTCCTAAAAGATGGTCTCAACCCCCAGTGTCTTTGAATGTGATCTTATTTGGAAATAGGGTCTTTATACAAGTAACGAAGGTACAATGAGGTTATACTGGAATAGAGTAGGCCCTAAAGCCAATGACTGGGGTCTTTATAAAAGAAAGGAGAAGGAGATTCTGATACACAGACACAAGCAGAGGGAAGATGGAAGAAACCAAGTGATGTGGCTACAAGCCAAGGACAGCTAAGGATTACTGGCAAGTACCAGAAGCTAGGAAGAGGCAAGGAAGGATTTTCCCTGAGAGTTTCTAAAGGGAGTGTGCCTTTGAGTTCAGATTTATAGGCTCCAGAGCTGTGAGTCAAGAAAGTTCTGTTGCTTTAAGGCACCCAGCTTGTGGTAATCTCTGATGGGAACCCTCTGAAACTAACATATACATATATGTCATTACATAATAAATGAATTCCCAATAAATTGTATAAGATTATATTTCTCTATCTCTTCATGATACTTTCAGGGCTATGTTACATCCAGATTAATACTGAGTTAGTGGTGGCTCAAACAACTGGCTCTTCTCCTTTTCTAATGTTCCCTTACATCTCTGTTAAGAACTTGGTAGCCAAAAACAGACTGTTCAACATAATTGAGGACCATGACTCTTTAAGTAATTCTGTGGTGAATTCTTTTTATAAATTGAGCACCCATTTACTTTATGATTCATAAATTAAATAATGGAGTGGAAAGAGCAGTGGACAGAGGGCCAGGAGGCATGGATAATCCTGATCACAGACACCTAGGGGCACCTGGGTGGCTCAGTCGGTTAAGCGACCGACCCTTGATTTCGGCTCAGGTCATGATCCAGCGTTTTGTGAGGTTCAAGCCCCGCATCAGGCTCTGCGCTTTCAGTGCAGAGCCTGCTTGGGATTCTCTCTCTCCCTCTCTGATGGTCCCTCCCCTGCTTGTGCTCTGTCTGTCTCTCTCAAAATAAATAAATGAAACATGAAAAAATATTTAAAATAATAATAATAATAAATCATAATCACAGACACCTTTAGTTGAGTACCCACTGCATTCAAATACAATTCTAGGCGTTTTGTAGAACATATTTCATCTTATCCTTTGAAATAGGACTCGGAATGCCATTTGACAAACATTTAAAAGTTCAATGCAGCTAAAAGGCTCTTCCAGTCGAGATCACACAACTGATAGTTGGCAGAGACAGCTTCTATTTCCAGGCTGTTGGATTCCAAAGTTTTTATTCTCCAGCATTAGAATTGGTGCTGTTATCCCTTCTGATTGCACTCTTACTTATCTGTGAGGTGAATGGGTTGGTCTAGAGAAGCTTTTCTCAAACTACCCTTCTGTGGACAGAGTTCCATATGAAGACTCCTTTCTCTCCTGGGGCCATAATGACTGCCACATTCAGAGAGAGAGAGATGTCTGAAGGACAAAGGCCAGGCAAGGTGATTGGCCAATGAGCATTTCCAAGAACAGCGGTGAAACAGCCGAGGACTTATAACCCACAGGCCAAGAATGAGAAGTTTAATTTGCTCAGAGCTTCTTGCATGTGCTTTTCTTTCTACTATTTTCATATCATCCCCTTTCCCTGCTCACATTAGCCTTGCAAAGGCTATTCTGTGGTTTGCCTTTCTTTCTCTTACCTTTTCCTTCTTGATGTCTCTTTTCTTCTCTCTTTTCTTTTCACTCCATCCTTACTTTGCCACTCAAATCTGCCCTGAAATTATAGAGGCAAGTTTAGACAGTTTTAAAAGTTTGGGTTTGAAATTCACCTATGGATTATGGTTTGATAGTGTCCTGGCATGGAATGGCTTATTAAAAAGAAACTAATTTAAAAAATCGGTGAAAAAAATTGGAAAAAATACTTTTATCCTTATCCCATTACTCAGAACATACACGCATTAAGAAACACTCAAAGAGTAATCTTGAAAACTATGTCAAAATGTGTGAGCAGATGGGTTAATTTATATATACTGTGATAATTTATAACTCAGTGACATTTTAGGGGCTGAGAACATTTTTCTTTGATATGACATCGTTCCTAGAAGGAACCTCAAGTTATAGATGATAATACTATAATCCATTCTTCTTCAAACTAATGGTGAATTGGTGTTAGGCTTTCACATGTACTGATGGTAGGCAACACAGGATCTTCTATCTTGAAAGTTTATAATTATAACCAATATTCCCTTATATAAGGAAACCAAGAAACAAAACTAAAGTGTCTTTATAGTACATTCCTAATGTTGATACAACACACGCACACCATTGTTTTGACTCTATTACTATAAGAAGGAGGAAAATATGCTTTCAGACAAATCAGAGAGTTAATCTAGTACAAGGGCTATTTATTTTAATACCAATCAACAGGAACAGAGCAATCAGGCTATTGATTTCCAGTGCTGTCAACATTTGCTAGTATACGATTATAAAACTGTAGACTCTGTTCTCTCTATAAAAGAATGCGAACATCTTTAGAAGCTCCAGAGTGTTCAATGCTGGAGAATTATAATTAGAATTCTGTTCCCCCAGGAGTGAAAATACCATTCTCAGAAAGCACCATGGTTCAACTAATGCAGTGATTCCCTGCTTATTGATCATTACTAATCTATTATATCATTAGTTATTCCCCTTAAATACTCTGTCTGTTCCAATTAAATTCCTTGCAAAGGCTGAACAGACAGGAGGTAATTGAAAATACCCTGCTTGAAATCTCCCCTTGGAGAGAGGTCTGGATCATTTGCCATACGCCCAGCTTCTCCTGGCTGCACAAGTGTGCTCTTTATTTAAGTCCTTGAAACCACCTTGCAGCTGCGCTGTCTACCTTCACAGAGTGGTGCGGTACTGTTTGTTAGAGCAAGAAAGCTGAATTGTCTCTTCCATTGTTAGGAAGTTCTGCCTTAAGGTGAAGAGCATACTTTCATCTCATAGGTGATTCAATGTAAATAATCACATGCTTTGCCAATATCATGATGATTTAGGACTTGGGCTTTTTTTTTTTTTTTAAGTTGTTTAAGGCCAAAAGACTTATATATGTTGCCCATTTAGAAGGACATTTTTTAAATTTGTCTTTCTAAGTATCTTAATAAGTGCTTATTTAGTAATTTGCAATACATGGTGCAAATTACAATACAATGCATACCAATACCAATTTCCTAATTTTGAAGGCACATGGGATAATTACTGGAAGAGGTTATAGTGTGTATAAATTGTTGCAAGACTATCTTGAACTCTTTATATAAACTCCAGGAAGCCAAAATAGTTCTACTCAACATAAATGAATTTAAGGGTAGAAATATAATTCCAATTCTAGCTTCCTGGAGAAGCCCCCATGTCAATAGTCAGTGCTTACTGCTGGAATGTCAGCAAAGTGTCTCAAATGTACCACAGCAAGGATCTGAACTTGCTCTACTGTTTTGTTTTCTATAGCCCCTGGCTCAAGGTGGCATTCATTAAATCTCTCATGATGGTAAAGTGAGAGGGCATATCAATGGAAAGGAATGCTTGAATGGACCTCATGTCTCAAACACCTAATTTTTTAAAAATGGTTTATTTATTTTGAGAGAGAGGGAGGCAGAGAGAGAGAGAGAGAGAGATGTGGGGTTTGATCCCAGGACTGCAAGATCACAACCTGAGCTGATTGCCAAGAGTCGGAAACTTAATGGACTGAGCCACCCAGACACCCCTCAAGCACTTAAGGTCATAGACAAAATGGTAGCTATTTGGAGTGGGCATTTTTTTCTAAGTAGCACTGATGCTTTTTTTTTTTTTTTTTTACAAATAGTTTATTGTCAAATTAGTTTCCACATAACACCCAGTGCTCATCCCCACAAGTGTCCTCCTCCATGCCCATCCCTCCTCCCCCCCACATCCATCAGTCCTCAGTTTTTGTGAGCATTCAAGAGTCTCTCATGGTTTGCCTCTCTCCCTTTCCCCCACCATTTCCCCCCTTCTTCTCCCCCTTGTTCCTCCGTCAAGTTCCTCCTAATCCTCCTATACGTGCAAACATATGATATTTGTCCTTCTCTGCCTGACTTATTTCGCTCAGCATAACACCCTCAAGGTCCATCCATGTTGCTACACATGGCCAGATTTCATTGTTTCTCATTGCCATGCAGTATTCCATGGTATAGATAAACCACATCTTCTTGATCCATTCATCTGTTGATGGACACTTAGGCTCTTTCCATGTTTTAGCTATTGTGGAGAGTGCTGCTATGAACATTGGGGTACATGTGCTCCTATGCATCAGCATTTCTGTATCCCTTGGGTAAATTCCTAGCAGTAAGTAGCACTGATGCTTTACAGAAATATGAAGAGTAGCTAAGGATGAGAGATACAGGCACCAGAAAAGCAGCTAGGAAAATCATGGGGTCTCATTTGGTTGATTACAAAGAAGCTATCATCTCCTCTAGCAGGAGGGTAGTAAAGAAAAATGAGGACCAAGCCTAGACCTTAAGAATATGATGGCTAAACTTCAAAGACAGTGAAATGTCCAACCAGGGCAGGTGTGTTCTACTAAGTTGAGATAACCTAGGACCTGGACACACAATACAGAGATATGTAGGAAAATACTCTTGAACGTTTTGACTTCTCAAGTCTTCTCCAACATTCTGAGCCTTCAGATATTGCCAATTTCCCCCATCAGAGTAGGCCTCCTCACGTGCCATATGCGCCTTCCCAGTGTTCAGGAATTAGTGTCGAGTACTCTTTCTCTCAAGGTGACATGTCCTCTCTCTCTTCCCAGAACTTGCCTCCATATCTCTTCTTGGACACGAGGCCAATCATTAGTGTTCAGGAAGAGCTTAACCCAGATGGTGATGTGCTGGTCCTGAAGGGAGTAGACAGACCATACTCCAAAAGTGTTGCAAGACCTACCCGGCATATACTGGCAGGAGCCAGAGAGTATGCGATTGGATTCTGAGGGTACTGAACCAAGAGAGCCCAAACATAAAATTGGATAGGTGAGTTTATTTACTTGGGAGTGCTCTGGAATAGACGAGATTGACACTGGCAAGGACTCCAAGGAATGGCTCAAGATTGCTATTAGGATGGCCCCTAGAAGCATGGGAAAAATTATAGCCCATGCCAAGTGAGATCGAAATGCCAGAGTTGCCAAAGTAGTCAGTGCCGAGACAGAATTGTCAAGGAGGAAAGGATTAAAAGGCTCAAGGAAGTGGGTAATTAGGAAAAGGTATTCTATGTATGGTTAGATGGATGACCAGATGGTTATGTTCTAAGAAAAACCTAGATGACATGCCATTTACCAAAGTTACATGGGATGTGCTAAGGAGAAGAGTATGGGCATCACTAAACGTCCCATGGTGGCTCTATGAAGACCAGGGCTGACACCAAGAGAGTCTATTATACAACTTGGTTTGATGATGGCAGTGAGGACGATGGTACCCGTCAAAATAGAGGTCAGGTGTTGGTACCCTAATAATCATGGTACTTTCCATACTCCATCTCGTTGTCTATTTTCAGAGAACCCAATCAGTAACTATAAAAATTTAGGTTCTATACAAGTTAAATAACAGTAAATAATAAATAAACACTAGACACGTCATAATGGAATTTCAGAATATCAGAGAGAAAAAGGAAACCTTAAAAGCCAGCTAACCAAAAAGGAGCTTACAAAAGGACAACAATTAGATTGGCAAAGATCTTCTCATCAGTGACAATCAGTGACAGTGACAATGGAATAGCATCTTCAAAGCCTTGACAGAAAGTGAGTATCAAATGGGAACTCAGTATCCAGTTAACCTATCCTTCAAGCTGAGGACAAAATAAAGACATTTGGAGACAAGCAAAGACAGAGAAATTTTGCCACTTTTAAGATCTGATGAATGAACTACTAAAAAATGTGCTTCTCCATGAAGGAAATCGAACGTGAAAGAAGTGGGATTCAAGTTCAAACAGTCATTCATAAATTATTAAACAATAGTAATAAATCTAAATAAGGATAGACCATTCTTTCCTCCCAGTGACACTAGTGCACATTACTTAAGTCTATTTTGCACTGTGCTACTCAGCTTAGAGGGTCTATCTATAAAATTATTTCCTGTTTGTTATACAGTAGGCCTTTATACCGCTTAAAATACATGCAAATACTCAATTTTTAAAATGTTAAGATATCCAGAGAAGTAGAAAACACTAAGAATACTTAACATTTGAAAGCTGGGCGATTGGTTCCCACATGTGCCCTTCCCAATATTTGCATTCAAATTGGTGTCTTGACTAAAAGACAGCCAGCCACAGTAGGTCCTGGGAACTCAGATGCCTACAAAAAGTTGAAGGCATGACTCTTAAATGTATGAACTTTAGGTGATACTGTATATATCATATTTTGAGAGAGTGAAAGGTCCAATATTATCGAACACTTCGCATGAGTTATATACATTGACATATGGTGTTAGCCTTAATCTACAACAGAACTCTATAAGGTAGGCATGATTTTTACCTTTATCTTGCTGATGAGGCAATGGATATTCAGAGGTTACTTTTTCAAGGTCTCAGCTAGAAAGGGGGCAGTAATAAGATTGGAATCTAGTTCTTTGGGGCCTCAAAGCCCATGCTTTGTCACTAGATACATCTTCCGAGACAGATAAGAGCAGAACGTAGGAATCAACCAAATCCAATGCACAATATAGATTCACAGAGGGACTGGATAGAGAAGTTTTTCCTCATTTTTCAACCTGTTAATTTTCAGACTCCTCTGCCACCTTTCTTTCTCTGCTCAACCTTATATTCTGGTATTTCCCTGGAGTTTGCTTCCTGGCCTGCTTCTCACCTACTGCTCAATTTCCCAAATCTATGAGTTTAGCCTGAATGGCCAGTGGTTCACTGGATATCTCTCAGGTGTGGTTTCATTCATTTTTTTTAATAGTTTATTGTCAAGCTGGTTTCCATATAGCACCCAGTGCTCATCCCAAGTGCCCTCCTCCATGCCCATAACCCGCTTCCCTTCCCCCCACCCCATTATTTTTAAATCTATCTTCTGTTAATTAAGTACTTACTGAAAACTGCTATGTTCCTGTCATCGTCCTAGGTGATGAGTGTCAAGCCGTCCACAAGACTGGCACTGCCCTATTGTTTTATCGTCAATATATCCAGACCCACACCCCTCATATATCCCCATCACAGTAAACGTGTGGCTTTTAAATCCTGCTAATTCGCGTGTTTCCCCTTCTCCACCCAATATCTCTATTTCCAGTGCTTTCTCTCAGGTCCTCTTCACCTGCAAACTGAATTACTGACGTAGTAGCCTCCTTAATGCGCTCACTACTCACTTTCCACTTACATTCAATTCCACATGAATCCAGTATGAGTGCAAGTATGAGCATTTAACTCCTTGGCTTAACCACCCTGAATTGAGGTTCTTTTTGTATAGGAGGAGATCCACATTCGTTCACATGTCACACAAAGCTCTACACAATTCTCGCCTACCTCTGCAGTCTGGGCCTCTGTCCCAGCCCCTGAAAACCGACCACTGGACCCCTCACTTTGGCCATAGCCATGTCATGATTCCATGACCTTCCTGTTAGTATTCTTTTGGTCTGGAATGATACTCCCGCCCTAGACCACGTATACAATAAGCCAATCTTTAAACCTCAGCAAAATTATCACTCCTGTATTAAGTCTCTTTCAGGGGGAGCCACCCATTCTCCTTTTTGAACTCCTAAGATGATCTTACATACTTATATCATAAATGCCTCAAAATAATGTTATTTGCTTACATGCCCAAATTTCCTCCATAAAATATTCCAAACTTCTTACAGACAGGGGTTCTGTGTTATTCATTTTCACATCTCTACGTCCTAGAACTATGTATGGCCCATCCCCTATCTGTCCAACCCAATTAATAGTTGTTGAATGAGCTGAATGAATGAAGATGTGGTTTGTAAAGTGTTATCCAGCATACCCTTGCAATGATAGAACATGAGGCCCCATGGAAAGCAGCTTACCTCTTCGCCCTTCCTGCTCATAAAAATGTAAAAATACCCAAAAATCTTTTGGAGGAGTTCAGATCACTTCTCAGTGCTATTGGTCTACTACGGAAACACAAAGAGCCCTTGATCAACTCCAGATTTGAAGTAAGTTCTCTTCTAAATCTATTCTAATGAATACTGGCTTTTTGTCTTCTGAAATTCTCCTGTTTTAGATCCTCAGTCTCCTTGTTGGAGTTGGATAGGCTTTGACTCATCTAAAGTTAGAATTTATCATTGAAAATTCTGTTTTCTCTTAAAAAAATTTTTTTTAATGTTTATTTATTTTTGAGATAGAGAGACAGAGCATGAGCAGGTGAAGGGCAGAGAGAGAGAGGGAGACACAGAATCCGAAACAGGCTCCAGGCTCTGAGCTGTCAGCACAGAGCCCAACGCAGGGCTCGAACCCACAAACTGTGAGATCATGATTTGAGCTGAGTTTGGAGGCTTAACTGACTGAGCCACCTAGGCGCTACAAAAAAAATCTGTTTTCTCTTAAGACTGGGAAAGCAACAGTGTCCATCTGCTTCAAAATTCTGAAAATAGAAGTAAGTAATAGCATCGGGGAAATAAATTAGTTTACTGTAAAGCATGAGGGTATTTAAAAAGTTATTGCTTTGTATTAAAGAGGGCCCTTGTTGTGACAAGCACTGGGTATTGTACATAAGTGATGAATCACTAAATTCTACTTCTGAAACCAATATTATATTCTATGTTAACTAACTAGATTTCAAATAAAAACTTAAAACAAACAAAAATAAATAAATAAAAGCAATTGCTTTGAAGAGTTAGTATGCAGAAGTATAAACTCTAAACTTTGGCCAACATATGTATTTGTTTTACTGTAGAATGCTGATTTTTTTCCCCTTAGTTCCACGAATGTATCTTTCTATTGTCCAAAATCTAGGGTTTCTTACTTCTTTTTTACCAGATGGCACTGTTAAAATCATTTTCAATGTGAATATTTTAGCTTTAAAAAAATGAAACATGAAAAGGCATGTTTGAAAAATTAGGCCCGTTTTATTTCGTTCACTATTTTGTTAAGCTTATTTTTAGCACATTTCATCAATCTGGACATTTTCACAGATATTTTCATCAGTTCAGCCTGTTCTGTATCGCTTACCAGTCTGGTTGCTATGGTGTAACAATGATTTTTTTATTCTTTTCCAAACAAAAAATAACCTTTCAATGACAATGCACTTAAATTTTTAAAAAATGCATCCACACTCTCTCAGGCTATTTTCAATTATACAAACCAACTGTACTTTAGCTTCAAACTCTCTTTAATCTTCCAATGTTATTAGAACAGGATTTGTGTCCTTGGGGACAGAGAATTTTTAATTGAAACCCAAACCCCACAGCACTAACAAAACATTTGTGTGATATGGCAATTTGTAGGTTATTTAAAGGAAGACCAGAGCAAGACCTTGGTTCGTTCAAAGCAAGTTAATAAATCCTGAACCCAATTTAGAGATAGGAAACTAGAAGGAGGCATAATGATAAAATAATACATTTATATATACCCTGTTCTAAGGGATTTTCTCGTATTAACTCCTGTAATCCTTACAGCCTCCAGGGTAGGTGCTGTTGTAAGGCCCACAGAGTGCATAAGAAAGGAAGCATAGAGAGGTTAAATAACTTAATGCCTTCCATCACATCAATCAGAAATCGTGGAGCCAGAGTTTGGAGCCCAATGGTCTGGCCGCAGAGTCAGTGCTGAAACAAAGCGATTTACTACCAGGTATTTGAGAATGTGCAGCAGAGCTGGCATCCGATTTCTGATTCCCATTCGCACCTTCTATTTTTTTGGCTTCTGTTTTAGTGAATCACAAGGACCCCTCCTGATCCGTCTCTTCCTCAACCATCCATCCAGTCAGCCGGCTGGTTTAGCGCTTGACTGCACCCGTATTCCAAACAGGTAGGTCGTTCTTGCCCGCTGGACTGTAAATGCTCTGAGGGCAGGGGCTCTAAGTGGTGTTGGAAACCTTCTGGATGCCCATGGAACTGAGTGACAGGCTGGGCATTTGTGGGTGCTCGGCGAGGGCCCTGCCCCCTGAGCGGTTGATCAGATCTGTGGCGAGCGCACGGAAGGTCTCCCTTGGCTCTGTTCCTCTCACCCCCCTCCTTCACAGAGTCCACACAAAGTATAAGGAATAGCCTAGAAGCAAAGTCTGGAACAAAGCTGATGCACGTTTCTCTGTCTCCCTTTGTCACGGCTGCTGGGCTAAGGGAGCAAAATGGCAGAGACCCAGGGTCTCTGGGCCAATCTTTCTGGTGTTCCCGAAGCTTCCTCCCCAGACAAACCTTGATCAAAACTCCTTCAGTGTGATGACTTTCAGACCTTCCATCTCCTGTTTGAATCACATTCAGAGGGAGAGAGAAAGAGAAAGAGTGCACATGTGAGCAAGTACATATCCATCCTGTCTCTTGGCTTTCTGTCTTCCTCATACCTGACACAGGTGCCTGAAGTCATTTAGCCTTTAGGAGTCTGGCCAGGCTGACCTGTCACTAGGCCATCACAGTACCACCAGCCATATAGGTGTTAGATGTCATTTGACTCAGCCTGGGCGTCTTGTGTGTGTGTGTGTGTGTGTGTGTGTGTGTGTGTGTTTATGTTTATTTACTTATTTTGAGAGCGAGAGGGTGAGAGAGAGAGAGCTGGGGATGGGCAGGGAGAGAAGGAGAGAGCGAATCCCAAGCCGGTTCCACACTGTCAGCACAGAGCCTGATGCAAAGCTCGAACTCAAGAACTGCGAGATCATGACCTGAGCCAAAATGAAGAGTCACACCCTTAACTGCCTGAGCCGTCCAGGCACCCCTGGGCATCTTGGCTTTGAAGAGTAGATGTCCCTGGGGAAAACATCTGGACTCCAGATGTGCTCTGAAGATCATGGGACTTGGAGACAGAAGACCGGCTTTCAGTTTCAGTTCTTTCCCTTGTGTTTTCCGGGAGAGTCACTGAAATACTTACTTTGTGCCCTAACCTCCCTCAGATGCAGATTTGGCAACTGTCAAATGAGAATTGGGAAACAGGTTGACAGATCTAGATGATATAATCCATGTGAAGTTCTTGTTAGTGTTCTATTGTTGTCTTTCAAACTGAAGATACTCAAATAAAATGATCCTGCTTTGCTTTGCTCTTTGATGATGGTCTATGCTGGTGCAGCATGAACCTCCCTTCATAAATCCATCTTTTCTTCTCACCTGGCTCATTGGCAGAGATAGGAAGGTCGCATCCCTTTTTGAGCAGACGGTGGAAGAGAAGGTACAGGAAAGGGTGGGCTCACTCAACGTGGCTTTGGAAGGGTTTCAGGCCCTCTCCGGTAGAGACCAAAGACATCAGTTCTTTGCCATGTGCGTCTGTCTCTAAGGCAGCTCACAGCTTGGCAGCTGGCCTCCCTCAGAATGGACAGGTGTGAAAGCGGGTGCCCGAGATGGACGGCGCTGTCCAATGTAACTCTTTGAAGTGTTGTCCCATCTCTGTCCACTAGAAGTGAGTCACTAAGTCTAGCCTGTAGTCAAGGGGAAGGCATTACTGAGTTGCACACACAAGAAGTGGGAGGCTGAGGGCCATCTTGGAAATCTGGCTCCACGTGGTTGAAGCAGAATTCAGCTCTGGTCTTGTTCTACGAGTACCAGTACAGTATTTCTGAAATTTTTCTTCTGCTCTGATTTATTTAGGGACAGCTCTGGAAAATGGCCACATTTTCCCCCTATTGCCTTGCTCTTGTCCTGAATGTTGACGGCTAATGACTTAGCCACATGAATAATCAGAAGGGAGGCAGCATATCATCATGCTAGAGGGTATAAGCTCTGGTATTCCAATCGTAGCTCCCCCATTTATCACAGGAGTTTCTGCAAGTTTACGAGCTTCAGTTTTCTCAGCTGTAAAGTGGGAATAACAATAGGATTTACACCACTGTGGAGGACAGTGGGAAGGGCTGATGAACCTGACACGTGGTAAACACTCCATAAATATCAAAGATATTATCTGCTGCCATTATGGAGGTAGCGTATTTCGTAAGTAGCTGCTTTCCAGAAACTTATAGTTTAGAACAGAAGCCTAAAAATTCAGCTTCATTTTCTGTGTTACTTTTTCCCCCCGATTTCTGGATAAAATCATTTTCATTTTCTTATGGAAGGAAAATCCAAAAACCTCAAGGCATCCTTGTTAAACCGAAGACTTCTCTGGTATTCTCCTAAGTAGCGCCCAGACAGAACACTGAGATACTCCTGGAATGTATTTTCCACTCCCTCTTGCTTTCCTGCTGACCTTGACATTCTGCTCTTGGGGCTATTGTAAAGTTAGAAGGATGTTTATAACTAAGAAGACTAAAGTCCTTTGCCCATGGCCTTGAGCTCTCCAGAGGAAGCGTGCCTCTGAAATATAACAAATAAATAATAAATCAGCAGCGTTTAGAGCGAGAGGCATAAGACTTCTGGCTTCACTTGGAGGGAGGGTACAGGGCTTTGCAGAGGTGGGTTACAGGCTTCCAAATGGCGAGGGAGGTGTCGTCTTTTATTATGAAAATATCCTGATATCTTGTCTTATGTTCCATGAAATGTAGTGAGTGAAGAATTTCCCAGGGCTGTAGAATTATGTTTTATCATAATGGAAAAATGGAATTTTTTCCTAATAAAATGTTTTAAAACACAGACAAATCCACTGTACTAAAACTGCTCTAAAAATGAAGTCTATATAAAAAAGACACAACATCTCTTGACAAAATAAATGTTTATGATTACAAACCTGGGTCACACATGACATACTAGGATTAGTGAGTTTCAGGTTCTCTCCAGATGGGTCAAACATTTGTCCCCTGTATTTAGGGGGACCCATATGCACTTATTATGTGTATACTGATAGTATACCTTTAACTGGGTCAAAGATGGACCATATGTAAGCGCTTTAAGCAAGTGTTTCTTTATGATTAAACTTGAGACATGACATGAATTGGGGGAGTTTTGGGAGAGATGACAAGCTAGTAGGGAAAAGCGATTTTGATCTGGGGAGTTTTCTGTGCATCTCAGTTAATTAAGCCAGGGAAAGAATGGCCAAGGTGACACTCCTCTGGCTTAACACCGTGAGTCTGCTTACCAGACTCAAGAGCTCTGCGCATCTTCCTAGGATTGATTGCTTGTGAGGTGACCTTAAGTTATTCCTTAATGTTAGTTCTTGGGACCAGACGCCAAGCCTTTGAACCAGGAGCTGCGGATGTTATTGCTAACCCTCAGGGCGTTAAGTATTTGCATCATTCAGGGCTCCTTGCGGCAAGCAACAGAAGCCAGCGCTGGTGAATTTGATGCAAAAAATGAAATTTTTTAGGCACGTGGACTAATGGGAACGGCTAAACATCCATGCTTCCTGCGGAACGAGAACCGAGGCAGTTTGGAGGGTGTGGGAGCAGGAACTAAGGACAGTTTGCCCCAGGACCACGGATGTTCGGGCCCCAGGCTCAAGACCTATGAATGATGGTGGTGACGCCCCGGGCGCCTGGCTGCCCTGGCTTGAGTCTCTGCTTTCCCTGACTGACGGGGGAGCGGGGTCGGCTTCACTCCACAAAGGGATGTGAGGCAGGTGGTTACCAAATGAACCAGAAAGGATGATGTGAAGTCGAAGATCCAGAGTATCTTCTGTAATATTCTCTGAATTTTAAAGTTGTGTCAATAAAGAAATAAGTAAATTTAAAGTTGAGGAAAGAGGTCAGATATGTTTACTTATATCCCAAAGTGTGTGTCTCGGTGACGAGCACTTTGGACTCATGCTGGTCTCATATTCAAGCCTCTGCCTTTTCCCTCCTCCCTCCCTCTGCCACGGAGCATAATAGCATAAGGAAGATCCACAGGCCTATGTTTGTAAGACCTGCTGACCTCTTCTGGCAAAAGGTTTAGTTTCAACAGAAATGAGTCAGCATCACTGTGTCTGACCTTCTTTCAGGCATTTCTGCTTTTCTCTCCGTTTTTATTTCCTTTGCTTCACCCCCTGCAGACTTCTTTCCCAAGGTAAACAAGGTAGGAGGAGTTCATAGGCCAGCCAGGCTGACGGGAAGCACGAGAGGAAGTGAATGGGAAAGAAGGGGTCGGCTTCCCCAGTCTCAGTGGGAGCAGGGACCACTCAGTGCTTCCCTGGGGCTCCTCTTTGCTCCGTCTTTCCCCCTCTGGAAATAATTGTTCCAAACAACCTAGCTTTAGGTGGTGTCACTAACTCAAAACACGCCAGGCTAGCTAGCTAGCTGGAGAGGGTGGTGCAGTTCTGAATGTGCAATTAGAGATCTGGGCCTGTTTTCAGAGTTGGTAGTTGCATGGTGGTGGCCAAGTGCTTGACCGAGAGCTGATAATAATAATAATAATAATAATAATAATCTGATAACAAGCGTTAAAGATGGGAGTAGTGGCTTAGTTGACTTAAAAAAATTTTTTTTAATGTTTATTTATCTTTGAAAGAGAGAGAGAGACAGAGAGAGAGAGAGAGAGCTTGAGTGGGGGAGGAGCAGAGAGAGAGAGAGGGGGAGACACAGAATGTAAAGCAGGCTCCAGGTTCTGAGCTATCGGCACAAAGCCTGATGTGGGGCTCGAACTCACGAACAGTGAGATCATGACCTGAGCTGAAGTTGGACTTTTAAGCAACTGAGCCACCTAGGTGCCCCTATTGACTTTAAAAATGTATCTGGGTTTATGACTCAAAAGAAAATGGTATTGTGCTACTAAAATACATAGCATATACAGCTTACATAATGCTAAATATTTCTGGTTGAGGGTTCACTTAAATATGGCTGTTTCTACTTAGAAGTCATTCAAAACAGTTGTTCAGTTATACTAGTCATTTAGTCAGAGGAGATAAAATTTGAGCCAGGACTTTCATTTCTATTCATAGAGGAGATAATATTTGTCAGGTACCTAGTGCAGCACCTAATGTATTAAAGGTATGCAATTCATTCTTATTCCATTCCCTTTGTGAAATAAAGTAGATTGTAATTAATCATTGTTCATATACGCATGTACTTTAATATTCTTATTCATTTAACATTTATGGACTACCTACTGGGGGTCAGGCTCCTTGTCCAAATCCACCTCCTAATGCTTGCTACTCAAAGTGTGGTCCATGGACCACCAGCAGCAGCACCTGGGATTTTGTTAGCACCAGGGCTCTTGGGCCCCAGCCAGACTTCCTGAATTTGACCAGATCTCAATGTAATTTGTATCCATGCTAACGTTTGAGAAGCAGTGACCCACTGGATCACGTTCCTATTCCTTATCATAAAATAAGATCTCGCTCCTGACTCACTTCAATTCCTGCTACTCCCCTCCTTGGGATTTGAACTGAAATTACTAAGACACGCAAAGCTGTTTCCTATCTCCTGGCTTCACCTATGCTAATCTCTTTGCCTAGGATCTAGTTCTCTCTCTCTCTCTCTTCTTCTTCTTCTTCCTCTTTTTTTTTTTTTTTTTTTTTTTTTTTTTTTTTTTTTTTGGTCTTATAATGCTACTCTTTTTTTTAAGACATGCATGTATGCTGTTTGTTCATTTATTCATTTATTCATTCATTCTGTATATATTTACTGCATAACTACTATATGTCAAGCACTGTGCTCGGATACCTTCTCTAAAAATGTTCCCACTGAGATGGGTGAGTTCTCTCTGCTCTCTGACGTACCAGGTATAACTCCAGTATTGATGCTATGTTAACATTTGCCGTTGGCATGGACCATGGGGGCCAGGGAGCCCGCCATAGTTCTCTTTGTTTGCCCTGCATCTGGCAGAGGTCCTGGTTTTCCGTGGATGCTTAGGCAGTGTTTTGTTGGCTTGAACTGTTGCATTTCGAGGAACTAGTGACTGGGCCAGGATCACAGCAGGTGACCTCCGAAGCTATTCATGACCCAAAGTGAGAATGCTCTTGGGCCAGACGCTCTTGCCAGCCATCTGCCAGGGGGGTGCTTCTCTCTAAATCACTCAAATGCCCTGTTTTGGCCAGTGGCAATAGTGACGTAATCCCATGCTCATGCACACACTGAACAGATCTGGGAGCTGAGAGTGTCATGGGCAGGAAGGACTCACCACAGAGACTTGAGAAGATGATCACTATGGGTGGCACAAACTAGGTCTGTGGTCTCTTTCCCAGGCCTCTCCCAGCTATAATCATATTGCCCATGGTCTGAGCATGGCTTCTTATAAATTACTGAGAGAGTCAAGTTTCCTACTGGTTCCCTACCCCATGGACAGGCATGTCTGTGGGCAGCTCCAACAATGGCGACCAGTTAAGGGCCGCCATCTTTGTTGGAGTAGAGAAGTAGTCGCCGGGGGTAATAGCAGCAAGGCCTTTATGTAATGGGCAAGAACAGTGGAAAGCCATTACATAAGCGATAAAGAATATATGAGACAAATAGAATAGGTAGTAAATGAGGGGTGGAAATACTTAGATAAAACAAGAACTGTGAAGCCAGTCGGCCTGGGTCAGGACCCCAGCTCTGCCCACTGGGGCTGCTGGATGCTGGCCAAATTGTCAAATTCTCTATACTGCAGTCTCCCCATCTGCAAAGTGGGAATAATAATAGTACCTACCTTATAAAGATTAAACAACTTATTACTCATCTTGCAATAATGTCTCACACACCATTAGCATTGTATTGCTTAACAAATAGAAAATACTGAATGGCTTGAAAATAAGATTCAGTGCCTCATTGTCTTTCCGTCACTGTGAGCCTTTCCACTAGGAAATGCATTTGTCTGCTTCACAGTATTTCCTTGGGTTTCCGACGGGAGTGTGTACATCTTTAAGCCTGAGCAAGGCTTAAAAAAAAAAACAAAAACGAACAAAAGGGAAACAGCTGCTTTGTTTTTGAAAAGATTTGCCAAGCTCACATAGTTAAATTTAATGGCTGGGTGTTTTAAACTCTGGAGAACAATGTAATTTGTGTCATCACTGCTACAAAGGATGACTCTGGCGAGCATTTCATTTTGGTCGCCTGAAAACCTAACTTGAACAAAAGAAGTGAAAACAAACACAAATACAGTAATGGAAAAACTCTAATTAGGCTTTGGGAAAAGATTGTCCGGTGCTGTCACGTCTTCACAGAGCAGAACAAAAATAACACGGGCACCTGCAAAGTTATTTTTCTCACCAAATATTTCAATTTTTAAAGTAATATCTTGTGATGGGGTATTTCTGATTCCAGGAAGTGGGAGGGGGTGGGGAAGGGGCTGGAAAGCAGTCCCTGAACATCCATGATTGCTTCACCTGCAGTATCTCTTAATCTTCCCAGAGTTTTGTGAAGGAGATATTTCCCCCACTCCACAAAACACTGAGACCCAAAGAGGTTAAGTAACTTAACTAAGTTCATACAGCCAATGAGTTACCGAATATGACTCTGTGTCTGCCTGACGGTAATACCCATGCCCACTTCAAAAGTGGTTTGTTCGATTGTAATGGGAAGAAAGTACCTATATTTGAGGCTTTTCCATGCAGTCACCAGGAACGAATACTAAATGCTTGTGAAGTTTAGATATATACAACATATAATTTTTCTTCATGTAAGATGGAGATCTTGCTGCTCTACAGTCTGCATTTTGATAGTGATCATGGTGGAGGATTTGATGACAATGACAATGACCCCCATGGAAGACAATAATCAACCAATGATGTCATCTTGGTTTGGAAGCCTTAATTTCTACATGTTGGTACAGGATACCCCAAGACTTGACAAAAAATAGTATGTTGTGATAAAATTCAAAGAGATAGTGATGGTTAATGGAGATCCCCCTCACAAAAGGAATTGGCCTGCTTGTAGTACTACTAATTGATAGGAAAAAAATTGAGAGAAGATCCTTGAATACAGGAAGGACTAAGGAATCCTGCTGCTTTCTTCCTCAAGAGAATTATTCTACTGACTACCTCACTTATCATCCAGGAGCCCAAGGACATGTGAGGGAGCAGGGGAGAGACAGACAGGGAGAGAATGTTACTATTTCTAACATGTGCATTGTCTTACTATTGCTCGCTAGGTCAAGAAATTGCTTAGTCCAGAGAAGCCAGGAAACAATTTCATGTCTCTTCTTGACATTGAGTCAAGCATTTGAGTCTGCAAGTGAATTTCAGAGCACTTCCCTTCAGCTGTTGTTATTGTTGATGAAAGTAACAATGTGTGTGTGTGTGTGTACGTGTGTGTGTGTGTGTTTAGAATGGGTCTGAGGGCATCAATGACAGAAAACCCTAGACCCTCACTAAAGAATAATCCTTGGGTGAGATGTTGTACTTCCTTCTCATAGATGTCCCCAGTACCACTCTGGTGGGTCCGAAAGTCTCCTAGCATATGAAAATGAGAAGTGCTCAGAGTTCAGAAAACATGGGGCTGGTCTCAACATGGTCCCACCTGCTTTACAATTTTGAGCAAATTATTGGGAGGAAGAGATGGATTAATAGATTAAAAATGGCTTTTTTTGACTAAAAAAGCACTATACAATCAACAGATTGCCAATATGTATAAGAGCAAATTTTGATTGGACTTTCTTCTGTCATCTCCTTTTTTTCTCACCATGACTTTTCTCATGCTTCTCCTAACATCTAGGAATGTGGAGAATGGTCTCCTGGCTAACTCAGATCTCCCTATGGTGAATCCTTGGAGGGCTGTGTTTTGGTAGATGGAATGAACTTAGTGGAATTTTCTTCATAAATGTCTGGAGATAAAAAGTAAGAAACATGTCTGTTGACTCGAGTGGAGGAAAATCACAGAATTATGTGGATCAGTTATCATCTGGGCTACCCTGCCTTCTTCTCTATCCCTAACCAAACCTCCCAGATACTACAATCTTTTCCTTTTTTAATTTTTATTTTGAAAGTTTATTCATTTATTTTGAGAGAGGGATTAAGAGTACAAGCAGGGAAGGGGCAGAGAGAGAGAGAAAGAAAATCCCAGGAAGGCTCTGCTCTGTCAGCACAGAGCCCAGCATGGGGCTCGATCCCACGAACCTGAGCCAAAATCAAGAGGCAGATGCTTAACAGACTGAGCCATCCAGGCACCCTATAATCTTCTTCTTTATTACACCTGTCTACCTCTTTTTCCCCATTCTCCCCAGTGCCTACCCCCTTCCCATTATGAAAGATAGAAGCCATTGAACAAATCCCCTCTCCTCCAACATCTAAATTCCAATCCTACAAACCATCCAGCACCCACCTCATCCCTTTCTTCTTGCAAGAAAAGGTGTCCTTTTCTCCAGCCTAGGTTTCTGTATCCCCTTCCTACTCATCTCCCCAAAGAACCTCATTGTATCAATTATGTATCAATTCTTTCACCTTTATTCTGAACTTCCACCTTCCTTAATTGTTCATTCCCATCAGCATCCAATTGCTGAATACCAGCATCCCATCTTATAGTAACAATGAACTAAAATCAGCGCATGGACAGAGAGGTCATTTGCACCGCCGCCCTATCTCTCCAGCTTCTTCCAGCCAATCTTCTTGAAAGCATTGCTTCTTTTCTTGTCTTGGCCTCTGTACCACCTACAGACCCCACAGTGCTCTGCGACTTCTGCTTCTGTCTTCAGCACTCCACGAAAACTGCTCTGGCTCGGGTCACTTATGCCCTTGCTGCTACTTTCCTTAGACTATTTCACGTGCTTACCTTACCTGATGCTCAGTGACTTTTGACACAGTCACTCACGTTTTGAAACATACTTTGCCTTGTATTTTGCAACACCACTCTTCTTGACCCACCCCATCTCAGTATCCTTTGAGGATCCCATCCCTCTGCCTGTCCCTCTCGTTAGCCCTTTACGCCCACTGCCACCCTGCCCGCCATCTTGTCCACCCCCTTGGCTTCGGTTACCATCTGAATGTTGTGACTTCCAAACCCTTGAGCCTAGTCCAGCTCTCTCCTCACACCCTTAGACTTGCATCTAACTGCGTGGTAATCTCTACTCAACATACCTAATGCCACACTCAGCATCTATTTCCTTACATTTGTTCCCAAACACTTCCAGTGCTTTCTCATCACCCTCAAAATGAAATCAAGGCTCTGTATACTTTTCAAGAAATTTCAGGTCTCGTGGACCTACCTCTCCAGGATCAGGACCCGGATGCTCCGCCCTCCAGCGGCTTTGACTACCATGCCTCTTACACCACGTTCCTTCCCCTGTGTCTGTGCCTTTGCCTGGGCCAGACTCCCACCCACAGCACCTTTCCCTAAAGTACCCTGTTCTGTTGCTCCCTGCTCCTCATCCATCAGGTCTCTTTTTCCACATTCTTCCAGAAGCCAATTAGAAGCCTCTCCTATGTCCACCAAACAAATAAACTATTTACTGTATCAATCAAAATAACTGCATTAGTGTGTTATCAGCAGGTGCAAACTGACTGTTCCTTGGTTCTTCTTCTTACTTACTTCCCCACCTGACATGCTCCCCTCTCCCCTCTTGTGTCAATACGGCCTTCTGTTTCAAACATTCTTTAATACTTGTTTGTCCACTAGATCATGAGCTGTTAGAATGATGCTGGAAATCTGAAGCCATTAATACATCCTTGTTGAATTGCATTGACCTGAAATAAAATCGTGGATGGCTCCAAAATAGTACATTATTTATACGGCTTTTTTTTTTTTTTTACTATCATTTACTTAGCCATTCTCCTATTTGTAGACATTTAGGGTTTTGTTTTTCTTTACTATGTGCACTACTAAAATAATGCTGTGATGACCATCATTGTTATTGAAACTTATTTCTATCATTTCAGACTATTTACATAGGTTTAAACCCTAAGAGTAGAGTTATTCAGGCCCAAGTTATGATAATTTTATGATAATTTTCATGACATTTTCCAAAATTGTTGCACAACCCATTTTTGTGACTAAATTTTATAGATTGTATCTTAAACCTTTCTGTAGCATGAATACACATCTAAAAACATCACCTCACCAGAAACATTGTTAGTGCTCACTGTGCCAATATTTAACTTCTCTAAGAACATGGCCTGAGTGAGGAGCTGGGATCTTGCAGGCCTTTAAAAGAAAATAAAAGAGAGGACATTTTCAAAAGGTCCCTCACAGATAGTGCAATCTACCAGGTAGGCAGTTTAAAGGTGCCAAATACAAGGCCTAGGGATTTTTAAATTCTAGTCTCTGTTCATTTCCTTCTCAGCTAGCTCAACATGTAATAGTGATTGCTAATAATGGGTGTTAAAGGTTATGATGCAATGTATAGAAAAAGCAGAAAGACTTCTTTCGAGTAATTTCATTGTCACTAGAGTGACAGTGTTTCTGGGACCAATTATAAAAAGCCAATATCTCTTTGTTGGATCATTTGTTATGAGTTACAATAGCCCTTGTCACTTGTAGTGTTAGAATGTTGAGAGACATAAAGGCATAATATTGATGTGGAGATAAATATACAGGTCCCCCGAGTTGTGACTATTGATTTGGTTCCCTTTGTTCAGTTGGGATGTCTCTTATGAGTAACGATTCAGCTGATCCAACAGCTAGTCTTTTGCCCTGACCCAGCTGGGGCCCATAGGTCCCAGACTAAATGTCTCATTGGCTTATTTGTGGGTTCTAGCCTCATAGCCTGCAGGAAGAGAGGGGGATGGAGATGGTTAAGTAGATAGGATGGAGGCTGGTGGGGAGGGGACGGTAGGTAGAAGGGGTTGTTTAAACAAATAATGACTAGAGAGTAGAAAATGGAGATGGTCAAGATGAGTGTTATTCTCCTCTGGTTCTGAACTATGTCAGTGATAACAAGGTGAAAGAGAAGGTCTATCATGGAACCATCTGAACATGGTTTTATGTCTGTGCCAGGCCAACTGTTTTGAAATAAAATTTGGGGCACCTGGGTGGCTCTGTCGATTGAGCGTCCAACTTCAGCTCAGATCATGAGCAGTTCGTGAGTTTGAGCCCCTCATGCTGACAGCTCAGAGCCTGGAGCCTGCTTTGGATTCTGTGTCTCCTTCTCTCCCTGCCTCTCCCCTGCTCATGCTCTGTCTCTCTCAAACAAACAAACAAACAAACAAAAAACATTAAAAAAATCAATTCAGTTTAATAAATATTTTTTCTGAGTGTCAAGTCTGTGCTAAGAGTATGATGAGTAAACGGCCCTGGTCTCAGAGAGCTCACAGTTCCCTAAGGGAGATAGGTTATGAGCCAATCAAAATATAAAGCATTAATGACACAAGCAATGCATTGACAGCATAGGTAACCTGAAGGTGGGAATGCTCACCTGTCACAGAAGCCAGATTTTCTCAGTAGTTATTTTGTAGGTCATCAAATGGAGAAGTGAGGAAAAGACATAACAGAATTACACACCTGGACTTGGGATCTACAGCAGTATGGCATTGCTAAGGAGTAAAATGCACTGTGGATTATTAAGATATGAGTAGGGTAGGAGGCTGGGGAAATTTCCCCCAGATGGGCTGATAAAGGGCCTTGTAAGCCTTGTGGAAAGGCACTTTCACATGCAGGAAATCAGGAGCTGGTGAGGGGCTGTAAGCAATGGAAGTGCAGCTGTCAGAGGCTGGGAGTGCAGGCCCTGATCAAACACCTGGCACTGATATTCTGGAACAATAAGTCTCCCCTCGGGGTTTGGGGCAAGTTCCTTAGCCTGTCAAATGCTGTTTTCTCAGTTTTCTAAAACAATATGGTAAGTGTATCTGCTTCATCGATTCATTGTGAGGATTAAACGGGAAAATTCCTAAAAATATTGTGTATCATCACCATCATCTGCATCATCACCATCATCTGCATCATCACCATCCCCACTGTCATCCTCACCACCACCATCCTCACCACCACCGTCATCACCATCACCATCATCACCATCATCATCATGATTTTTCTATCACCACTTTGGTTTCAAGGCAGAGAATGATTTTTAAAGAGAGAAGGGGAAATAAGAAAGATAACCAGTGGTGAATCCATTGCAATATTCCAGATGCAAAGTGATAAAAGCCTGAACAGAGAGCCTGAGCTGACACGAGGCACAGTAGGGAGAGGCTGATCCAACAAATGCGTAGGAGTTAAAATCAACTGTTGTTAATGAATATAAAGAGAGGAGTAGAGGGTGGCCTTTACATTGCTGGTTTAGAAGACCAGGAAAGCACAACATCACCATGGTGAGTAAAGCAGAACGAAGAAAAATTAAATGTGTTTTTCAATCCCTTGTCTCAATTAATCATAACAGTAATAATAGCTAACATTTTACAGAGGCTTTACCACAAGCCATATACTATGCCAAGTACTTCACATATAAGTCATTTATTGTACCTCACAACCAATCAGAATAGGTAATAATAATATTATTATTCCAGTTTCCCGGATGAGGAAACTGAAGCGCAGAGAGGTTAAGTAATTTGCCTAATGTTCCACAGCCAGGCACCCAGTAGAGTGAGTTTTGAACACAGGCCTAATCCTTGCTCTTTGTCTCTTCACTACACTGCCCCCTGGGGGCGCTCCCGGAGATTTCCAGCTCTTGGCTACATGGGCCCCTGGGGTTGCAGCAGAAAAGTGTGGCCTCATTATATATCTATATCCATATGCTGTCAGTCAGCACACTGATTGGAGAAAAACTATGGAAGTAGATGGAGGTACAGACCAGGAAGACCAAGGAACTAAGAAGGACCAGCATAGAAGGGATGGGCAAAAGGACTAGGTTCGACAACAAGATGGCTGCAGGAGAGGCGGACGTGAGACAGGAAATGTGGGACAGAATGCGTTAAGGTTACTAGCCTAGGGGGCAATTTCAAGATGAAGCATCTTGTCAGCATGACCCTACACCATAGATGCCAGAGTGGATTCTATCAGAGAGAGGGAGAGAAAGAAGGGGGGCGGGGAAGGAGGGGAGAGAGGGAAGGAGGGGAAGAGAGAAGCTCAGAAACACTTCTTGTTGAAAGGTTAATGGTGTGATGACTTTGGCCAGAGAAGTCTTTGATCTGGTGGTGGTGGTGGTGGTGCGGTCCAGACTCTAGAAGGCTAGAGGTACCCAGGGGTGTGTGAATAAGAGCTGATGTCAAAAATAGACATTTGTGAGAAATTACTGATGAACCGAATAAAGTGTGGGTATTTAGCTCATCATTATTGTCTCCCATATTGTCTCTAATAAGCAGGTTTCAGGAATTATGCTTGTATTAAATCATTTTATTATTTTTCATTTAATTTCATTGAATTCATTTATTAGTTCCCTATCAGACATATTGAAGATATAAACTATGAATATATCATAGTCTCCTTGTGTTATTTCTGCTTCACTTTAGGGGTCATGAAAGGCAATAAGGAAATATTGTGCATTTTTATGAGTCTTGATATATAATAGTTTATTATATAGTAAGATATATAAGATATATACATATAATAAGATAATCGTAGAGGTATGACAGACATGAAGGGGCAGGTCTAACATCCAGGGCCTTCCACACTTGTTTGTTGAATGAATACGTGAACCTAGTCCAACCATCTGTTTTCCAACAGGAAGGCACAAAGAACACACGAATAAAATCCTAAATCCAGGCCTGTGGATTATTTGAAAGCCTATTTTAATGCTTAATTTCCTTAACTATTAGGAAGTTCCTCTTTAAATTTCACTCTATCTTTAGCGTTCCAAACTACTTTCTCTAAACGGGCCTTCAGGAGAGGGCCGGAAGTGAGTCTTCTGCCTGCGGGGTAGTAGCGGCTGTTCCGGTCCCTGTTTCTGGATTCCCGGATGGAGACTTTCAACCTACGCCTCGCGCCTGCTCAGTCCCTCCTACAGGCCTCACTGGCGCATGGGCTCTCCTCCCCGCAGTAGCCACTTTTAAGATGATAGCTTCCCCTCCTTTGCTAAATCAGTCTCCAAGTCTTCGTTTTTCATCTGTATTTCAAAAACCGTTTTCTCCCCTTGATGTTACCTGTCCTATCCTTTGCAGTTGCTGGCTGTGTGTCTGCCGTTTTCCCCTTTAATTGGAGTAGGTTCTTGGGAGGGAAAGATGACGAACACCCTCAACCTGCCATTTTTTTCTCTCAACTGCTTATAAATAAAATTTGCTTCCAGTCTTTGGGGGTTGCAGAAAGGTTATAAATGATCATTAGTTCTATAGAGTCTTCATAGCTTTGGGTATACATAGCCACTGGGATCTACCTGTACAAATTGGCTGGTTAGAGTGTATCTTTCCAAATACTGCACCTGCCTGTTTAGGGGCTGAGCTGACAGCTGGCAGCAGACTTGGGGGTGGGGGGAGAGGAAAGACCAGACTGAGGCCTGCCTGCCCTTGTCCCTGTGCATGAGGGTGTCTTCAGACTGGGGGGCGGGGGGGTTACCACTCAACCTTCAGGTCCCAGCCCTGGACACTTACTCACTCCTGACCTACTCACAGAGGACACAGCAGGCATGTCTTCCCCTGCGTGTCAGTTCTCCATCACCCCAGATACCTAGTAGCTGGATTTGCATCTTTCTTGCTGAAGAAACCCATACTCACTGACTTGCGCTGGAAAAGAAAACGACGAATCATCTCCTTGGACATAACAGGTTGAGCAACTCGATTACATAGATCCTGTTGAGGCAGAATTAATGGGAAAACAGACTAGAGATTTAATAAAAATGTAATGAGAAGTCTTAAGAAGATAAGAGAATATAAAAAGATTTCTGGAAACTTTTAAAAAACCCCCACACCAAATGTCCACATTGAAAGTTAGGAGGTGAATATCATCACAATCCAATTGACCACCTAAAATATTGAGTGCTGGGAACAATCAGCATTACAGATCAAAAATACAAAGAAATTGGAAAGAATAAGTGAACAGACAAAAGACACAGAAGACACAGATAATCTGAATTACAGAGAAAGAGAGAGGAACATATAGAAGGTAAATACAGATCAAATAACAATAGATAAAACCTCCCTGTGCTGAACAAAATCTTGTTCTGAAAGGGTTCGATTAACACCAGTATTTCTGATAATGACATTTGGATCCATCTAAGTGAATCTTCTGAAATCCAAAAAGGCAAAGAGGGGCACCAGGGTGGCTCAGTTGGTTAAGCATCCAACTTCAGCTCAGGCCATGATCTCATGGCCCACATGTCCACATGGCCCATGGCTGTGCTGACAGCTCAGAGCCTGGAGCCTGTTTCAGTTTCTGGGTCTCCCTCTCTCTCTGCCCCTCCCCCTCTCAAAAATAAAATAAAACATTAAAAAAGCACTGCACAAAAATAAAGTTTAGTAAGCTTCCCAATGCAAAAAAAAAAAAAAAAAAAAGCTATTGCCTAAAGAGAATTAGACTAGCATCAGACTTCTTACAGACGGGAAGTTAGACAACAGTAAAGATCACTTACCAAAGTTTGAGAGAAATGGAGCCACAGTGTCCTATTTGTTGAGATCCTACATGTGAATATTCAAAATATTTAAATTAGATTCTGCTTATGTTATATGTTATGTTATAACTGTATATGTTACCAAAATTTCCTAGACCTACTCTTCTACTGAAAACAGATTCTTCTCAATATTCATTTATATATGACAGTAACAAAAGAACTCCTATCCCTGTTATGGACTGAAAGTACTCTCCCTGAAATTCCTATGTTGAAGCTCTAAGTCCCATTATGAGGATGTTTAGAGAAGGGGACTTTGGGAAGCAACTAAATCTAACTAAAGTTAGATTAGAACATGAGAGTGGGACCCTCACGATGGAATGAATGGCCTTACAAGAGGGTGAAGAGAGAGCTCTCTCTCCATGCAGCCACGCTGAGGAAAGGCCGCGTGATAACAAAGTGAGAAACTGACTATCTGCAACCTAGGAAGAGAGCTCATACTAGGAACACTATTGGTTGGCACCTCGGTCTCGGACTTCCCAGCCTCCAGAACCGTGAGAAAATAAATTTCTGTCGTTTAAGCCACTCAGTCTGTGGTTGGTATGGTAGCCTGGGCCAACAGTGACAGTAGCTGATATACAATGATGGTAATAAGGGGTGAATGCCCAATGTATGTTGCGCTAATTTTGACCCTCATAATATCCTCCTAAGTGAGTGGGGAAACTGGAGATTATAAAAATAAATACTAGGGTCATAGAAATTAAATGATTAGCCCAAAATCAATAGGAAAAGGCAATTTAGAATGCCTTTATTTCCAGTGAATTTCTCACAGTGTACCTTATTTATTATTTGATTTGTGAAGAAATAATATATTTCTTTTTTATTTAAAAACATCTATTAAAATATCTCAAACACCTAGACAGAAGGTTGAATAGTTTGCCCAAGTTCTCTCACTGGATTTGGGGACCAGGGGATTGCCAGCACCCAAATCTAATTACTAATCATCTAATTGAAAGGGTCGGTAGGATTGGTCTAGAAGTCCCTCATGACAGGTCTTAATTTGGAGGGAAATTTGTTTTAAGGGGAACTGAGATTACTGAGTTAATCAGAAAGCATTTAATTAGTCAGATTAGAAGAGTTTGCAAGGGGCGCCTGGGTGGCTCAGTCGGTTAAACATCCGACTTTCGCTTAGGTCATGATCTCGCGGTTAGTGGGTTCGAGCCCCACATCGGGCTCTGTGCTGACTGCCAACTCAGAGCCTGGAGCCTGTTTCAGTCTGTGACTCCCTCTCTCTCTGACCCTCCCCTGCTCATGCCGTCTCTCTCTCTCTCTCTCCTAGAAATAAATAAAACATTAAAAAATAAAAAAAGAAGAGCTTGCGAAGGGCTTGCCGTGCCCTGTTATGTTTAGTTTGCACAACAGTGGATATGGTAATGATGATCTCCGTATCCCAGAAGAGGAAACTGAGGTTTGAAGAAGTCACATGATTTTTGCAAGCTCACCTAGCTGCTCTATGGCAGAATCCAAGCATCATTGCAAAGCCTTTCATGATAAAACTCATGCTCTTTCTACAGGGCTTAGGAACAACAGGAAGAGATGGGCTCCCTTGCAGGTATGGTTGTTTGCCATGGTTGATCTCATTATTTCCTCACCCTTGACTCAATGCCAGACTACTGATGGTGACTGAGAACCAGGACTTCACGAACACCATGTTGATATAGTCACTGAGTGCTTCATAAGCCCGAGCTGATAATGACGGCTCCAGCGTAAGGCAGTCAGCTGCGTGCATAATACACGGTTGGAAGAAGCTTAGAACGGCACCACCAACCTCAGGACATATAAGATATAAAAATCAGAGAGAAGAACCTGTTATCTGATCAAATACTTGACCTCTGGAGGAACTAGAGCAAAACAAAAGGAGTAAGAAGCTCAAATAGATTAGTCCAAGCTGCAACAGAAAAACGAGCTGAGCTTAATGTGAAATACAAGGTCAAGCTCAGCTAAGTGAAAGGAACCAGGGTTTCAGGTGAATAGTATGTACCCGAAAAATGAAAACTGTAATTGAAGCCATAGTTGTAATTTAAAATACCATGAAACCATTAGAAGCTAATCACAAGTTAATTGATTTCACCTGAAAATGTGTTGAAACCTAATGAGAGGGTCGGACCACGAGTGAACACCATGAATCCAAACAATGGAGATTCGATTGAGGGGGAAATCCAGAGGACACAAGCCAAAGTTGTAGACATTGAGGCAAGGCATGGGTGGTGCCGTTAAAGTAACTCAGGCATGGAAATAGCATAAAGAGATGATACTTTAGGGGCACCTGGGTGGCTCAGTCATTCGAGTGTCTGACTCTTGATTTTGGCTCAGGTCATGATCCCAGGGTTGAGGGACTGAGTCCCATGTTGGACTCTGTACTGAGTGTGGATCCTCCTTGGGATTCTCTCTCTCTTTCTCTCTCTCCCCCCATCGCTTTTGCTCCTGTTCCCAGTAGACTCCCAAGCAGCCTCCAAGCTCTCAGCCTAGAGTCCAACTCGGGTCTCAAACTCACAAACTATGAGATCATGAGCTGAGCCAAGATCAAGAGTCGGATACTTAATCGACAGAGCCACTCAGGTGCCCCATACCTTGTCCTCATTCTTAAGAGCTGTTGTTGTTTTTGACTCCTGCATTGGCATTTATTTTTCCCCAGTACATTGTATGTCTCTGCTGTTTTCAAGCTTCCACAGTTGTCATTAAGAAGTGAGCTAAGCACTACTTCTTGGAAGCTTGTGTCGTTTTGCTATAGAGGCTTTTAGCATCTTCTCATGGTTATTCAGTCTTCATTTTGCTCTCCAAAGTGGATTTCTTTAGGTTAGCCTGCTTCCTATTTATAGTTGGATGGTTGTGCTCAGCTATATCTCTCTTCAAATATTGTTTCTACCTGATTGCTTCTCTCTCTCCTTCTGGTACTCGCCTCAGACCTGTGTTAAACTTCCTCGTTCTGTCTACCATGACCCTCTTTTCCATGTTTCCCATCTCTCTACGTTTCATTTGGTGTAGTGTATTCAGCTCTACTTTCCAATTCGCTCTTATCCCTTAGGCCATATTTTACCGTCTGTTTCTGGGAATGAAGGTAGTTCTTTGAGAACAGAATTATATTTGGTTCTCCCAGGGAAGTGGTACTACTGCCATTCTGGAATCACCTTAAACTACATTTTTGACTTTATGTATTTTGGACAACATAAGGTTGTGTGAATTCGGGTTGTAAACTATGTGAAGGCTAGCATGTGCTCACAAATTTTTAGGGGAGACTTTCCCCTTCTACTGAATGATAAGGCTCCGGACAGTGCACATCCTCACTGTCTGGGAAGAGGGGTGGAGTGAGTTTATTTCCAGAGAAAACCTTTAGAGAATGGCCTTTGGGGTCCATGGTTTATGAAGGGGTTCCCTGCTAAATCACATCTTGAAAAGACCCTGGTCCTTGCCTTCTCTTTTCTAGACCTTGAGGGACCTTGAACCCCAAGGCTTAAGTTCATGGGAAATATGCTCAACACAAAAGCTGACTCTGCTTTTTTTTTTTTCTGACTGCTTGTCTTTTAGTTAGTTTTTTAATCTGAAGATTCCTAACTTTTTTTGCAGCTTGAGGATGTATTTAAGATAATTTTCTGTTTGTTTTTATTTCATCCATCATTTTCGGTTGTTTTAAATGGAAACTAGTTAAGCTGGATATCTAAATCCATTGTTATTTCTTCAAATCCACAGGAACAATAAGAAGCTAATACAGTATGCACATGGGCACTGCTGCTGCTGCTGCTGTGGGGAATTCTAGAAGTCCACAAGAGTGGGCACTGGATGGGGCCACGGCAGAGCCAACCTGCCTCTCAGGATGGCAGCTGTTGCTAGGGAACTGCAATTACCAAACAAAGGCCCTGGGGGGGATCCATCAACAGGTTATGAAAAAATGAACACTTGCTTTATGATTGACAGGTGTTTATAATATCTGCATCTAAATAAGTAGTTTATTATTTTATTCAGCAATCATTTAATAAGTGCCCATAGCACTTCCAGCTTTGGACACTTAGTGAATATTCAATGAATTTTCTGAATTAACAGAGCTATGGAAAAAAACCAGCCAATACACAGCCTTGGTTAATTAATCACCCATGTCATGGATTCCAAGTTTTTAAAAATGCAATGAAATTTGACACAATTTAAATCATTTCTCAATGTGTAAGAGAGACTAAGTTTGTTACAAGATTTCATGCATTCTTTTAATTTCATTTTCCAAAATATGGGATATTTTCACCATCCCTACAACTGAGATAACACTGATCCCATTTCCTCTCTGCTCTAGACATAAGCAATATTACCAACTCCTCCCACCCCATGGATGTCACTCTATTGTTTTATGCAATGTTAACTGAATATTTTTGCCCAGATTCAATGTGTTCTTGTGTCCACAAGAATGATCACAGAAGGGAATCTCCTGGTTTTGATGGTGAGCTCAGGAAATATTGTGAATCAGTTGTATGCTGTTGAGAGTTTCTCAACTGAATGTTTGATTCTAAATTCAGTTATAGAGTGCCTCAGACTTTGGTGATTTCTAGATTAGACTTGGCTGACCTGTGGGCACTGGCATGTTTCTGTTCTGATATCTTCATATGTGATATTTCCTCATGCCATCTATCTTGGGATTTTCTTTTCAAAAGCAGTCACAGTAGTTTAACTTTTAAGGCCCTCCCAAATGCTTCCTCCAAATGCCACCAGCTTTTGAATTTATGGATCTGGGTTTGTGTGTGTGTGTGTGTTCCTTCTTTTGCTTCTCTCTCTCCCCCTCTCTTTTCCTTCTCTCCTTTCCATCCTCTCCTTTCCTCCTTGATCCCCTTTCATTCTTCTTTCTTGTCGTTTGTTTCTTGTTACTATTTAAAAGCTATTGACTTCTTTGGGTTACTCTTAGAGGCTTACATCTTCTCTTTTTCTTCTACTGAATTTTTATCGTATGCCCTCACCTCTTTAAATCCTTTATTTTTTGTACATGAGAAAAATTCTTTCTATCTAAGTTTCTCTTTTAATCCAGTAAGCCTGTAGCCATTGAATTTCCAAGATCAACTATTTTGGCTGATTTGATTAGTGATTATAGACAGTCTTTTTAAAAATTATTATTCACTTAGCTCAATTGGCCAGTTCCTTTATATTGGATACACATGATCATAGAGAGGGTAAAGAGATAATCATCTGTTAACTTCATTGCTTAGTCTACCCTAACCGTTGTTTTCCATTAATTTTTACATTAGATTTGATTTGAATAGATTTTTGCTTTGTTTCATTTTGAATCCTCTCTCTGGCCTTCCCCGCTTCTAGTCTCTCTTTACCATGCTATTTAGACTCTAGATCTGTGCTAGTTCAAATTGAATTTAAATTGGGGCATCTGGGTGGTTCAGTTAGTTAAGCATCTGACTTCAGCTCAGGTCATGATCTGCTGGTTTGTGAGTTTGAACCCCGCATCAGGCTCTGTGCTGACAGCTTGGAATCTGGAGCCTGCTTCAGATTCTGTGTCTCCCTCCCTCTCTGCCCCTCCTCTGCTCGTGTTCTCTCTCTCTCAAAAATAATTTCAAAATATTTTATTTTATTAAAAATAAAAAATAATAAATTGAATTTATATTAATCACATTTGAAATTCAGGTCACGGGTCACACCAGCCACATTCCATGTGCTCAGTAGTTACCTGTGGCTTATGACTCTCATACTGGATGGTGCAGATTATCAACGCAGAAAATTCTAGTGGAAAGCCCAGTTCTGTATTCCTTTAGGTTCTTCCTTGAACCACTCATGAAGAGTAAATCTTTCCTGTGTGCCCACCCTATATTTTCTTCTCAGATCCCAGGCGTAATATTCTATTGTGTTTCAGTCTGTCTCAGCCTCATGGCAGCCCGTTGAAGTTGTGACACACGTAGCACCCCATGCACTGTATTTCGGCATGAAAAAGCAAGGAGTCAGAATATGATGTTGACTTAGAAGGTCTAAGGAAGAATTTCCATTTGCAAATCAGATCACTGGTGAGCAGAGAACTGATTAAGTAGTCACAATGGGAAGCCTCACTGTAAGGAGTGTTCTGAAAGGGGCTGCATTCCTTGCTGTCCGCAGGTAGGCTCAACACCTTCTGTGCTATATGACTTGTGCTTTTTGCCTACAGACCCTGGTGGAATTTCAAGTATGGGGGCTGCATTAGCTTCCTAGGGATGCCCTAACAAATGACCACAAACTAGATTACAAGAGCAGTTAATTCTCTAACAGTTCTGGAGGACAGAAGTCCAAAATCAAGGTGATGGCAGAGCTATGCTCCCTCTGAAGGCTCTAGAAGTGGATCCTTCTTAGCCTCTTCCAGCTTCTGGTGATGCCAGCAACCCTTGGTGTTCCCTGGCTTGCAGCTGCCTCTTTCCGGTTTACACCTCCATCATCACCTGGCGGTCTTCCGTCTTGTCCCTGGTTCCAAATTTCTGTCCTTACAAGGGCTCTGGTCATTAGAGTTAGGGCCCACCCTCAGTATGAGTTCATCCTAACCTAATTAGATTTGTAAATAAAGTCACTTCACTGGTGCTGGGAGTTAGGAGTTTTTGGCAGATATCTTTTTGGAGGACACAATTCAATCTACAAGAATGGCGAGGCTATGGGCTTCAGAAGATTTTTTTTTTTTTCATTTTTAGAAGGAGAGCAAATAGCTGCTAAATTTTAACTGATACAGATCTGAAGTAAAAAAATTATTTTATTTCAGATCTCTTCAGACACTATGTTAGTGTGTGTGTATGTGTAGTGTCTATTATATATTTATATGTGTGTATGTATATACATAAATACATACATAGCTTCCTATATCTCTATCTATCTATCATCTATCTATCTATCTATCTATCTATCTATCTATCTATCTATCTATTTATCTGTGATCTATCTATCTCTATACACACACAGTGTCAATTATACATGGAACATTCCATCAACCCAAATAAATGAAAGTTATATTAATATAGGGTTCTGAAAAGGAGACTGTTTAGCTGTTTAATCAACTCTGTTTAATCAATTCTGAGTATAATAAGCAGATAGGTGCTGTCCTGCTCAGTGCCTACATATGCAATATTTAGGAGGAGTTTTAAACTTAATACTTCATGAAGATATCAGAGTGCTTTATTGAGAATGGTTGGAATGAGAGTTGCTTTGTATTTAATGAGGCAGGCATGCATACACACACACACACACACACACACACATATGTATTTATTTATTTATTTATAAGCCTATACATCTTTGAGTGCTATATACAATTGGAATTTTATATAAACTTTCAGTTCTTACAAAGACGCTGGGGAAAAGTCTGCCTTCACCAGCGTGTTTTGGGAAAGGTCTTCATTCTGGTGTAGCCTAGGACCTATTGCCTCTTGCACTGTCTAAATTCCACCAATTCTCTTCCATGTGTCCCATGATGTCTTATTTCATACCATTCTGCACAAGATGGAACTTTTGGCACATTGTCACTATCTCTAGGTGATCTTCAGTCACAGCTAATGTAAAACAAAACCCCCACTGAACATAGTCATCACGCAACCTTTACCTTCTCTCCATGTGTTCCACCAAGTGCTGGTGCACTTTATATACTAACTAGTTAAGAAGATTACATTGGACTCCTTGGCCTTACAAGTTTCTCTTTAATGTGAGCACAGAGTCCTGCCGGCCTGCATCCTCTCCACCAATTGCTCTATCTCTGGGGTCAGCATCCTGCACTGAGCTCATGGGAGGGAGATGTTACATTTCTTTTGGTTGCAAGAGTCACTTCCTGCTTAGAATCTGGGCCAAATCATATGTGTAGCTCACTCTGACCAGTTCAGATGACCAGTGTGATGTTGCTAAATGCTATCAAGTTGAGAAGGACTGTCCTTCATCGCAGAACTTGCCTGGTGTAAATTATGCAAAGGTGTTTTTCCTGAAGCCTCTCCTGTCATCAGAAATATCATTCTGAAGCTTGTCCGTATGAATTATGAGTTCATTTTCTCATAAAAGAAACCTATTGGAAGTGTGTTCCCATAGATGAAGAATCTCTTGGTTAGTCAAAACAGCATTCAAGTATTTTAATATTAATAGATTAGAAATAAAAAGGAAAATATAAAGAGAAGAAATCAACCATACGTAATTCTTTTTGCAATGTCATAGGTAATGGCTAACTAAAGAAAAAAAAAAGCTCTCAAATGTTGGGCTACTTTTCTTTAAAGGGAGCTGACACTCACGGACCAGAATAGACTTGTTTCCAGTAGGTACTCCACATTCCCACATCCCTCCCCGCATTCCACTCTGGGTTAAGAGGATTCTGCAGAAGGTGATAAGCAGCCTGATTGAACTTCTCCTGAAGAAAAGAAATGCCACAGCTGTTGTCTTATTCAAAGTCACAGTTAACCTTCAAAAGCTGAGCTGATTTGAACTTGACCCCAGTTGACCCCAGTGCAGAAGAATTTATAATTTTAATATTCCCCATCGGTAAGAGTTTGCTTTGAATTGATCTCTGGCTTGACAGGAGCACCTTCTACTAAAGTGCCAGCCTGGAGTAAACCCTAGTTTAAATGCACAGGGCAGGTCTGAACTATGGTAAAAGCATGAGAATCTTGATCTCCATGGAACCCAGGAGATGAAAGGGAACCGCCCTCCCGGGCCTGTGTGATGGTGGCATTATAGAGGTAAAGGAGACCCTCTCAGGGAGGCATCATCCACGGAAGACACAGAGTCAGGCTGCCCATCTCATCCTCTCCTCCCACTGGGAGATTTTATCGCCAGAGTCAAAATTGGAAAATCCAAGTTTGGCTTCCCCAAGGGCATGCTTCACATCCTGACCAATAAGCCTTTGAGAGAAAGGTTTTAGTGGGCAAGTGGGATTGAAAGTCACAAATGTTGTGGTAGGAGAAGCGAAGGAATGAGAAGTCAGTTTGCTTGGGAAGGAGGACAAATAGTTACTAAAAACGGGTTTCAGATTAAATGGATCACCTTTGCGCTCTGGCTCTATCTTTGACTGTGCATTATGTGTTAAATGGTGAAATGATAGTATCTACTTAGTTAAAAAGCGCTCAGGCAATTGGGTTATGAGCTTGTATCAAAATTTTATGAAAACCTTGGAAAAAGGGGGAAAAAATCCTCTTACAGGCCAAGGAGGATTCACTTTTGGTAAAGATATTTTACAGGAAAAGATGATAAGTAGATTATCCTTGTTTGGCTGATTATTGGAAGAAAAATAAGTCACTAGAAATGGCCACCAGACTCTGACTGATTAGTCAGCCGTGTGGTGGGTGATGATTTCCCTGAGAAGGCTTAATCCCATTAAAGCAAATCAGAAAACTTTTCAAATATTTGATCAGTAAAATCCCAGTATCTTGTTGGAAGGAGGCTATGAATTACATCACTCAGACCAGGTTGGGGACAATTTTTTTTCTATTATAACCCCATAGAGTTGTTATGGAGACCAAATGAGATGTGACAGGAAAGATGCCTTAGTCCAGTGCCCGATTCATAGAAAATGCTTGATTCACATTCCTTGTCAGGTTGCTTCCAGAACAACACTCTTCTTCACTCCCAACTTTGAATGGGCCCTGATGGGTCTGATCAGGAGCACTGATCAGGAGAATCTGATCAGGAGAATCTGATGATCATTCACTTGATTATTTGTTGGTTGCTACAGAAGGAAACCCTAGAAACAAGGTCCTTTGTGAGGCAGGGGCTCCTCAATACAATTTTTGATGGTTTTTTTTTTTTTTTTTTTTATTTAGGGGTAAACTTAAAGCTTCATTTGAGGGGTTAGAAACTTTAACGTAACAAAGGAATTGGAATTGGATGGCTGAAGATTGGTAGTTGGAAAATGGAAGAGGAGGTATTGGAAGAACAAAAGAGGCAAGCAGATGGCAATGGGCTCAGACCTAAGGGTTTATGTGGCCAGGTTCCTATTTTGGGAAATGGCTACTTAATTCTTAGTACAGTGATGTCAAATATTGCATTTAAGATTTTTGCTGGTCCTACAATTTTCTCGGGCAACAACCCTTTTTAGTCACTACAGAACTTATCTAAAGAGCTTCTTCATTTACCCCAAATGATGACTACATGGGGCTGTGGAGTGCCACTTCCTGAACTAGTTAATTTCATTGTGTTTGGTGTCAGAGAGGCCACCCTGTGGAATGATGAATAATCTCTAATGGAAGCCCTAAGAAACATGCTTGCAGGCATGTCTAATTTAGGAATTGGGTGTTGTGAGCTCCTGGAACATACCCCCTTTCGTGTGGAGCTTGAATGAGCCACAATTTTCAAGATCCAGTATGGGAGAACTATGGATTCTTTTTGTTTTTTAAATAAAAGAATTCTTTTTAAAATAAAGTCAAGCAGGGAAGAAATGATTAAATGCTATTCTGAAAATCCCTAATCTTCTCATTATCCCCAAGTCTATTTCCTAGGAGAAATTGATGGGTATCCCTTCAAATATTTTTTAAGCCTCTACCAACATATTCTTATTATACATAATTGGTGTATACTTTTATATACAAATGAAAATATTTGCATACTCTTGCAGTGAGTTTTTTGGCATTATCTCACTGACACAAATGCAGCATATTATCAGCATACAATCTGGACATTTATTTTCCTTTGCTTTACTGGCTAACACAAGAGCATGCATTTTTGTGCTTACCTTTCTTGATTAACTCTAAGAGTGAAAAACAAACTTACATTGGCAGGCCACCAAACTCAATACAATGGAAATAAAAGCAAGAGCTGAGCATTTATAAGTTCTTAGAGGGTGGTCCCAGGGTCAGGACCCAAAGGATGAGTTAGCATTCTTCAGGCAGCATAGAACTGGAAGGGAGAGCCTTCTAGAAAAGAAACCAGTGGGAACAAAGCCTTGGAGGCACATGGCTATGGATTCGAACTCGGAAGTGCAATCATGGAGGTTCTATAACCTGCATCATTCTGAATGGAATTCATTCTCGGGAGACCTTGAATATTTCCTAGGTGATCTAATGACATCCTCATGAAATGGAAGGCTTGTTTAAGGCTTTGCTTAATAGAGTTAAATTTTCTCTATTCCTCAACTCTGTCTTCAGTATGTATTATGGCGAAGGGACCATAGGTAGAGAAAATGGACTCAGGGAAAATGTCAGACAAGATATTTCTAATCTTTGTCAAGAACTCTAGGACACAGTTTCTGATAAGGAAACCCCCAAAGGGGGGTGTATAGATGGTTGTAAATTGAATTAAGTTACAATGCCCTCCTTTACTTCCAAAACAAGTGTTGGCCTTTCACTGACCTTAACCACTTTTCCCTGGAATCTTGCCTTAGGCTGAAAAGTCATGGGAGATTCTCCACCAGGCAATCTCCTGTAAGAACTGTGTCTGCTCTATAAAACATGCTCTCACCTGTCCCACTGCTAAACAAATGACTTCTCACTTGCTTGTATTCATGGTTAATTTTTATTTCTTTTAGTGTTACTTTATTTGGGGCCATACTTTTTCTACAGTGGGTTACTTAAGGGTACCTATTATAAAATAAATTGGAATTTCATGTGACTACTGATAATCACCCATTTTTTACCTATAAAAATGGCAGTTTCACATTATATAATCCAAGTCTTTAACTATATCGTTTCTTGTTATTAAGATTGGGATTCATCAGTACTTTCTTACTGATTTTCTCACTTTTAACTCTAGGGTTAGTCAAAATGAAGTTTTACAAACTTCCAAATATCTTCAATGCCTCTCTTCCATTTGACTGTTACTATACGAGTGAGTTAGAGCCTTTTTATCCATTACCTTGACTATTTGAAGTGTCTTCCTACCTGGCTTCCAGTCTCCTGAAAAGTTTGCAAGTTTTTCTTGTTGTCAGTGTTACCTTCCAGAAGCACGATTCTTTTTTTTTTTTTTTTAATATTTTTATTTATTTCTAGGAGAGAGAGAGACAGCGTGAACAGGGGAGGGTCAGAGAGAGAGGGAGACACAGACTCTGAAACAGGCTCCAGGCTCTGAGCTGGCTGTCAGCACAGAGCCCGACACGGGGCCCGAACCCACGAACCGCGAGATCATGACCTAAGCGAAAGTCGGACGCTTAATCGACTACGCCACCCAGGCGCCCCCAGAAGCACGATTCTTGATGGCCTATCAGGTTAAGACCAGGCATGGGAGGTTCACAAGACAAACCGGCTGCCTCTTCTCCCTTCTGTCCCTTTTCCTTTGACCACTGCTCATATCTTGAGTTACCTCTGAGTTCATTTTTTGGTCACTTACTTCCATTTTGCTACCAAGCTCGCTTTGCCTGGCATCATCGTTGCTTCTGTAGCAATCTTTTCCTGTCCCAGACCACAAGCTCTTTGAAGGCGGTGAGAGCCCTTCTCGGACTTTGAAACCACTGAAGCATCTGCCATGATGGTCACATGTATGATCATGCAGGCTTTGGACAGCACGGTCCAGGGGTGGCTGCTCTGAGAGACCATGGTGAATGGCTCCCCGGGAGTCACATAAAGTGATGGCCATGTTTAGCACAGTCACACACCGAGCAGATTCTCCATAGGTAACTCCTAGAATTCAACTGAGTCTAAATTGAGATTCAGACATGAAAAGGGCTCCCAAAGCATTAGAATCTCCCCCCTTCTCACCTGGAGTTATGCTCTGATCTTAAACTGAAGCAGACATCCCTGGCGATCAGATGCTGATGACAGCATCTCCACATAGTTCAGCAAGCCTAAAGCTGCAGCAAGGTCTGTTGGCAATCCTTCTAAGATTTGAGCACGTCCCCAGCTTTTGGCCCCTCATTGCAAAGGGCTTCCCTGCTGCTGTAGGGTACACTGACTATCTACTCTGCAGGTATTCAGTACCATTTTCTGGCACACAGGACTGCCTTGATAACAATGTGAAGCTCAGAATTTCAGCAGAGAGAGGTTTCACTGGCTTATCCTGCTGGTGGACAGACAAGATAGGAACTAGTTGGTTATACTGTCTGACTGGTGCTCTCTTCCTTCAAAATAAAGAGTAACATCTGTGAAATGACCCCCTGGAATGTTCTAACTGGAACCTCGTGCTGTGGGCATCAACCAGTCCTGGTTTATCCTCACTGAGTCTCTACTTCCGGTTGCTGTGGTGCGTCCTGTGTTACTAGAAGATGAAATCTTGTGCAGAGTCATTGGCTTGGAGAGTCTGGTGCGGCTTGTGTTACATGGCCAACCCCATGGGGAGCCCTTAGCGCTGCAGTCAAGAGAAAATGATGAGTTTGAACCTAAGAAAGATGAAAAAATAATGGGTTCCGATCGGCTTTTGGAGGTGTGTCTTGTGTATGAAGAGGAGTCCCAAACAAGGCAGTAGCCAGGATTTACCGAGCAAATGAGAAAACTGGCTACTATTGGTCTCACACTGCTTGCTACGAGGTGTCAGACTAGCAGAAACGTCCCTAATGAGAAGCCCGGGGATTTTCTAAAGAGGGAAACGCAGGGGGCAAATGATCAATTTAGGAATGCACACTAACTGTAAAGTTTCCTGTGGGAAAAATAAGCAAATATTTAAAACATCAGAAAGAAAATGCCCTGGGGGAATTTCAGCCTCTCTTAAATGCAGTATGTCTTGGCATAGGAACAAGAAGAGGGTTGGGGTTATTACGCTCCCAAACAGGGCAAATGCAGCCCAAATGGTCAACTTGGGCGGAGGGTCACATCCAAACTCTTTCACGAGGAGAACTAAAGAGATGATTTTTATTGCTTTATATCTTTAAAAATCTTAAGGACTCTCTTAGCTGCAATTCCAATGTGGAGTGAGGATAAGACGACATGATGAAGGCCCGGGGCTGGAGCTAAAAAGATTCTTTCCTGCCTCCAGTGTGGGAAAGGGCAAGAATCCATAGGAAAATGATAGGGAGCGCAGTGCATATTTGGAGGGCTCCGAAGGGTGCTCTGTGGGACCAGCTGAGCTGGAGGAACCCCCAGGGCAGAGGCTGCAGAAAATCCTGAACTTCATTCGTGTTAACTCTGGACTGTGTCCCAGGCCTGCGAGCCCCTAGTTGCCACCCCACGCTGCAGAGGCTTGCTGGCTCCCAGGCGACTGGGGGAGGTGGAGAAGAGGCCTAGCCGCTTAAGGCTGGAGGGACCAACGGGGCGCCTGGGGGGCTCAGTCGGTTAAGCGTCTGACTTCGGCTCAGGTCATGATCTCATGGTTTGTGGGTTCGAGCCCCGCGTCGGGCTCTGTGCTGACAGCTCAGAGCCTGGAGCCTGCTTCGGATTCTGTGTCTCCCTCTCTCTCTCTGCGCCTCCCCCACTCATGCTTGCTTGGCCTCTCTCTCTCTCTCAAAAGTAAAGAAACATTAAAAAAAAAAAAAAANCTTACGGAGCTGCAGGAGCCAGTTATCCTCACTCCAGCGAAACACACCCCCGGGCCCAGGTACCCGGGGTACCTTTGTACCCCAGGTACAAAGCTCCTGGAGTGGTTTTGTGAATGATTCAGGCCAGTTGGCCAAGCCAATGAAGTTTTCGAGATCATTTGTCATGGTTTTCAGTGTGTTCAGTGCATGCTTCAGACTCAAGCCCTGTCCCCGGGCCCTGCTCTCTTACAGAGCTTAGCACCGCTGGGTGGGCCTTCATATGTGACTGCTGAGCACTCTGATCAGAATTTCTGAAGCACTGGGTCCTTCCCTCTAATCGGAAAACGCCCAGGGAAGTATGAGAGAACAGTTCCCTGGCTCACACACGTGTCAGCCCTATGAGAAAATGCCTACATCGGTTTGGCCAGCCTGTCGCCAAGTAGGCTGCATCAGTCAACCTCCGTGCTCTGTTTCCTGATGTTCCGGGTGGACCAAGGTACCACCTCCACTTGGCCCCATGGGTTATAGCAAAGGTGCAAACAAGAAACTCAAGGCTGGGGGTGGATTGTCACTATTCCAGGGTTAACAATTTCAAGCCCCAGCAAAGCTGAGATTTCGATAAATGACTTCCTTTCCTTTCATCCCTGAGGTGATGATCAGATAGCCAATGACCTTTCTAGTGTAATGATGGTGATGTTTCTCCCGATAATGCTGAATGTTAAGGAAAGAGCTCATTTATCCACCACCATGACAGTGAATAAGGAGACTGTATTTCAGATTATCAATAGATATTTCAAATATATCAAGGGATGTGCTACTTGAAATGTCCCCTCTTCTCAGCCTAGCACTCTCTCTCACCCTTCCTTGCTTTATTTTTCTCTATTGAACTTATCACTATCTGGCATACTCTACGTTTTCTTAACATAAATAAAAACTTTTTAAGAAAATATTTATTTTTGAGAGAGAGAAGAGCAAGAGCAAGTGAGTGGCAAGGAGAGAGGGGGGGAGAGAGAGAGAATCTCAAGCAGGCTCCTCACTGTCAGCACAGAGCCCAACACGGGGCTCGAACTCATGAACTATGAGATCATGACCTCAGCTGATATCAAGAGTTTGATGCTTAACTGACTGAGCCAGTTAGGCACCCCTAAACAATATTGCCTCTCTCCCTCTCTTTCACACATACACATACACACACACACACACACACAAGCACACACAAGCACACCCACCCACACAGCCAGAATGTTTGCAAGGGCAAGAATTATTTTTGCCTGTTTTGTTTATTGCCACATCTCCTGTACCTAGAATAATGCTCAGCACCGAATACCATTTAATAAACAATTTTTTGAATGAATGAATGTCTTGGAAGATAGCATTTTCTCTGAAGTGAATATTTTTACCTTCTTTCTCAGCCCGCACACCTGGAAGCCAGGTCACTTGACTTTCAGTGAGGTCTCACACTTCATACCGCAAAGTCTAGGAAAGACCTGGCAATAGCTCAGGGACACAGTGAAGCCTGAGGGTTAGAGCACTGAGAGACCTTTGGTCAAGTCTGGGGTCAGTCTCAATCTACCAAATAACATTCCAGACACGATTCAGGAAACAGACGCAGAGAACAGACTGATGCGAAATTCCATGTACTCCAGGCACAATGGCTTAGTGCCTCTTTCCTTCTTCTCCTTCTCAAACAGCTCAAATCAGGATTTTTCAAAAGAAGTGAAGGAGAAATATAAAGAACAAAATCCCAAACAAAGCCAGTCATGGACAAATGCTATACAATTCCATAGCAAGTAAATGCTTTGTGTCTCTTTAAGGGGAAATTTCTTTGGAGGATGAGGGCTTTGGGTAAGTCCTTCCCTAAAGGCATATATGCTGTGTGTGTAAGGGGCATCGATTGGTTCCTTCACTTCATCAGATGTTCACTGGGCACCCATTTTGTCCTAAGCCCTGTGTTGTGAAGACGATGCAGCTGTTCAGAGGAGAACACATGAGATGGATTTGCTGCCTTTTCCAAGTTTGAGGCGGGTAGTAGATACCAATTGACAATCACAGCCATGATGTTACCATACATCACATTCCACTGTAAAACCCAAATCAAAGTCAGGCGCTGGCCAACTTTATTGTAAAGGGCCAGATAGTGAGTAGACATTCTGGCTTTGTCAGCCGTATGGTATCTGTCACCACCACTCGACTCTGCTGTTGCAGCATGAAAGCAAACAATACATTAATGAATGACCATGGCAGCACCCCAATAAATCTTTATTTACCAAACAAGATGCAGGCTGGATGTAACCCTTTGGCTGTTGTCTGCTGGGTTCTGCTCATTACCTTGTCGCATTATAGTCAGATTCTAGAGATGTGATTCTGATAAAACTTGTTTCGGTTTCAAATTTCCGCATAATTTATATACAAAGATTTAGGAAAGTATGGGTTGGTTAAAGATACCGACTTCCAGTTTTAAGACAGATAGGATGGATAAATTTTGGGGATCTACTGTACTGCATGGTGATTATAGTTAATAACATACTTGAAAATCACAAAGAGAGTAGATCTAAATAGTGTTCTCACCATGGAAAAGAAATGGTAATTGTGTGAGTTTTTGGACGTGTCAGCCAAGGCTGAGGTGGTAATCGTTTTGCAATATGTAAGTATATCAAATCAACATGTTGCACGCCTTAAACTTACACAATGTCATATGTCAATTATATTACAATGAAGCTGAAATAAAATAATTTGTTTTCAGAGTTTAGAGTTGTTGCCTGTGTGAAGGTTAGTCTAGCAAAAGTTACTAAAATACTTTTTAAGAAGAAAAGAAAGTACAGGTTTACCGAAGTACTTACTGTTCATTTACAGCTTTTCAGCAAGCATTTCAGTCAGGATGAAGGATACAGGTTATGCCACAACTTTGCTTCTGTGATCGTAATTGTCAAATCTGTGTGGTTTTCCCTGGGTCCCAGTGGAGATGTTCTGTCTCCAGATGTTTCCTACACATCATTTAGTGCAATAACCAGGGAACAAAACGACCCAGTGATCCCATCCAAAGGTTGTATTGATACCTTGAGACTTCATGGCTATTGTACCATCTCAGCTTGCTGTGATGATGGCTGTGATTATGGAACAAGGCTAACTTGTCATGGTTCTCTGTTCATGGGTCGTTGTTCTGATGTCCCCATCTCCCATGCTGGATCTCTTTCCCACTGATGTGAGCTCTACCTCAGCTTTGGTTTATTAGTAGTCTAGTTGACCCCTGGGTTGGATATTTGTCTCCAAATACCCCTCTCCAGATCCACTCTCCCTCTTCTCCCACTGCTCCCTGTCCTGGAATCCTGACTTTATGGACTACATCAAAGGAATCTTAACCCTTCTTGTCCCCTTTTGGGTCCAGCCAAAAAGGATTCCTAACAAGAGATCTGGAGGAGGAAAAAGAGTGAGGATTGGGTAGTTATTCCTCTAATTCTCTTCCTGGAAGGTCACCTTGGGAAGGTCCCATTCCTTGATTGAAGATGGGTGTTCCTCTCAAAGCAATCAAGAGCCTTGAGTCTTCTTGATGCTGTGGCCATTCCCTCTTCCCTCTGCCCCATGTGTAAGGGCCTGCATAGTGCTACTGCTGCTGGCTCAGGTGCCTCCCTATGCTGTCCCTATACCCCACCCACACCTTTGTACCTTCGTCACTTTATAAATAAATTTCCCTGGATTATCCTCATTTGGAGGTACCACTTATTCCTGTGCAGACACTGATTGATGGCTACACCGTTACTGTGTCCTCTCGCAGAGACTTCAAGAAGCGTCTTACAAAAGCCCCCGCCAATGCGGCATTTCTAATAGTTAAGTCATCCAAACACTGAATCCCCCTGAATACAGTGTTCTCCTGGCAAGAGTAGACAAGCAGAAGCCTCAAACTAGATGTCATGTTGATCTGCAGGGTGTGACACACAGTAGCCAGTCTACGGGACCATGAGTGTGACCATAAACCAAAAGTTTCAGGAGCTCTTACTCTTGAGGCAGAGCTCAAGTGCCATAGCAGCTCAGCACCACTGAATCTCAAGCCAAGCACAGGCCTCAAGCAGCTTTGTAGACCCCACAGGAGAAGGTAGACCCTAGAACAGGTAGAACAGTTGTTCTAGAAACAACTCGCAGTTTAGCTGAAAGATCTTAGCATCAGGGCCACTTAGAGAGGTGATTTGTATGGTCATTAAGGACAGACTCGGAGCCAGCTGTGTGTTCCATCCCACAATTGTGTAATGTGACCTTCAGGACACACCCGTGATATGACCTTAAGCAAAATGGCTTAACCAGTGTCAGTCTGTTTCCTCCCTTCTAAAATAATACTGGTAAAATACTTGGAGCAGTACCTGATATATAGGAAGTACTATAGGCATTAACTATTACTATTATTGAAGGAGAAACTTTTCTTACCATCTTTTGTGTTGAAATCTGCTTGTTTATGCTTGGAAGATCTCTCATCCCCAGATGCACTCGCTTTTTTTTTTTTTTAATTTTTAAGATTTATTTATTTTGAGAGAGCACAAATGGGGGAGGGGCAGAGAGAGAGGGAGACACAGAATCCGAAGCAGGCTCCAGGCTCTTAGCTTGTCAGCACAGGGCCACTCAGGTGCCCCTGTACCCTCTTTTTTTTTTTATTAAAGGATCCGTTATAAGGTGCAATGACCTGATCTGCTCTGCAGAGTTTTTATATCGGGCCACAATTTCCTGGTTTAATTCAACTCTCAATCAGCAAGGAAAGAATGTGTCCACCCTCACCATGTGTCTCATCACACTAGAGAAGGCAGCTGTGAATGAGAAAAGCCCAGTGCCAACCTTTAAGAAAGTGGAAAAACACAACTCAGGCTGGGAGTCAAATGTCTTCACAAGTACATTTAATTTAAAATCAAGCCACTTGAGAAAATTCAGCTGTAAGTTTGGCCTTCTCTCATCTCCCTGAGCACAGGGCAGCTAGCTGCAATCAAGCTGTGACTTACTCAGACTTTTCCCATCAAGACCTTTATGTTCTTTCTGTAGGTTCCCTTGATATGAGTCTAAATAGAGGATCACGGGTCCTTAGCACCTCTACCCGGGAAGAGTCTTCTAGCAGCATGAATGGATTTTTAGTTTCAAGTACTTAAAATCAGGAGAAAAAGGCATTTGATTACCTTTTCTATAATGAACACGTACTGTTTTTCTTTTTGAGAGCTAAAGATTTTTCAATTAAAAAAATTTTGACAGTTGCAATGTCCTTCTTAACATCTCATGAAGCACATCATAAATAAGACACACCACAAGTTGACACTAATGGCACCAAACGACATGTCTAAAAACAAGTGGGAAAATTCTTTTTTGTTGTTGTTTTGTTTGTTTTGTTTTTAATTTATTTCTGAGAGAGAGAGAGAGAGAGACAGCGTGAGCAGGGGAGAGTCAGAGAGAGAGGGAGATACAGAATCTGAAACAGGCTCTGGGCTCTGAGCTAGCTGTCAGCACAGAGCCTGATGTGGGGCTCAAACCTACGAGCCGCAAGATCATGACCTGAGCTGAAGTCAGATTCTTAACCGGCTAAGCCAACCAGGCGCCCCAAGTGGGAAAATTCTTAAGTGTTTGTGCTATCTTTTTCAACTTTGAGAACAGAGGGCCCCAGGATGAAGGGGTAGACTGTGCAGGTCATTCAGGCAGGTGCACATAAGAAATAAGAACATCTACAAGGAAGCTAAAGAGGCCAGCACAAATACTTTTGTCCAAACATCAAACCATAAGCTCTGCAGAAAATGCAGTTAAAATCGCACGTTTATTCACTTGCTTGGTTTGGGAAGAGCTTGTAGAAAGTTGAAGTGAACACTTCAAATCTAAATATCTTGATCCATTTCCCTTCCACCCTGGATCTCCTGGATCAGCCTTTTTTCTCTTGTCCAAGGTTTGGAAGGCAGCATCTGTATTCTACTTAATTTTTGTGTCCAGAGAGCCATGCATAGTATCTTTACGTAGCCAATGTCGAATAAACTGTAATGGACAAATGAGTGGATAGATGGATGGGTGAATGAATGAAGATGATAATTTGGGGTGAAGAAGACACAAACTTCCAGTTACAAAACAAATAAGTCACAGAGGTGAAAAGAACAGCATAGAGAACATTTTCAATAACATTATAATAACATTGCTAGCTGACTACACTTACCACAGTGAGCATTGAGCAATGGATAGAATTGTCAAATCGCCATATTGAACATCTAAAACTAATAGAGCATCGTATGTCAACTATACTTCAATAATAAAAAAAAAAACAACTGAAAGTGAAGAATGTATTCAAAGTGTTACAGGAATTCAGAGAAAAATGTCAAAATTTCTTTAAAGTTTCTCTTAAAAATTTGGGATTAAGGAAAGGAGTTAAGATAACTAAGAATGCTTCCACTATTACTTGCAATAAAGGATGTAAGAAAAGGAAGACATTGGCTGTACCAAAGTGAGTTCTATTTGGGACATGAAACAGCTGTAGTTCTGTGGAACATCTATGAGTCTAGAGCAATTATACAATTCTGGGCTCATGGATAAACTGAGGGTTTGGACAAGATGATCTCCAGGTTACTTTTCAGGTCTATGATACAAAGTATAATGATTAAAGATGAAGCAGACTAGAATTTACCAAGGTCTAACAATGGCTTAAAATGTGACAATGCCGGGGCACCTGGGTGGCCCAGTAGGTTGAGGATCCGACTTCAGCTCAGGTCATGACCTCCTGGTTCATGGGTTCAAGCCCCACGTTGGGCTCTGTGCTGACAGCTCAGAGCCTGGAGCCTGCTTCAGATTCGATGTCTCCCTTTCTCTCTGTTCCTCCCCTGCTCATGCTCTGTCTCTTTCTCCTTCCAAAATAAATTAAAAACACTAAAAAATAAAATAAAATAAAATGTCACAATGCTCAGTCAGCGAGAAGGCAACTGGGCATTGGCATATTAAAATATTTGGTTTTCAGATGCCTTCTTCCCCTCTATAAAATGGTGTATACCATTTATGCTTAAATTAAAGTGAATTCAAATTGGTTTATCGTTAGCAGAAAATTCCTGAGATACTTGTCCAACATGTTGCAAAACTTAACTGGACATTATTCTTTTAATATCTGTACCCGGCTTCAAGGAGAGATTGAAAATGGCTTCTGAGATATTTTTCAGCTAGAGCAGGCCTGATGAGATGATTACTCCGTTTACCTCTAACAGATAAACAAGATCTTTCAAATCTCTTTCAGCTCTTGGACTCTGATTTTAGTCTCCACCTTCTACCTTTGAGCCAATGTTTCCATTGTCCAGACCCAACACTTTGCAGACTCTATAGCTCTCGCTGCCAAAACCAAACGCTATCTTTTTTCTCCCCCTGGACGATTAACTCACACGATCTTGGACCAAAATATACATCTACATGCCAGCGGTCAATGTTTTAGCTCCTCTTCGATCAACATTGTCCCTCTGCCCAGGGCTAAAAAAAGTCAGAAAGATCAGTGCCAAATAATACTGTGTTTTTCATATTGAGTCTCCTTCTTAAAATTAATTTCTTTACAGACTTCTGACTATTTTATTTTCTTCTTCTTCTTCTTCTTCTTCTTGACTTCCCTAACTACTTTCTATCTTTTCCAACACATTATAAAGACAATGGGTGTGGATTTTAGATTTGTTCTGCTCTTGTCCTATTTATTTGCCCAACCCCTGGAGATTTCTGACTTTCTAAAGGTCAGTGTGTACATTTACAACACAAATAACCAAAATAAAAATGCTTCAGTATTTGATTTTTATTCCCTTCTTAAGGCGACTGTCCAAAACAGAGTCATTTAAAATCTCTAAGTCCTCTATCTATATCTACGCGGTTACTAAGCTCAGCAAAATCTAATACAGTTTGTTTCTGATACAATACAGGAGATTCCCAAGGTATTGTAATTCATATTTTTTCAATAGCTGTAATTATTACATTTGTTGTCACAAACTCTTATTCGCAAAGGACACAGAAAGCCATAAAACGAAAACAACCGAGCTTTCATTTACCGTTTAATGCCAGTGATGTTTAAATGGACAACCTGAGGCACTGTGAGTGTAAGATCTTGAGCTAATGCTTGAGTTTCCAGAGATTTTGATATAATCTGTGATTCACAATCTAAGATGATGTTCAGAGCATTTTCAGATAAGGTACATTTTATTAAAAGATGTTAGTTACTTGGGAATGTGTAAGCTGTCTCTGGTATTTATGATTATGTTGGTGAATCAGAATACTCACTTTACCAGAAAATTCCATTTCTGACTCTCCTGGGTAGAAAGGAGGAATGTGGCATGGCAGGGTGGGGCAGAAAAACCCAAGGAAGCCAAAGAAGCAAGTCTAGCTTCAAACACACCCTCTGGTCTATTATTCCAATTTTCACTATTTGTTTTCACTGTCATAAACTTAGTTGTTTTCTTCTGTGCTGCTGTAAGAGTATATTTTATCTTCTGAGTACAACGGATCTGTAAATTGTGCCTTGTATTCTATCTTTCTATTTCAAATTGGGAGCCCTAAATTAATTCTCTGGGGACGCAAAGACTGAATTTTCCAGTCCTCGCCACAAGTATGTCAGGAATTACTCAAAACAAGTCTTACAATTGTCCTCATTGTTTAGTTGAGATAACTGAGGTGGGTAGAGGTGAAATCATTTGGGTAAAGTCAAGATACGCAGTGAGCAAGTGAGTAAACTGGAATTTTCACCCAGATTTGACATTCCCAGAGAGCCATGCTGCGTTTCTCAATAGTATAGGAAATTATTGTGCACAGGTACTCTCTAACTTTCATTTTATAGAATTTTTATTAACAAGAACCCAGATAATTGTGACTCACGATATTTTTTTAACTGAGTTTCTTTTTTAAGAGAAAGAGAAAACTTTTAGGAATGGTAACTTTATTAGTAGCAATTAAAACACAAACATGTAGGCATACAATTTCAGGGAACATTCTATCATTATCCTAAACCATATTAGGTCTAACATCCTATTCTTTAATATTGTAAATATTATAGAATGATTAATATTTTCAGAGATAACCTCAAGGCTTTTAAATAACTCAAAACAATGCCAAAACATTAATTACGCTAATTAAATAATACTAACCCAGGGAAGTAGTCTTATATATTTTATTTTATTTAAAAATGTTTAGATCTTTTACTTTTCTTTAAATTCTTGATTTACAGCAGCCTAATTGTTTTCAGATGTTACTTTATTTTTTAATTTAAAAATTTTTTAATGTTTATTTATTTGAGAGAGAGAGAGCGTGAGCGAACATGAGTGGGGGGCAGGCAGAAAGAGATGGAGACACAGAATCTGAAGCAGGTTTCAGGATCTGAGGTGTCAGCACAGAGCCCAGCCCAGGCTTGACCCACAAAGGGTGAGATCATGACCAGAGCCGAGGTCAGTCGCTTAATCAACTGAGCCACCTTGGTGCCCCGTATATATGTTACTTTAAGTAACATATTTTCAGGGAGCCTGGGTGGCTCAGTCGGTTAGGCGTCCAACTCTTATTTCGGCTCAGGTCATGATCTCATCATTTCTGCTGTGCCGATGACGTAAAACCTGCTTGGGATTCTCTCTCTGCCCCTTTCCGGATCAAGTGTGCACTCTTCCTCAAAATAAATAAATAAACTTAAAAAAATAAATACCATATTTTCCATTATAAATAATAATTATTGTAGAACATTAACAAAACATAGAACAGAAATTCAATAAGCCAGAGATACTATATTATATTTTTTCTGTCATAAATAGATACAGGCATCCACATGATTTTAATTTATAAAATTGAGATTATACAGTATACACATTCTTTATTCTGCTGTGATCATTGTACCATGTCGTTTACCATTCTTAGTTTGCATAAATACAGATAGCCTAAAAATTCTCATATGGATCCATTTTACTTAACGGTTTCTTTTTCAAATATCTGAGTTTTATAAATAACACAGCAATGAATATATGTACTCTTATCTATTTTCTTTCTGGGTTAGATTCCTAGAAATAGAATTATTGAGTCAAAGGTAAAAAAATTTTTTTTTATTTTAGAGAGAGAGCAAGCAGGGAGAGAGGCAGAAGGAGAGAGAGAGAGAGAGAGAATCCCTGCGGTCTCCATACTCAGCGTGGAGCCCCACGCGGGGCTCAATCCCAAAACCCTGGGACCATGACCCTAGCTCGAATCAAGAGTCAGATGCTCTGAGCCACCCAGAAGCCCCTAAAGGTAGAAATATATTTGAGGATCCTTATAGATATTTTAAAATTATCCTCCAGTAATTTTGCACTGCTATTCCCTCTAAGATCTACCTCACCACTCTATGACCCGCCACGGGTATTATTGTAAGCTGTACAGACTCCGTGTGGCTTCAAGGTCAATTATTGTCAGGTTTGAAAAGTGATTCTCTTTTGGCTTATGAAACAGGTTTCCCTAAAGGTTCTGTTAGGTGATGTAATCACAGTGAACATGCGGCAGTGCAGTCCTAAGAGAGAAAATAATCTCTTAATTCTAAACAAAACTATCTCAGGAAAGTTTAGTCACTTGCCCAAAGATACCCCAGCTAGGAGTTGGTACAGTTTCAACCAGGTCTGACTTCAAGGATATAAAATTAGTAAATTTGGTTTATTTATTATCAAACACTTAAGTCAGGCACCCAAGATTTACTCCCCCTCAACATTTCTCTACATTATTGAAAGGTTTTGATATCTTTCCTCTCCATTTTCTTTTCAGATGAACTATGTAATCATTTTATCAATTTCCTCAAAACTGGCGTGTTGACCAGTGTTGCATTAAGGGTATACATTAAATTTAAGAAACATGAAATCTGAAGAGTTGGAGTTTTCAGCAATATCACATCAATACGTCTCTCAGGTACCTCATTGCATTTTGCGGTTTCCTTCTTGTGTAGGTGTTTGTGTCTCTTGTTTAGGTGTTTTGGTTTGCTTGCTTTTTTTTTCCTTTTTTTCCTTCAGTGATGAGTGGGATCTTTTCTTTCTCGTATTTTGGTTGACTACAGTTAACACTGAATTGTGTGTATTCATTTGTGTTCCTTTTTATTAGCTACAATAGTTTTCATTTTTAAAAAAATTTTAAATGTTTATTTATTTTTGAGAGAAAGAAAGAGACAGAATGTGAGCAGAGGAGGAGCAGAGAGAGAGGGAGATACAGAATCTGAAGCAGGCTCCAGGCTCTGAGCTGTGAGCATAGAGCCCTACGTGGGGCTTGAACTCGTGAACCATGAGATCAGGAGATCATGACCTGAGCCGAAGTCGGACACTTAACCGACTGAGCCACCCCGGGGCCCAAGCTACAATAGTTTTCTAATTGATTTTATGAGGGTTTCCAAATAGACAATGGTGTATCTGTGACAGTTTCTTCTCCTAATTTCTACTATTTCTTATCTATCTTTTTCTTGTTTCACTGAATTGGGTAAAACTTCTAGAACAGTGTTAAATATTGATGATATAGTAATTATAAGAAATAGCTCTCTTCTTTTTTTCTTTTACTGTACTGGGATTATTTTTAGTATTTTGCCTTCAAGTCAATGAGGATGTGTGTATATGTGTTAAACTGTGATAAAATATAGAAATAGAGGGATAATGCAGTTTAGTAGAAATCCTACTTGACTTTGGCACTTTTGTTTTTGTTTTTAATTTAATTGATTAATTTATTTTGACTTTGGCACTTCGGCAGTCTTTAGTTTTCAGTATCTTCACGGGCAATTTAATGAGGAATTAGAAAAAGGTATATGGACCCCAAACCTTGCTGCTATTATAGCTCCGAAATTGAACACATAAATTTTAGGAAGATTTTCAACAAATGGTGCAATATATTATCGCCTAATTAACTTTAAAATTCAGTTCACTTCCCTAAGCATCTCAGTCCTCTGAGGTAAAATTATAATTGGCTTTTCCTAATTAAATTTATACCACACTCCATTATTTTTCATTATACATGCTATTTCCACCTCCCCCTAGAATGTATAGGTTTCCAGACTGGTACTACAGAAAGTCAAACTTGGAGTTAATCTGGAAAAAGCTCTTGAACCCAGTGCCCTAGAACCCATGGATTTCTGCTGTAGAAATGGAAGACTTGGTTCTGACTGTTCTCAAATCCTGAGCTCTTGATGACATTGTGGTCAAGTTTGGCCATAAGACTATAAGGAACTGTGATTTTTCTGAAGTTAAAAATACGTAGCCTTGTCCATCAGAGGATGAATGGATAAAGAAAATGTGATGTATGTAGGGACAGCTGGGTGGCTCAGTCAATCGTGTGTCCAACTCTTGATTTTGGCTCAGGTCACGATCTCATGGTTGTGAGATGAAGCCCCGTGATGGGCTCTCTGCTGAGTGTGGAGCCTGCTTGGGTTTCTCTCTGCCTCCTTCACTTTGTCTGCCCTTTCCCCACTCATTCTGTCTTTTTCTTTCTCTCTCACAATAAATAAATAAACAACAACAACAAAAAGAAAATGTGATGTATGTATATGTGTGTGTATATATAATAAAATTTTATTCAGCCATAAAAAGAATGAAATCTTGCAATTTGTGACAACATGGATGAATCTTGAGGACTAAGTAAGATAAGTCAGAGAAAGACAAACAGCATATGATATCACTTATATGTGGAGTCTTAAAAAATTTTTTGATAACTACAGATTATTGGTTGCCAGAGACAGGGGTGAAATGGCTGAAGGTGGCTAAAAGATACAACTCCCAGCTATACAATAAATAAGTCAGGGGGTGTAATGGGCAGCATTTGACTTCCCTAAGCATCTCAGTAGTTAACAATATTGTGTTGCATATTTGAAAGATTTGAAAGTTGCTGAGAGACCAGATTTTAAAAGTTCTCATCACAAGAAAAAAATTTTGTAGCCATGTGTGGTGTTGAGTGTTGTTATTGTGATGATCATTTTGCAATATATGCAAATATCAAATTATTATATTACATACCTGAAACTAACATAATGTTATATGTCAATTATACCTCAATTTAAGACAAATATAGACTTACAGTATTGGATACATGTCATCATACATTTGTCAAAACCCACAGAATGTACAAAATCAAGGGTGGACCTTATTATGAACTACGGAACCTGGGTGATAACAACATGTAAACACCGGTTCACTGATTGTAACAAATGTACCACTCTGGTGTGGGGTATGGATAGTGGGGGAGGTGCATGTGGGGTGGTGGGGTGTATATGGGAAATCTCTATAGCTCTACTCACTTTTTCTGTGAAACTAAAACTGCTTTAAAAAAATAAGTCTCTTAAAAAATGTATGAAACCTATAATGTTATATGTCGATTATACCTAATTAATAACGAGAAAAGAGAACACACACACACAGCCCGTATGCACTTAATAACCCCCAAACATTACCCTGATGCCATGCCCAGCGAGCCCATGGACTGCAGCAGGGCTTCCGTTGAATGCCTAGCACCTTCTCACAGGACATCTTCTGGGTCATGGTGGAGGACTCTGAGTTCAACAGGGCTAATTTCTCAGGACAGCTCTCTGCTCCCTCTCTGTCTTGCTGCATCTCTCTCCTTCTCTTTCTTCTATTCTTGCACTTTCTGTGCACATCATTCTTCCCATAATGAGAGATCTGAGGAGGGTCTTTCTCTAAAATAACCTGACCCCTAAATTCAGAGGTACCTCACGAGGGTCCTTTCCACATTCCCTTCAAAAAGTTCACTTACCATCAATTAGTTATATCACGGTGCCTGAAAGTAACAAAAATCCTCATCTTCCTGGAATATTCTACATTGGATGTTTCAAAACCCGCCCCTTTGCTGAAAATCCGGAAAATTATCATATGAACATTAAGCATTGACAAGAATAAATGAGTGGCAGGGAACACAAGACTCACACCAGAATAGGCCCCACTGTGTAGTTGAGGGTATCATTTGCTACATCATATAACGTGTCCTGTATGGGGATCCACAGAAATATCTGGAACAAATCTCCAGAGTTGGTTATTTTTAACTCAAGTATGTTTCGAATTCCATAGTTTTGTTTTCCTCTTGACTTTGGCTGCCAGGGAACTCAGAAGCAAGTATGAAGGGCTCAGCTTTCAGAAATATTGGACCATCCGGCATGCATTGTGAATATCTATATCCCTGGGGGTTTTTTTCCTTTTTTTTTTTTTTACTTTATATTCCCTTTCCTCTTATTTCCTAGTCCATTTATGTGGTATGAATTCTTGCATGTCCCCCCAAGATATATATTGAAAGGAAAGAATNCGAGGATCTCTGATGAGACAGATGAAAAGTTTGCAGGCACCTGAATCTCACCTTGAGTGCCCGCTGCTCTCCCTCACTTTCTAACGACTATAGGAGAGGAGGCTGGAAGTGAACAAATTGCAAGGGAACAGAAATAACTCAATATCCAAGCTCTGTCTCATATATGCAGAACTGGCTACATATTTGAGAAGCCTAGTGTGTATGTGGGGAGTCCCTTATTCAAAAGTATTAAGAATTGCAAGATTGTGGCAACAGAGCACTAAACCCAGCATGAGGTCCTGAGGTCCCACTCAAGTGCAGGTCCCTTTATGACTGCACAGATTGCAAACTCATGAAACTAGCCTCACATACGCGTTCGTGGTCTCTTACTCTTTGTGAGCAAAGAAAGCTGAATAGGGCTGATACAAATGATTGTTACTGTAATGTAGGGTCATTGGATAGAACTTTCTGCTATGATGGGAATGGTTTGTATTTATGCTGCCTAATACATAGCCATTAACTACCTATGACTATTGAGCACTTAAAAGGTGTCCAGTGTGATTTGAAATTCAAGTGGTTTTACTGAAGATTTGTACTTTATTTAATTTTAATTAACATAGACTTAAATAGTTGCATGAGGGTGTGGCTAATGGCTGCCATATTGGACATAGAAGTTGAATGAATCAAGCAAGGATTCACAATAAAGAAACTAGGTCCAAGGGCGCTTGGGTGGCTTAGTCGGTTAAGCCTCCGACTTTTGCTTAGGTCACGATCTCTCGGTTCGTGGTTCGAGCCCCGCATCGGGATCTGTGCTCTCAACTAGCTCAGAGCCTGGAGCCTGTTTCAGATTCTGTGTCTCCCTTTCTCTCTGACCCTCCCCTGCTCACGCTGTCTCTCTCTCCTAGAAATAAATAAAACACTGAAAAAAAAATTTAAAAAAACAAAGAAACTAGGTCCATATAGAAAGAATTTGTAACAATGAAGTTTGTAACAATTTGTGACAATGAAAAGCAAACAATGCCTTTTGTAATGAACTGTTTTATGCAACTAACAACAGCTAAGTTTGCATGTTATCCCAGTGGAAATTTGCAGCATAGCTTTGAAACTTCTAAATAGAACAAAAAATTTCTTTAAGATACAGAACTGTGAAACTTGGAGCAGATCCCTGCCTCCAAAATTTCCCAAGGAGAGAGTTTCCATGGCAACGGAGGATCCATCCAAATGTAATTAAAAGTGAGTGACTAGGGTATCTATATTGTTCAGTTCTAGTACATTTTACCTTTAATTATATTTTTCTAAGCCACTGATGTGCTAAAATGTCAGATGGTATTTGTTCAGGACTGAGGCTGAAAAGTCACTGTCGGAAGAAAGAAAAGAGGACACAGTCATTTTGAAGGAACATTAGGAATTCTGCAGAGACAATTAAACAAAAAGAAAAGATGTATTCTTTTCCTGTTCTTTGGAATTCCTTCAAGTAGTGATGAGAAGGCTGGCCATTATTTTAGGGTTTCCCATTTCTTAGGATCACATTTCTCTGTCGAGGACCCCTGCCGGGCCNTGAGAAACTGACAGAGGAGTCCTCACAGACACTAGGAAACATTAACCATCACTGTCGTCTGGTTTAAAGTTAATGCCAAGAAATTCGTTTGGTTGTCTATGATATTTGCGACAATAACAACAAAGACTTTGTCATTTAAAAAAATTATACAAGGAAATACCAGTTGTATGAGTGAATGAAAAGAGTGTAGAAAAATGTTCGTGTGTTTTGTTTTAGTTGTAAATCACATGTCCCTGAGTGGTGAATGAAAACGCCAGTTGTTAAAATGAACTAATNCCAAAATCATTCTCAAAAGAAAATACTGTTAATGACTTAAATAACAATTGTCTGGGTTTAGGATGTGGAGCTAATCCAGCTGTGCGGGGCCATGGAAGATACCGGTGGCAAATGAGATGGAAGGGAGGAAGGAAGGAGGGAAGGAAAGAAGGAAGGAAGGAAGGAAGGAAGGAAGGAAGGAAGGAAGGAAGGAAGGAAGAGAGGGAGGGACGGCGGAAGAGACAGAGGAAGGAAGGGAGGGGATAATGAAACTTTGAGTTGGTTTGAGGGGACAATTGATATCTATCTTAAGTCTTTCATTGGGGTTCACAGGGTAGAATCCATAGTCACTTAGTTGCTTTCTTATTTACCACAGGGCAGCAGTACTTGGGGCCATCTTTAGTTTGTATCGGTCAGCCATAAGGGTGGCAAAAGTTGGACAATTTGGGTAGTGAGTTGGGGCGCCTGGGTGGCTCAGTTGGTTAAGTGTCAGCTGCAGCTCAGGTCATGATCTCACAGTTTGTGGGTTCAAGCCCCAAATTGGTCTCTGTACTGACAACTCAGAGCCTGGAGCCTGCTGTGAATTCTGCGTCTCCCTCTCTCTCTGCCCCTACCCCCCTTACCCCCCATGCTCTGTCTCACTCTGTCGCTCTAAAATAAATAAATGTTAAAAAAATTTTTTTTTAAAGTTTGGGTAGCGAGTGTTATGGGCATCACGTATGTTAAAGGAAAAGTCCTGACTTACTTCAGTGATTCTCAGCAAGAAAGGGGTGGAATACAAATTTCAATGGAAGAAAGTTCCTCAATTTCCAGATTGGGAGAAATACCTTTTTTTTCTATACATATCCACACACAGATTTTGATGCAGTAAATTTTTGCTAATGGAACCACATTGTACCTGCAAAGGACAGGAGGCAGGGAAAATGCTGAGGCAGTTTCCATTCTTTTCTTCTTAAACATCTACCTTACACGTAGAACACCACCCCAGCCTCACTCCTCTATTTGTGTCTTTTGAGACAAATGTTTCTGAAGCATCCAAACCTATTCTTGTGGCATGCCTCACAATGGGGACTTGGCCAATTGCTGTCCTAGGCCAGGTTCAGGATGCTTCTGGCAAGAACACCACACAGGCGACACGGGCTGCTTCCCACTGCACCACAGCAGGGACCGTAATGGGTTTCGTCTGTGGTGGGTGGTGCTGAGTTCTATGGTTTGGTGCAGTTAGCGTCAGCCAGGTCTTTCCACTGAAAAGCTAACCGTTTCCCTTAACAATGAAGAAGTGCTTTGTGGAATGATACATGGAGACCATGTGAAAGACCCATTTCCTCCTAACACTGTTACCTGATGGTCTTAGCATTCATTGCTGATCCTTGCCTGATTCTACTTTTATGTAAAAAATTGCAAAATGATGACTTCCTTATTCTATCAGTCTTTCTATATTTATTAACTAGTGTCCTCCTATTTAAAAAAAAACTGAAGCACCTTGGTGGCTCAGTTGGTTGAATGTCCGACTTCTGACTTTGGCTCAAGTCATGATCCCAGGATCTTGGGATGGAGCCCTGTGTCAGGCTCCATGCTGACAGTGCAGAGCCTGCTTGGGATTCTCTCTCTCTCTCTCTCTCTCTCCTTCTGCCTCTCTCCTCCCCTGCTTATGCACATACTCTCTCTCTCTCTCTGGGGAAAAAAAAAGGTGATTCCTCCCTTATTTTTAGTGACATTTTAATGTATCACTATGGATTCTTGGATTCAGTTTTTTTGACCTCGTTTTTTGTTAGATGTCATACCCCTTGTCCTATATTTACTAAACTCGTGACCTGTGAAACACTAATCTTATGAAATGTTCTGAGAAAAAAAAGCTTTCTATGGTCAAATAATTTAGAGACAGAATGCATCTACCATGTCTCTTGAAGTTGCATAATGTAGATTAAAATGTTGAAGATTCCAAGGAGTTCTACAGTAGGAAACATGCTTAACTTTGTTTAACCAGGTGTTTCTCAGATGTATTTGATCATGAAATTCTTTTTTCCTACTTAACACAGACTTAGTACTTGGTAAAATACATTTGGGGATCCACTGGCCAAGAGCCAAACTTGCCAGTTAAATGTTTCAATAAACCATCAGTAATATGAAACAAAGCTAATTAATGATGGTAGCTCCATGTTTACTTGTTCAACAAACTCTACGATTAAAGCAATTATTCTACTATGATTCTATGCATAAGGCCAACTCAGGATACCATTGAGGAAAAAGAGGTCAAGAACGACCCTGAAGTAAGAAAGGTTCCTTTAAAAGAATAAAAATAACTATAAAAGAAAATATCAGTACATTGACTTCTTTCAAATTAAGGGCTTGGGTCAAGAGACTCCCACAGGCATGAAGCTTGGCAAGCTTCAGACTCGGATGGTATATCTGCATATACATATATAGAAAATATAAAGAACTTCAAATATACAAGAAAAAGACAGACAGCACATTTAAACAATGGGAATAAGACCTGAACAGGTATTTCACAAAAACGGATCCCTGATGGCCAATAAGCATGTGAATATTATTGACCTTAGAGAAAAGCAAAGTCAAACCCACAATGACATACCACTACACACCCACCAGAATGACTCAAATGAAAAACACTGACAGCGCTAGGTATGTGTGGGGGTGTGTGGAGTTGGTAGATACTCTGAGGCACCGCCTGGATCTCCTTTCAATAAAGTGATTGTTGCCTCAGTTGCTGACAGTGCTGACAGCCTCCATCTTTAATTTTTCAGAGACTGTCTAGGCTGCATCTCATCCAAGGTCATAGTGACTGATGGATGGAGGATTAGCCAACTTGACCCAACTGGGGCCCTCTGACAATTAGAGGGCCACTCTAATTCCCCACCCCTCTCCCAGGTTGTTGTTGGCCGCACACTGCAGCTCACCTTCTTCCTCTGTCCAATCTTACTTTCCCCCACAGAAGCTGATCCGGTGATGCTGCCGGATGTATAAGAAAGTTCTCAGCAGCTTTATTCATAAGGGACTCAAATTGGGAAAAACACAAATGTCACAAATGTCCTTTAACTGTAGATTGTATAAATAAAGTATGTTCGTAAACAAGAACACTATATACAATGGTAGGAAAAGAACAAACTACAGCTTGTATGAACAGCAAGGGTGGATCTCAACAGACATAGTGCTGAGCAGAAGAAATCTAGACACATGAGAGTACACACTATATGATTTAATTTATATGAAGTTCAAGAAGGCAAAAATAATGTATGGTGAAAGAAGTCAAGGGGCGCCTGGGTGGCTCAGTCGGTTAAGTGTCCGGTGTTGGCCCAGGTCATGATCTGACAGTTTGTGAGTTTGAGCCCCGTGTCAGGCTCTGAGCTGTCAGTAGAGCCCACTTTGGATCCTGTGTCTCCCTTTCTCTCTACTTCTCCTCTGCTCACGCTCTGTCTCTCTCTCCTTCAAAAATAAATAAACATTAAAAAAAAAAAAAAAGAAGTCAGAACAGTAGTTACCGCTGGGGTGCAAGTATTGACTGAGAAGGAGCATGAAGGAGCCCTTGGGGTGACAGGGATGTTCTGTATCTTGATGTGGTTGGTGGCTACATACGTAAAAGTCCACTGAAGTCTACACACAAATTTGGGGCATTTTATTATAGGTATGTTTATGGGTCTGTTAAAAAAACAAACAAACCTCAAACTATAGTAAATTCTTCATTAGCCCATTGCAGAAACCGTTTTATAGACTATTTGCTTTGGTTAAGGTAGGACGGTGACCTATGATTTTGTCATTGTCTGGGAAGAGTGGCGCTGGCAGTAAGGCCAGTAGCTAGGTGGGCCTGATGAGTGCAGTGACTAGCTTGTCTGCAGCAGAAAAAACAGACAAGTCAACTTTGGGGCTTGTGGTCTCATGGGGGAAGAGAGGGACCCTCCATGTTTCACGCTCCTCATCTGATCAGAACAGCTCCTCAGAGATCTACCCACCAGATCTCATCGGCTGCTTCTTAATTACCAAAGTCCTCTGAGAGACAGTCTCTATGGGGAGGAAGATCATCTCATTTCATGGGCCTGTTAGAATAGTCCGTAAACCAAACAGTTAATCAGGAACCAGGTAAATGCAGCGAACTGATAGTAAATCAACTGTCCCCAGAGACTTAACCTGCTTTGTTACTGACAATTATGAACAAACTTCATAAATCAAAAAAAACAAAACAAAAACAAAAAAACAACCCAAACTCAAATCAGGTATTTACTATGTTTTAAATTAATTTTATTAATTTGTTGTAATCAGCCTTGACTAAGAGAAGTTAAGCAGGTAACAAGACTCAACCTCCCATCCCCTCACTGCAGATGGCAGAATAGCTTCTAGAATCTACCTGTGGAAGAATACTCTGTCGAACTGATGGTTTATCATTTAATGAAGGCCAATCAATATCCTCTGAAAACTGTGCTGGAATGGTACGTTTGGGAAATGTACTTGGGAATTGACCTGGGAATACAGTTTGGGAAATATTCCATATGGGTATTTGGGAAATTATTTCGCTTTAATCAGAAAAACTAAATTTAACTTATGCCTATGTAATATTCAGTACATACAAGCATAATTAGTTCCTGCCTTTCTGGTTAGTATCATAGTAGATAAGGACTTCCTGCCTGTCTGTGGGGCACTGGACATTTTTTCTAGATATAGTAGTACATACGATAGTAGGGGAGGAATTAAAATCAAGATAAAAGAGAAAAAAGAGTACTCACTGAAATTTTTAGATTGGGATCATAATTCTCTAAGTAGGGAGATAGTATGGGATATAATTTATAATAATGTGTGGTAGGCATCTTTTTCAGGTAGCACTCAATGATCCTTGCCTCCTGGTATTCTCACCTACATTAGCAGAGTTTTCCAATGAAATAGACCAATAAGATGTATGTATATACTTACGAATGTATGTATGCATATGTCATCTATTTATATAGAAAGACACTTGTTATATGGAATTGGCTTATGAGATTATGGAGGTTGGCAGTTCCCAAGACTTGCGGGTGAGTCAGCAAGCTGAAGGCCCAGAAAAGCCAATAATGCAGTGCCAGTCTGAGCCTGGGGGCTGAGAACCAGGAGAGCCAATGGTATGATCCCAGTCTGAAGGCTGGCAGACTCAAGGCCTAGGAAGAGCCAATGTTTCAGTTTGATCCTGAAGTCAGGGAAAAGCCAATATTCTAGTTCAAAGTGCAGTTCGGCAGGAAGATTTCACTTTTATTTGGAGGAAGGTCAGCCTTTTTTGTATTATTCAGGTCTTCAATAGATTGGAAGAAGACCATCCCCGTTAGGGAGGGCAATCTTGCTTTACTCGGTCTGCCAATTTAAATGTTAATTTCACCCAAAGATGGGTTCGTAGAAACACCTAGAATAACGTTTGACCAAATCTCTAGGCATCCCATGGCCCTGTCACACTGACACATAAAATTAACCATCCTGAGACTCTGGTGTGATCTCTTGAGTGTGGGCTGAACCTAGTGTCTGGTTTTTAACTAAGCAAATAGGGGGAAATGGAGAGGTTTCACTTCTGAGATAAAAACACAAGACTGTAACTCTATTTGCTCCTACGCCTCTCTTGCCCTCACTTGCCAGTTAGGATGAAGCCAGCTGCCACATTGTGAGCTGCCCTGTGGTGAGGCCCATATGGGCAGCCTCCGGCCGACCGCCAACAAGGGAGTCAGGGCCTCACTGTAACAGACCTAGAGAAACTGAATCCTGCCCACAACCACTGAAGGAGCCTTGCGGTAGATCTACGCCGAGTGAAGCCTTCAGATGACTGAAAGCCCAGCCCGCAGCTTGACTGCAAACTTGTGTGTGACCAGAGCCATGCCTAGACTCTTGCCCCACAGAAACTGAGAGATAATAAAGGTTTGTTGTTTTAAGCTTCTAAGTTTTGGGGTCATTTGTTACACAGCAATAGGTAACTAATACAGACTGTGTAAATGAACCGAAACATAGTGAATAATGAAGCAAATGAAATAAATCAAGGGGAAACATACTCAGACTTTACTTCCAAGAAAGGTGTTTCTTGGACGCTTCCGTCTCTGTTTGGCTCCCAGGAGGAAGGCTGTGGGAGTTCAGATTAAAGCCCCTTCAGCTGCGTGCAGGCTGCCCAAGTGGTACCTCCAGGATGAAGGCCGGGGCCTCTCTGCTCTTCCCTCTTCTCCCTTGTGAAGTGAGATGAGTCTGAAGGCAGCCCCCCAGGAGTGTCCTCCTCCTGTGAGCTGCCTCCACTTCCCCCAGGCAGGCCCTGGGAGGATGGCCCAGGGGAGCACCGTGATGGGCGCTGGATCAAACTCGCTTCTCCTCTTCGGTTCTTCTCACTAGTAGAGGCAAGATTCAGGATTTGGATCCAGCCTTCAGGATAGATGTAGACAGAGGACTTTGGTTTGCTTCTGCTTCTAGGCTCTTCGCACAGACCTGAGTCTGCTGGGGTTCAGGAGGTGCCCCACAGCTCTGCACTGCCACTTTAAAATGAAAGCTCCTGGGGCGTGCGGGTGGCTCAGTCGGTTAAGCGTCTGACTTCAGTGCAGGTCATGATCTCATGGTTTGAGTTTGAGCCTGTGTCGGGCTCTGTGTGGACAGCTCAGAGCCCAGAGCCTGCTTTAGATTCTGTGTCTCCCTCTTTCTACCCTCCCCCACTCGCACTCTGTCTCAAAAGTAAATAAACATTTACACAATTAAAAATTAAAAAAAAAACAAAAACAAACTGAAAGCTCCAGGGGTGCCTGGGTGGCTCAGTCGGTTGAGCGTCTGACTCTTCTTTTTTTTTAATTTTTTGTAATGTTTATTTATTTTTGCGAGAGAGAGAGAGAGGGGGAGAAGGAGAGATAGAGACAGTGAGTGAGTGGAGGAGAGGCAGAGAGAGAGAGAGGAAGACACAGAATTTGAAGCAGGCTCTGAGCTGTCAGCACAGAGCCCCATGTGGGCTTGAACTCACGAACTCTGAAATTATGACCTGAGGTGAGGTCAAACGCTTAACTGACTGAGCCAGTCAGGTGCCCTGAGCATCCGTCTCTTGATATCGGCTCAGGCCATGATCCCAGGGTTAGGGGATTAAGCCCCGAGTTGGGCTTCAGGCGGAGCCTGCTTAAGATTCTCTTTCTCTCTCCCTCTGCCCCCGCCCCACTCATGCTCTTTCTCTCTAAAAGAAGAAAAAATTAAAAAATAAAAACGAAATCTCTAGCAAGTAATTGCCATTCCCTCACCCTGGTGTTTTAGGGTGTGTATGCGTGTGTGCGTATGTGTGTGCGCTCGTGCACATGTCATTGTGTGAGGCTGGTTCACACGCGCTTATGTCCCCCTTGGGGAGGATGTGGTGAGGATCAAGGATAGGATTCAGGGATTCCTAGATATTTTGGACAACGTTCTCTCAATGCCCCTGCTAACTCACCATTTCCTGGTGTGGGCTGAGGTCAAGGATACTCATGAGTCAGCGTTTATTGGCCAAGGGAATATCTGTACTACAGCTCCCTGTCCCTCTCAGCTTTGCTGGTGTCCCCAGACTAGCACCGTGACCCCAGTGCCTCCCTCCCAGGAGCCAGCCCCCCGCAGGTCCCACGGTGTGCCTGAGAGTTTCCTGCGGAAGGAGACGCACCCTGTACGCAGCCCAGCCCCGGATCCCTGCTGCACTGTCATCCACTCCCGTCCCTCACAGACTCCTCCAAGTCCCTGGGACGGACTCATTCAGGCTGGTCACACTGGCCTCGGGAAGAAAGAATAGAATCAGCGACAGCCACTATGGGCTGGGCCTGGGACTTTGGCGTGGCCCGGGCTATTGGGATTCTGGTATGTGAAAGCAGGGAAAAAAAGAAATTAATTACTAGTATTTTTTTTTTTTTTGCCAGGGGGCAAATCTGTATCGCCTTGACATAAAGGAAAAGGCGTGAAGAGAGACTCGTACTATAGACCCAATGTCTGTGTCCCTTCAAAATTCAGATGTTAAAACCTAACCCCCAGGAGGCCTTTAGGAGGAGATGAAGTCACAAGGGTGGAGGCCGCAGGAATGGGATTAGACACCTTCCAGAAGACACCCGAGTGCTGCCTTCTCTCTTCTGTCGTGGAAGGACACAGTGAGCAGTCAGCGCGGTGGGGAGTGGACCCTGGCCAGACACCAAATCTGCCAGCCTTGACCCTGATCTCTGAGCGGCCAGAACTGTGTGGAATACGTGTTTGTTGTATTAGCTACCCGGTTTATGCCATTGTGTTAGAGCAGCCTGAGTGGGGTGAGCCAGTGACGAGGTCTTTGACACCAGGGGTTATGTGTGGATCCCCCCACCCCCACCCCGTGTACTGCCACATGTGAGAGTGACCCTCCACGAGTAATTGCTGACTAAAGGTGGAATGAGTGGACACCATTCAAGAAGAATAAACAATGGCGCCTGGGTGGCTCGGTCGGTCAAGTGTCCCACTTCGGCTCAGGCCATGATCTCCTGGTTGGTGAGTTCAAGCCCTGCGTCGGGCTCTGTGCGGACAGCTCAGAGCCTGGAGCCTGCTTTGAATTCTGTGCCTCCTTCTCTCTCTGCCCCTCCCCTGTTCTCTCTCTTTCTCTATCTCAGAAATAAACATTAAAAAGTAATTTAAAAGAAGGAAAAAAGAAAAAGAAGAAATTATCTAAATTTAGAATCTTGGCTCTGTATTTCAACTCGCCACTTTATTAACGTAACCTTGGGTGACTCATTTTTAGTGCCTACAGCCAGTTTCTCAAAGTAACACGGAGTTATTAATTCCTCTACGCGCGCNGAGAGACACAGAATCCCAAGCAGGCTTCAGGCTCTGAGCTGTCAGCACAGAGACCAACGAGGGGCTCGAACTCATGAACCATGAGATCATGACTTGAGCCGGAGTCGGATGCTTATCTGACTGAGCCACCCAGGCACCCAGATATCTGATTCTTTTTTAAAGATAAAAATGTAAATCGTACCCCAAATACTGTCAATGTAAAAATTGTAATCATATGATAAAACAATAAAATCTTTCATACTTCTGAGTCTTTGAAATGGGAAGAATCTGTAAAAAAATTCCCATAAACCAAACCAAGTGTCATTCCTTCAGTTTCTTTTTTCTTAATTTGTGTGTACTAAATAGGTCTTTGTATTTGAGCTTCCAAGTTGATAGTGTTCTACCTTTTTCTTCACTAATAAGTCTTGGAAGAATCCTAGAAGGCAACATGAAGACCACTATTCTAAGAAAGTATCAAAAGAAATACTACATTATCTTACCTGGAAAAGCAGCACAGATTAGATTAAAAAGCTAATACCTTGGGGCACCTGGGTGGTTCAGTTGGTTATTAAGCATCTGACTTTGGCTCAGGTCATGATCTCACGGTTCGTGAGCTTAAGCCCCACATCGGGTGAAGCCCGCTTCTTTCTCTCTCTCTCTCTCTCTCTACCCCTCCTTTACTGTGCCCTCTCTCTCAATCCTCCCCTCCCCCCAAACACCCAATATCTCAAAGAGAAAAACAAAAACCAGAAAGACGTTAATATTAAGAAATGTGAAACCAGTGTATCCATTTAACAAATGGAGTGCTACTACGGTTCACTAGTATTTACATGTAACATATATTTTGAACATTAAGAAAAGGTTAGCAGCTCTTTTAGGGAACTTGTGATCATTCTGTCTGCTTCATAGGATCCAGGGGTTCCAAAGAACCCAAAGAAGAATCCGATGGGTTCCAAACTGGGTGGCACTTTATTCCTCCAGCTATCTAGATTTCCATTCACGGCCCTCCAGCAATCAGCAAATAGTACAACTTGGGAGAATTTCAAAATACTGCTTTTCAGCCATAAAGAAATTCTCCCAATTGAAAGTAGAATTTGGTAGGTTTAATTATTTTATAAAAGCTTCAAGGGAGATTATGAGGCTAGCCAGCACATATTTATTTATTGTGCTAAAATCTAAGTGCCTTTTCCTTTAAATATTTGAGATTCTATCTACAGTGCCTCCGTTATATTCATTCAGATTATTCTTATATTCTAAAACAATGAAGCCTCTAAACTGGTGGAATGTTGCCAGAGGATTTCAACAGAGTTTGAAGGCAACATAACCAAAAGGCATAGTTTAAATTGGCTTAGGGAATGAATGGGCTCCTTATCAGAGCAGCTGAAGGCTGTACATAATTAACAGCCTCTGTCAACACTCACAGGGCCCCATATAGAACAGGCAGGCCGAGAGCCCTACGGAGTGCACCCTCTGGCTTCGGGCACCCCCAAATCCACAAGACCTCAACAAAAAGACAGCCCCAAGCTCTCACTAGAAGGACACGGATACATTTTAGGTATACTAGCAGGACCACAGAGCAACTGCTAATTAATTACCTGGAATAATTGTGTTCACATTAGCATTGATACTTCAAATTAGCTAGATATCCTCAAAAATATAAAACACGATTTATGGAGACAAGTTTATATTTGTAATTACTGATTTTCTTTTATTTTTTAAAATTGTATTTATTTATCTTGAGAGAGAGAGAGTGTGCAGGAGGAGCAGAAAGAGAGAGAATCCCAAGCAGACTCCACATTATCAGCAGAGCCCATCTCAGGGCTCGAACTCACAAACTGTGAGATCATGATTCGAGCCGACATCAAGGGTCAGTCGCTTAACTAACTGTGCCACCCAGGCACCTCTGTAATTACTGATTTTAAAGTCTTTCTTGTGTTACTAATTTTAAAGGGTATGAAAATGGTCTATTAACCTCCCTTTTTTTATGATGCATTGTCCATTTAATTCAGCTTGGATATTTCTATATCAAGAGTATTAAATTCATTCTATGGCAGTTCTTAGTTGTTTTCATATATATTGAACACATTTCCCTCTCGAACCTGTACAAAAACCAAACCAAACCAAACCAATCCAGAGGAAGTTTCATTAAATAAATTTATTTGTTAAAATAATTTAACTCCAAATACAACTGTTGAATTTGCATTGAGTTATAACTACAATCCATGTTTTAATCGAAATGTCAAGGTTTAACAACTGACATTGTTACAAAACAATAAACTGCTGTTCAATTTTAAATGGTCAGTTGTATTAGAGCTCAACAATGAACTGTGAACTATATCTCTGGGAAACCCCAAATCAATAATGATAAGTCTGTTTCCAAAACCCACTGCAGTCATTCTTGAAACCCTGATCAAGATTTAATAGATGCACAATGACACGTTAATTAAAAAAAAAAAAAAAGACCCCCATAGTCTCAAACATTTGATTGGCTAAGGAGACAGGTAAAGCTTACCAGCGAGAACACAAGGCTAGTGAGAAGAACAACTAAAACCCAAAACAAACCAACGAAAAACCAACAGCAACAAACGAAATCAGCACTTTCACATTCAGACATACACGGACAACATTCCCATCAGAAAACTCCTGAAAACACACAGCAGACATCCTTAGGCAACATTTCTTTACAAAGAAAAGCATAAAATATCAGTAGTTTTTCCACAGAAGAGTGACGGCAATTCTAGCACTTAGTCAAAAGTTCAGTTCTAATTCTACGAACCAAAGGAGAAGATCACCGGAGCACCTTTCAATAGTTGAAGGAAGATTTTACATAACGTTTTTGATCCGATGCTGGCGTGTTTGGTGTAAATTGAACAAAATGAAAGGCATCCGTTACCATCACTATCACAGCTTGAAAAAGAACCCCCCCTTCCCAAAAGCTGCAACATAAAAGCAAAAAGAGGGGAAAAAAAGAACTTAAACATCGCTGCCTGTGTTAAAAGGAATACAGAGGAAAAGCTTATCACAAACAGCTAAAGAAAAAGTGGGTCTTTGGATCAAACCATAACATTTTTAAGGCATGTTAGAAAAACGTCCACTTATCTAGGTGCTAGTCTGATCAGGGCATAAAATAAATAGCGACACAAGGTCACCAGCTTTTCTCTGTGGCCACTATGATTTGTGTGCCAGCAAATTTAATCCTCCTGTTCTTAAGCTTGTTATTCACATCTCAACACACACATTCATTCAGACTGAGTTATATTCATACGAGATGAAACACCGACAGTAAGAGCACAAGAGGGTTCCCATGTTTCTGGACATCTTTGATGCTTTGTCACTAAATATGAAGGGCTGTGTGCAAACACTGATCAGGCAGTCAAATCAGTTCTTGTTAACATCTTTACAGAGAAAGCCCACCTTACTGTCTGACGCAAACACTGGGGATGAAAATCTCGATTTTTAAGTCATCTTTTCTACCTTACATTTTGCCACCCTTCTCATATTTAACTTCTTTCTCTTGTCTGCATGGCAATCCGTAAGGGAAAACTGGAGAGTCTTTACAGGCGTTATTAATATGTGCTCTTAGTGGTCTGTTAAATATGGAACTCTAAAAAAACAATCATTCTGAGAAGTTAGACGCTTCAAGTCTCAACCGATTCAGTAACAAATATTTCTATTTTTCAGTAGATAAATCGTACTTCTTGAATCTGATTTCTCTAAATGTTTGAAGTCAAATCAGCTGTTACAACATGCGGAAATCTGTTTCAGTAAAATTGGTTAGAACTTTCCATCCTGGAAACAAGGTGCTTTGCAATTGGGGGTTATACAAAAAAAACAAAACAAAACAAAACAAAAAAAAACCAACCTTGAGGAATGCAAATATTCACAATTCAAAGATTTTTAACAATCACAGCCTGGTTGGACCCACTGATCTCTGTTTGCTCATCTATGAAAAGTACTACCCACCTTTCTGCTATTGGCTGAGCTTAACGCCAGCTCACTAAACACTTGGGGGCTACCAATGATTTCAGAAAGTGTCAAAAACATGCAAATAATTGAAAAAAATGTTTTTGACACGCTATCTTCTGCAGTGGGGATGCTCAGTGTAGGCAATGATCTCTGACTTGTGCCAAATTCTCAGGAACAAGAGACACACATGCGCACGCAAACACACACTCCTCTCTCAGGTACCCACAGAAGACCAGAGGTTACTTGCACAAGTGTGTGAAAGCAACAAAGTGTGGGGGTGGGGGGGCAGGACGCGGATCGCAGGCTCAGTGGTATTGCAGTTCTGAAGGCCAAATGTATCCCCAGAGGATTCGCTCAAGATACTCTCTCCAGCATTTACAACTCTGAAGTTTGTCCAAAACCCTTCTGCACTTGATTGTAAAACTTATGAATAGGTTTTTCCTGTGCCATTAGTCATGCAAATGGTAAATACTTCACGGTGATGAAAACCAAAAATGTCAGAGCTTGAGCACCTTTTCAAAATAAAATATTCTCTCTAGCTTTATTCGCCACTTCAGTAATCAGGGCAAAATTGTTATAAGAAAATCTTTATATAATTCCCCAGGAAAATTAAAGATCAAAGGGTTGGTGTTTTTCTTTTTTGTCCCTTACCTTCCACTCTATAATTTATGTTCTACTTTTAAGCCCAAATTATTTCACATGGTTATTCAATTTTTAAATGCCTGCAATAAAGCTCTGCTGCAGCAAACTGGATTTCGAAAGCAGGTTAGCCAAGAATCACACCACAACCAGAGCCCTTAAAGGCAAGATTTGTTGCTTTAACGAACGCAAAAATGCAAGATGTGTGTACTGTCCTGTGAGGTTTCTGCAAACAGAACACGTGGATGCAACATGGCTTCATTTTCCTTACACGATGGTACTAGTTAATCTACCAGGACGCTTCTTGTGAGTAAGGCGAAGCAATCTTTCCATCACATTGCTTTCTTCTAGTCAATTAAGACCATCCCTGCTTTGTTAACAGAGGTGTAGGTTTGGGGTTTTCATTGGGATCAAACCCTTGTGAGAGCCTCCATTTTCTGCGGCAAAGCAGGTGACTTAACACATTCTAAAGCCAGACCGTATTCTTCCACAACCTGTTCTTGTTTTTTTTTTTTTTTTTTTTTTTTTTTTTGCTCTATCAAGGATCGATGCACGAGTTAGTTCTGCATCACACATTAGGATAACATCTACAATTAAGCATCAATTTTGAGGAACAGAAATACGTCAGCTGAGGAAAGAATCTCTCCCTGTAATGCGGTTGGCGGGTCAGCTGCTATGATCTGACTTGATGGAATACATTGGTTAGAAGCACTATCTCAAGTCTGGAAATGTCAGTACTCTCGTAGGAAAATATTTCTCCTTTACTTATTACTTTTTCTTTTTTTCTTTTTTTCTCCTTAAAGAAGACAAAATATTTTAACTGCAAGTGGTCATCGGGATTCTTCTGGTTTCTCTCTCAAGATTACTTTTAATGTATACAATAGTTGCTTCTGTCCCCTCGGTGACAGTGCCACCACAGCTTCCGAGGGAGGTCACCCTGTAGACTGGCTGGCTGTGCCTTCAAGTTGCAGGTGCGCACAGGAGGCTGAGGCCGATGGTGAAAACTGTAGTCGCTGAACCCAAATGGTAGTCGGAGATCTCAACTGACAGTCGCTTGCTGGACGCTGAAGGAGGGCGGCCGTTTCACTGCAGAGTCACAGCACGTGTCCCGCGGAGCCCGCGGTCGGGCCGACGACGCCGGTCGGGGGCGGCCAGGTCCGAAGGCTACTGTATGTTACATGCGGAACAGCACGGGTCGTCTTTGTCGGGCTGCGCGGCGTAGTTCATCTGCCTCACGATTTCTGCAAAGAGTTCGTCCACCATCGTTTTGCTCTTGGCGGAAGTCTCCATGAAGGGGCAGCCCCACTCTTCGGCGAGGGCTCTGCCTTCGTTGGAGGACACTTCTCTCTCGCTTTCCAGGTCCACTTTGTTCCCCACCAAGATGACCGGCACTTTCTCATACCTACGAGAGAGCAGACGGAGCACAGGCATGGTAAACGTTGGAACAAGGTTTAATGGCTGAAACGCATTCTATCCGTTTTCATTCTGTTCTACTGCAAACACTCTGTGGTGGCGCCACACGGTATCTGCCCCGCTTGGCTTGACATCTACCGGGGGCGTTTAGAAGCTGCTCTCATGGTGGACCCTATCCGGGCTTTTTGAAATGAGGCTTTAAATTAGTCAATCCCACATCTTTGAAAATCAGTTTACCTTTCCAGAGATGTTTGGAAAATTCTTCTCAGAACCTCAGAATAAATCCTGTTGGGTGGGTGAATTTAACTTAACTTTTTCCATTCTAAGAGATGCTTACTCAAAATTTCAGTTGATGAGGTAATAGCTCTACTGACTGAGTAAGCAAACGATTTATAGTGGTCAGCGTTTTACTCCGCTCCGTAAATATACAAACTGGTCATGTTGGAACCGTTCCTAAGTAAGACAAAAGATAGCAGAAATCATTCGGGTGGAAACTGTCAAATACAGTACATTCTATCCCTTTATAAAACTATTCTACACTAGCCAGTTGGTAGACATCATGGTTCTTTTCAGCGCGACAAGGAGTAAACATTTCAATCATTAGCTTTATTTGATGCCATCTCTTCTTTTCCTTCCAAGCCAGCACAAGTACGCCACAGGCCAAATGTCTGGGCCTCTTCCTTCCCAGTGTTGAAACCTAAGCCCCACTGTGACTGTATTTAAGAGGTTGGGGCCTTTGGCCAGTGATGAGATCACGGATGGGATTATTGCCCTTGTGTATAGAAAAGAGATAGGATGGGGAGTGCTCCCTTGCCCCTATCCTGTGTGAGGACTCAGCAAACAGAGGAGTCCATGAAAGAGAGAAGCGGGCCCTCCCCAGACACAGAATCTGGCAGAGGCTTGATCTTGGACTTCCCGCCTCCCAACTGTGAGAAATAAGTTCCTGTTGTTTAAGCCCCATATTCTGTGGTATTTTTGTTACAGCAGCCAGACAGACAAAGACAAGGGGTCTGTGAGTTATGACATCTGGAAAAAGCTAGATTAATAAGGATAACAAACGCTGTGAAAAGAACAAAGAAAAAAGGTCCTAAATCATTTTGGTACCAAAAGCTGATCGATGCTCTTCACAATGGTTATTCACAGTGCGAAGATACACGGTGCTACTCTGCATAGACAGTTATTTACTAATTTTGTTCATGTTTGTTGTTGCTAATATGTTTTCCTAAGGCTATCATTTTTAACATCATTTGTTTTTTAAAGTTTTTTAAGTTTATTTATTTATTTAAGCAAGAGAGTGCAAGCAGGGGAGAGGTGGAGAGACGGGGGTAGAGAGAGAGAGAATCCCAAGCAGATTCTGTGCTGTTAGCACAATAGCCCGATGGGGCTTCGATCTCACGAACCATGACATCATGACATGAACCAAAATCAAGAGTCGGATGCGTAATCACTTGAGCCACCCAGGTGCCCTAAACATCATTTTAAAAGCTTCTCGTGATTTTGGTATAAATCAGTGTATGTGTGTGTCTGCGCGCGTGTGCATACCTTCCCCTAGGCAGAACGCATCTCTAATTTACAAAGGAAGCAAACCTCACACTCGTACACAAGGATAACACACGTTACTGGATGCAGCGGGATTCATACAGAGTTTTTATCATTCAGGAAACCGAGTGCTGGGCAGGTGGTTCATATTAGTGAGACTCCTTCCACGGCCTCCTCACTCTGTGAACACGGTTCTCTCCCCTCCCCCAAACTTGCAAAGCCAACTATATTCCCCATAGCGTCTCACTCTTGCCTTTGGCACTCGGGCAAACTTCGAATGGTTTCAACACGAGGGCCTGCCCCTACCAGCAGCCACTCAGCAATCTGAAACATAAAAACAACTTCAAAAGGTGCGGGCATAACCGTATCAACGGTAACTCTGGAACTCGGGTGTTCTTTTGCAGGAAATGGATTTGGACAAACTCCACTGTGTATCAGTGGCTTTATGTGAATTTACTGTGGCCCAACTGTGCCTTGTGCTTTGTAGCCGCAGATCATACCGAGAGCCATGGATGTGCGACACAAGAGTGTTTCGCATCTTCTAGGGCTCTTACCTGCAAACAGTTCCACGAACTCCGTGGCCTCTGCAATGACAAACGGCAGCAAGACGGAGCTGCGTCACAAATGCTGTGTGTCAGCTGCTTTGCATGCGAACCCTCTTGACCTGCTGTGCAGAAAGCCTGGCAGGCGCAGCCCAGTCCTTCCTGGACAGTGTCGCTTCCTAATTTACGTTACGTGCAAGCATGTGACTGCATTTCATTTTTTCCTACGAGAGTATATACACCGCGGCGCTACTTTAAATCACTTTGGTTGGCAGGGAAAGAAATAAATGTGAATACAATTCCGAAAAATGTATTGGTTGAATTTAATTGGGTTAAAACTTAATTTCAATCTCTGTGGACCACCCTTAACAAGGAAAGGGATGGCATCATTTCTATTCTTAGTTAGGCAGTAAATATTTTAGAGACTAGGTTTTTAGTTTAAATAAAGTATGAAGTCCTGTTTTATAGGTAAAGAAATATTTCCACACTTCTAATTAAAAGCTACAGCTATGTGGATTTTCAAAACCTGTAAACATATCATATCACTAGCAGTTGTATAACGCTGTTTGAATCGAGAATCCGAATAAATGTTGCCAACAGATTCTCAAAAGGGCAACGAACACTGCAAACCTAAGTCTGTATGTAACAGCACTTAGTGACCGTCACGTGAAGATGACAATTTAGTAGCAGAGAACCTGGCCATTTTATTACTGTCTGGATGGTCAGTGGTCTTTTCTAAGACCAAGATGCTAAAGATTCTAGAGAAATTCAGACCGACGTCCTCAGGAGACTTTCAGAGGTCTTCAGGGAACACACGTATTCTCTACATCTTGGGAGGGCAGAGGGTAAGAAACTGTGTCTCTTGCTGGTAACATTAATACACGACACAGCAGAAAAGACTGGAAACTAGGATTTGGAGGCTCAGCCTCCAGCCCAGCCACTGAGGCTACAAGACTGAGCAAACCTGTCACCCTTCTCCTGTGTTTCACTCCCTTGTCGGTAAAAAGGGAGGAAGAGGATCTGTTCCCACTGAACACGCAGGTTGCTGTAAAGCCCATGGAATGCCCTAGAAAGGCTGGAGGGCTGGGTAAACGCGGTGGGGGTGGTGCTTCTTTCCCGTCCTGCCTGCCTGCTGCTGAGGACGCGGCTTCTCTAAGTGTCAGAAGCGGGAGACACTGATGAACGGAGGTGAGGACTCCCGGGCAGGAGAGACTGACCCCGAGTCCAGGAGAGCAGCAGCCACCGGGTCCGGCCCTCGCCTTCTCCAGTCCCCCGGGCTGAGCATGAGCGTTAAGAGGAGCAAGCAAAGCGGAAACCTTCTCCAGATTCGGCCACCTGTTGCGGAAGGGAGGGCGAGGCTGGGCTGGGACGACAGAATGGGTCCCCTGAAGGGTTGGGGGGGGGACAATGTCTGGGGAAACCTGGATCCTCTTCAGGGAGGTGGGTGACAAGGCAAAGGGGGAGAAGGCAAAAAGCCCTGTGTTGACACAAGAGAGGGTGCGCTGGGAAACCCTTCTCCCTGCCGCAGCGGGGGCGTGGGGAAAACCGACCAGTGACGCCCGCGGCTCCCAGGACCCCGTCCCCGAACAGCATCTAGCTAGTTCTGTGAATTTAGAAAACTAACTTCAGCTCTTGGTTCCCAGTTTCTTGAACTATAAAGTGAGCTGGACTGGGTCATTTCCAAGGGGGTTTTAAGATCCCAAGTTAAAAATCCAGACACAGTGGGCCATTCTCACCATCAGTATGTATCATTTACCAAGTGATGGCTGACAGCTTAGCTTGTTCTCAGCACAACACCCAACAGGATGATTTTTTTTTTAATGTTTATTTTTGAGAGAGGGAGAGAGAGAGAGAGAGAGAGAGCAAGAGAGCAGAGCACACATGAGCAAGCACGAGTGGGGGAGGGTCAGAGAGGAGACACAGAATTCAAAGCAGGCTCCAGGCTCAGCTATCAGTACAGAGCCTGATGCGGAGCTCTAACCCATGAACCATGGGTCATGGCCTGAGCTGAAATCAAGAGTCAGACACTTGGCGGACTCAGCCATCCAGGCACCCTTCCTTGGTATTTCCTTTAAGAGCATGACCACAGTTACAGATATGCAGCTCAAATAATTTTATTTTTGTGTATAGCCTGCAGACAAACAATTGTTTTATTGACATGATTTTTATATTGTTTATTGTATTCATGAGCATGATTCCACAACATATTGATAAATAAAACTAGTTCTTTATTTTTTAATGTTTACTTTTGAGACACACACACAGCAAGCAGGGGAGGGGCAGAGAGAGAAGGAAACACAGAATCCGAAGCAGGCTCCAGGCTCTGAGCTGCCAGCACAGAGCCTGATGTGGGGCTCGAACTCATGAATGGTGAGATCATGACCTGAGCTGAAGTCAGACGCTTAACTGACTGAGCCACCCAGGCACCCCAAACTAGTTCTTTTAAATAGCTCTGCCTAATGCACTGAATAGATCATCAGAAACCCAGGCTTGAGAATCACTTAGCTGTAGCACGCTGATAGGCTTCTCCATGATGTGGCTTCGTAACAAGTTCAAAACATTTGATGCTTTCCAATGGATTCCAGGGTTTTCAATGGCTTTCCAATGGTCTCATGTTTTCTCTCTCCCTCTCTTTTTTTTTTTTCTGGTAACTGTCCTGATGTGTCTGTAAGCATATGTATATGTGTATGTATATTTTATTTGTGGTCATGTCTAAACTTGGCCAACTGCCAAAATAACTTGAGAATTAAAAAAGTACTGATCCCCTCGCCCTACTCCAGAGCTACTAAATCTGAATTTGTGGGATCAGAGACCCCCAGAGAGCCTTTTAAAAATATATATCTATGTGTGTAAGTTCAGAAGACTAATTGTGAGGTTCAGCAGGGGTTTGAGGTCACTGGCCTACTCTACTGCTTCGTGACCTCAAACCATATTGTGTTGATATGATTAATGGTTTTCCATTGCAGCAAATCCAGAAACAATCTCTTCTTCCCTTCATTTAGTCATCAGTGATGAGCTATAGACAGAAACCACTACGGTCAGTGCCTTTAGCTTCCTTGGGAGGGTGCTGTATTGCAGCGTATTCAAAGAAGGCCATGCTGGGGTGCTTGGGTGGCTCAGTCGGTTAAGTGTCTGACTCTTGATTGCAGCTCAGGGGATGATCCCACCTGGTTTGTGAGACTGAGCCTTGCATGGGATTCTCCCTCTCCCTCTCTCTCTGCCCCTCCCCTGCTCTCTCTCAAGATAAATAAATAAACATTAAAAAAAAAAAAGCAGGCCATGCTTTGCGTGAATTTTATCATGCTGCATTCTTCTTAGTCACTTTTCACAAGCAGGTTGAAGTACAATTCTCTCTGAATTCAGGAATGGCAATCAGAAAGATTTTTATAGGTCCCTTTACTCAACCTCCCACCCATGTTAAAAATCTTATCTGCCCAGAGAGTCTCAAGGCAAAATGTCAAATCACTCGATGCTCCAACCACTTCCATGGCAACCTCACCCAATGGCTATATTTGAACGTCATTAGTGATGTGGGGCTTATACCTCAAACAACCCATTCTGTCCCTTCTGTCAGTTCTGTTAAACGTTAGTGTTAAAAAGTCAGTGTTTGGCACAAAAACGGACACATAGACCAATGGAACAGAATTGAGAACTCAGAAGTGGACCTAAAAGTATACAGCCAACTCATCTTTGACAAAGCAGGAAAGAGTATCCAATGGAAGAAAGACAGCCTTTTTAACAGATGGTGTTGGGAGAACTGGACAGCAACATGCAGAAGAATGAAACTAGATCACTTTCTCACACCATGCACAAAAATAAACTCAAAATGGATAAAGGACCTGAACGTGAGACAGGAAACTATCAACACCCTAGAGGAGAAAGCAGGAAACA
>NW_027528362.1:1822499-1846683 GCF_008692635.1 Crocuta crocuta | reverse complement strand
AATGAAATCTGGCCATGTGTAGCAACATGGATGGACCTTGAGGGTGTTCTGCTGAGCGAAATAAGTCAGGCAGAGAAGGACAAATATCACATGTTTGGATGTATAGGAGGATTAGGAGGAACTTAACTGAGGACCATGGGGGAGAAGAAGGGGGAAAATGGTGGGGGAGAGGGAGAGAGTCAAACCAGGAGAGACTCTTGAATGCTGAGAAACAAACTGAGGACTGATGGATGTGGGGGGGAGGGGGGGAGATGGGCATGGAGGAGGGCACTTGTGGAGATGAGCACTGGGTGTTATATGGAAACTAATTTGACAATAAACTATTTGTAAGAAAAAAAAAGTCAGTGTTAAAAGGTTCATCCCTATCTCATGAGCTGTCATTTGTAACATCTTGGGCCTTCCCATAGGTTCTAGCTCTTGTACCCTTTAGAATATAGAAATCTGTCTCTCCAAAATGAAAACAGGTGTTCTTTCTCCTCTCCCTGCTCAACTTAAATAAGTACAGTTGACCCTGAACAATGAGGGAACTGAGGCGCTGACAACATACAGACTCCCCCAAAACTTAACTGCTAGGAGCCTACTGTTGACCAGCCTTACTGACAACAAAAGCAGTCATTTAACACATACTTTGTTATATGTATTATATACTGTATTCTTATAATAAAGTCTGCTAAAAAAATGTCCAGAAAATCATAAAAAAAGAAAACACATTTCCAGTACTGTACTCTATTTATTGAGAAAATCTGCATTTAAGTGGACCTGCACAGTTCAAATCCATGTCGTGCAAGGTTAACCATAATAATGATTAAAATCCCAGCAATATTTAAATAGGTGAAGAGGAAAATGAAAGACATTTTTAATTCCCTTCCCATGAGAATAATCTAACTATTTCGGTGTATATCCTTACAGACTCTTTTCCTATATGAATCTATATAGACATAGATATACATTTTTGTAAAAGGAGATTGCACCCATTATATCTGAAATCTCCATTTCAATAAATGATATACATTTTATTAATGGCTAAATAGTGTTATATTTTCTAGACTATAACTGTACCATAATTTAATTATTCCTTCCCCATTAATGCATATAAAGGGTACCCTCTCCCCCATTTTGTTTTTACTATAATAAACAGCAATCTGATGAACTATGCTTAAAAGTGTGATTTTTGCCTTAAAGGTGTATGCAATACATGTGTGTGTACACTATCCCTTCTGAGCCTGAAAAATCACATTTCTAAGTTCGTCAGGTTGTTGTGCACACACACTCCGTCGTAGTCGACATCCCAAAAGTTATATCACCACCAGTAGGGTGTAAGTTAGGAGCGCCTGTTTCCGCAACTGTGGGACTGAGATTTTTAATCTTTCAATAAAGCATTACGGCAGTCCTGAAGAAAAAGGATTGTTTTTGGCGAGGAGGTGACAGCTCCGACCACAGCTTGCCAGCACAAAATATCAATACTTCTTGTAAGGATGGAAACCATGAGCTAAGTAAGGCTGCTCTCTTCCTCCAGACTGACTTGTTTTGAAGTGACTAAATATTTCATCTTAAAAGGGCACTTCTGGGAATTTAGCTTGAATAATGAAACCACAGTCCTCTGCTCTGACTTTCCGTTGGTTTCAGAATGCATACTGAAGAGGGGCACCTGGGTGGCTCGGTCAGTTGAGCAGAAGGCATACTGAAGAAGAACAGAGAGAAATGTGTAAATGTAATAGAAAAATTAAGTACGGAAAATGACCCCAAAAGGATACTCGAAGCTATCAGCGATACTCCAAACCAAGGCTACTAAACATAATCTGCCTTTCTAGAAACTAGGAGCTGACATTGTATCAGAAGAATCGATTCCTAATAGGTTGTGAGGGACCAGCTGATCATGACAAAGCAACCCAGGCATTTTAAATGTTGTATTAAAAACCATTTGAGGGAGAGAATATTTTTACATCTGATAAAGACACATCTGATAAAGGATTTACTATCCAAAATATACAAAGGAGTCTTGAAACTCAACAATAAGAAAACCATCAATCCAATAAAAAATGAGTCAAAGACCTTAACAGGCACCTGATCAAAGAAGACATACAGGTGGCAAATAAACATATGAAAAGATGCTCTACCATCATATGTCATCAGGGAAATGCAAATTAAAACAACGAGATACAGCTACACACCTACTAGAGTGGCCAAAATCTAGAACACGGACACCACCAAATGCAGAAGGATGTGAAGCAATAGGAACTCTCATTCATTTCTGGTGGGAATGCAAAATGTTTAGCCACTTTGGTGGTTTCCTACACAACTACACATACTCTTACCACACAATCTAGAAACCCCAAGTATTTACCCAAAGGAGCTGAAAACCTGCACATGAATGTTGATGGCAACCTTATACATAAGTGCCAAGACTTGGAAGCAACCACGCTGTCCTTCAGTAGGTGAGTGGATAAATAAACTGTGGTGCGTCCAGACGAGTAACAGGGAGATAAGAGACGTCTGAGGTGGTCTAGGCAAGAGACAACAGGGACTTGACTTGGGATGATGGCAATGGCAGTAGAAAAAAAACAAGACATAAAATCTATTTGGAGGCCGCACCAACAAGACACACTAAGGGACTGGTTGAAAGACACCGAGCAGGTAGTGGTTTTGACAAAAAGGAGAGATCAGAAGTGACTCATAGGTAAACTATTGTTTCCACAAGTATAGTTTTGTCTCATGAGTAAGAATATAAGACCCCAAAGGGAACTACCACACGCCTTCTATTACCCTGTTTCTAATATACGTTCACTGTGAGCATGTTTAAAATGATCTTGGTTATCCAAATCACTACTTTGTACAAGGACGATTCTGGTATATTATGGAGTTCTTAACAAACATTAAAGCCCATCTCTTAGCGTAAAGCTTACAAAATGATGATTTTCCTATAGAACTGGCTACGTCCTTTTCCTAGAAAAGTTTTATTTTTAAAATATTCTCCTCAGGTTATTCACTTCATGTTTATATTAATATTATTCTAGAATTCCACACAGCCTTTACTGACTACACCTGGGAGTCTCTTTAAAGGCCTATATGTTGTTTCCCTATGTAACATGTGTTTCTTTACTGGGAAAGATAACAATCATTTGCCACTCAAATTTTACCTTATTACAGGTCTTCCCATATACTCTCAACTTACTATTAGTAAAAAGAGAATATTTCAGCCTTCAATGCTTACAGCTGGACATTTTGTTTATTTCTGAAAATCTGTGAATGATTATGCAACACTGTAAACATACTTTTTTTAAAGCTCTTTCTAAATTATTACTTTAATGAAGTCTGTAAAATATATTAAACAGGATACAAAAAAAACTAATGATAAAAGAAAAGGTTAATAAACTGGGCTTCATTAAAATTAAGAATTTTTGCTCATTTATAGAAACTATTAAGCAAGTGAAAAGGTAGGCCAAACATTGGGAAAAGGCTTTTGCAATAACATGTATCTAACACAGGACTTCTGTCCAGAACGTATAAAGAATTTCTACAAAAGAGAAGAAAACAGCAATACAATTTTTAAATGGACAAAGCCCTTGAGTAGGTATTTCTCAGGAGAAGACACCCAAATTATCATGAAGCATATGAAAAGGGGCTCAGCACCATGTCACCAGGGAAAAAAACCTAAAATCACAATGAGGTACCGCGAGAATCTTACAAGGTTAGCTAAAATTAAGAAGACTAACATAACAATATCAGTGCAAGATTAAACTGGTACAAATACTTTGGAAAATCACTTACTTACTAATGCTGAACATACACAGTTATAAGCCAGTAACCCCACTCCGAGGTATACCCCAAGAGAAAGGGGAACATGTGCACAACCAAAGATATGTACTAGAACGTTCACAGCAGTGTGAATCATAAGAGTCCCCATCTAGAAACTATCCAAATGCCCATCCCCAGGAGAGATGACAAAATCGTGGTATGTCCATACGAGGGGAGCTACTGCGGCTCAGGGAAGAATTAGCTCCTGCCACAAGCAACATGGATGAAACTCACAGAGAGGATGCTGAACAACTGAGGCCGGAAGCTGAGGAATAGACACGGCTGATCTGTGCTGCTCTTTGAGCACGGGCGGGGGGGACGGGGCACAAGGTAAACCGCTGTGCTGCTTGAAACGTGGGTCCTGCATCTTCATCGGGGATTTGACCGCCTGGGAGAAGCATCTAGCTGGACCCCTAAGGCGTATGCACTTTACTGCACAGAAGCGATACTTCAATAAAAAGAAAAATAAACTGAAACAGAAAAAAAATCAATAAATAATCATCCAATGATTTCCTCATTAAAATAGGAACAGAAGACAACCTTCAAGACAAATTAAGTGCGCGTGCATGTTGGCTACGGGGTTTAAGTCACAGAAAGTGCAGGATGCAGTCGATCACTTGGTTTATTACTCAGCCGAACGCTGCTAATCAATTTTACATTTCTGTCCATGTTCTATGCTGTTTAATTTATATTCAAAATTGCCTGAAGACTGAAAGCGTAAGGAATGCTGATACTAAAGAGCACGTCATTGGAAATAAAAATGGTAAAAAGAGTGAACATCTTCTTCACTCTCAGATTTATAAACTGGATCCATCTGACCGCAGTTCGTTTCACGCGTATGGAGATACCACAGCACTTCAAATATCCATGTTCCAAAGAAAAACACCGTGATGACTACATTTAATTTGGCTTTTTATTAGAAGTGGGGATTTTCTACCCCAGGAATGTGTGTGTGTAAGAAAGAGTTCGCAACTAGAAGCCTAAAACCTTGTCACTTAAAAACCAAATGCAAAAAATTATCTGAATACAACCAGTTGATTCTCTTTTTTTAAATTTTTATGTTTATTTATTATTGAGAGAGACAGACAGACCGACCATGTGCGGGGGAGGGGTAGAGAGAGGTGGAGACTTAGAATCCAAAGCAGGCTCCAGGCTCCGAGCTGTCAGCACAGAGCCTGATGCCGGGCCTGAACCCATGAACTGTGGGATCATGACCTGAGCCACAGTTGGAGGCTTAACCGACAGAGACATCCAGGTGCTCCTCTTATTTTTTTTTTTAAAGCGTAATAACCAAGATACCCAAAATAAGGTATTAGAAAGCAGTTGTTGGTCTATATTTGATACTCTAGTATGTAGTTATATTTTAATCTGTATTTTAATGTAGATTCAGTCTACCCAATCAAAATATATCATTTTAAAATCTGTCAACAAAGTACAGGTCTTCCTACATAATTTAAATAGTGAGGAAATTTCACGTTTGGACACATATATGGAGAACACACAGCTTTCATCTATCAAAGGAACAAATGTGTTCAGACATAAAACATATGCTTTACCTTTAGTGAGAGTTGAAGTCTGGAACCTGTGCATTAAAAAAGAGGCCCCACTCTTGTTCTTGAAAAGCCTACACCGAGTCAGCTGCTCAGGAATATGCAGGTTGTCTGAACCGTTACCTGACTTTATGTTTAGCAAGTTATGGGATACGTCTTCTAGGCACTTCATTTTCGAATTTCTGGTGAAAATGTTTATGAATGAGAATTCCTCTGTATCTGGGACACAGTTAAAGTTCAACTACAAATACTTTTTTAGAAGCTACCTCTCTGAATGGAGACGATTTCAAGGTGCAGCAAAGCTATGAAGAGCTAAAACTTCAGGAACTTTTAAATTATGAATAGAAGAGTATTTGCCGTGGGAGACAGTTCTGCTATCGTAGTAAGATAACTCAGATATTTCTTACTTTCCAAATTACAATACAAACAGCACCAGGGACACCTGGGCGTCTCAGTCAGTTAAGCGTCCGACTCTTGATTTCTCTCAGGTCATGATCCCATGGTATGTGGGATCGAGCCCCGCGTCAGGCTCTGTGCTGCCCGCCCGGAGCCTGGAGCTTGCTTTGGACTCTAGGTCTCCCTCTCTCTCTCTGCCCCTCCCCTGCTCATGTTCTGTCTCTCTCTGAAAAGCAAATAAACATTTAAAAAAATGCACAATGCAGGAGCTGGAAACTATCAGCATTGGTGGAGATTATGGTGCCCAACAGCGGCCAATGGAAATGAGGAGCTACAGAAACTGCCGGGAATCCAACCCAACCCGGAAGTAAAAGAAGTTCTAAACAGTTCTAAGAAGTCTCTGTGGGAGCCAGCAAGGGAGAATAGCTGGTAAACAAAAGGTCTTCAACAGTCTTTAATAGTCGCCAGGTTTGGGAGGAGGGGCTCTAGCTGGTCTAGTGTAGAGAACATTACAGGGGATGAGGAGAGCGAAGGTCATTGGACGTGAGAAAAATCTGTCCCTTCGTTTACATCCCTGCTACAGAAACCCTTCCATTTCCAAAATAACTCATTCCTGAGCTATGTAACCGCTTCCTAACCAGTCCCACCTCCAATTTCTCACCTCTGTACTCTATCCAATATGCCGCTTCCACCACTATTGTCTTAAGACATTGCACAGTTTTCTCCATCTTCCCCCCCCCCCACCCCAACCACTGCCTCAGAAAACCACGTGGTGGCTCTGCAATGACTAGACAAAGCTTATCCCTGGTTAAGAGTCAAGGTCAACTGCAATTTGGCCAATGGGTAAAATTCTCATGGAGTGCCTTATAAGGGAGAGAGACCTGGATTTGGATTTAGGGTACCTAGAAAAAGCCCAGCTCTGCTCCCTTGGATGGCCGGTGACCTTTCTGAGCAGAAGGTTCCTTATTTGTGACAGAAATGTTAATGATATTAGGCATTATGTTGAGGAAAACGATGGTGATGACTTTACTAATAATAGCTAGCATCTGTAGAGGACTTACTAGGTGCGAGACGCTGCACTAAGCAGTTTACATGAATTAGCCATTAAAGTATTATGGATACTGTAAAATACTACAGAAATGCTAATTACTCTTTTCTAAGTTCTCTCAAACCATCTGTCAGTACGTCGGTTCTAGAATCTTAATTGTGGAGATATATCTGTAAGAATGTACAAAATATGTTATATATAGTATCTTGTCTCCTCTATGTCTGGCTCCCATTCGCCTGGCGAGGATGGCGAACTCTAATAGTCAGCTGAAGACCATTCCTTTCTAGAAAAAACAGGATAAATAGGACTCCTTCTAATATCAAAGGCTGACCAACTTCTCCAAACTGAAGTTTCTTTTTTTCCACCAGTCACCTTCTCACTAGTAGGTCGTTAGTATGAACCACGGCTCTGAAGCCCTAGTAAGTAAATGAGAGAAAAAAGAAAACAGAACAGAACTCTGGACGGTGTGAGGAGCTCTGAGATCAAGTCTTGTTTCTGCTTTAAACCAGCTGTGCTACCTTTGCAGTTACATCAGGGACCTCAGGCAGACGAGGGCTGTGAGGTTTTACATGCATCTCTACCTCCAGTGCTGGCATCAATTCTCTTACAGACATGCGAAATAGAAGGAGTCAGGGGCGCCTGGGGCCTCAGCTGGTGCAACGTCCGACTTCGGCTTCGCTCGTTATCTCACGTCCGTGGGGTGCAGCCCTGCATCGGGCTGTGCTGACAGCTCAGAGCCTGGAGCCTGCCTTAGATTCTTTGTCCCCCTCCCCTGCTCGTGCTCTCTCTCTCTCTGTCTCTCAAAAAATAAAAAGCTAAAAAAAATTTTTTTAAATAGAATAAGTTAATGAAATGATGACCTTCCAAAATGGCAGCTTTTGCACGTAGACTATGGTGGAAATGTCACAGAAACAATGCAAACATGCCCATGGTCACCAGGCTGACAAAGGCATTTTGGGATGTACACTACTGAGAATATTTTCCTTTTCATTCTTTCTCATGCCTTTTATCAGACACTGAAATGCTTAATATGATTCATCATGGTATTGGGGGTGGGGGGAGGGGAGGTGTCTCCAGATATCTGGGAGGAAAAAGGCCAAAATCCAGAAATGTAATGACCTGACGGGACCTTTATTTATTAATTCAACAAACTTTCTAAGTGCCAGGTGCTCGATATGAAGATGGAAGCAGTTTACCACCAAGCAAACACATGGAAGAAACTTGGGTAGCATAAGTCAGGTGGTAGTATATGTGAAAGGGTATATGCACATGCTTAGATTTCCTGCTGAAACTAAACTTTAATATATTATGTTCTTAATACAATCAAATCTGCTCTTCAAAGTTAATTGTGTGTGGGTGGCAACAGTAAAATGACATGGGGCAGATAACACTGTGAGGGCAGATAACACTGTGAGGGCAGATACACTGTGAGGACAGATATCCTGTGAGGGCAGATACGCTGTGGGGGCGGATACACTGTGGGGGCAGATACACCGTGAAGGCAGATACACTGTGGGGAAGGACACACTGTGAGGGCGGATATACTGTGGGGGCAGATACACTGCGGGGACAGATACACTGCGGAGGGTCGGATACATTGTGGGGGCGGATACACTGTGAGGGTAGATACACATTGGGGGTGGATACACTGTGAGGGTAGATACACTATGGGGGCGGATACACTATGGGGGCGGATACACTGTGAGGGTAGATACACTGTGGGGGCGGATACACTGTGAGGGTAGATACACTGTGAGGGCGGATACACTGTGGGGGCGGATACACTGTGAGGGTAGATACACTGTGGGGGTGGATACACTGTGAGGGCCGGTGGTAGCTGCTCACACCAATCTGCCACTTACTAAGGGTTAAGATAAACATGAATTCATTCACTTATCATTTATCTCTAATAATTCTTTTAAGACCTTCACAGAGAAAGATAGTACTCTTCTATCAAAATAACTTCTAAAAGGGGCGTCTGGGTGGCTCAGTCAATTAAGTGTCCGACTTCAGCTCAGGTCATGATCTCACGGTGCGTGGGTTCGAGCCCCGCGTCGGGCTCTGTGCTGACAGCCAGCTCAGAGCCTGGGGCCTGTTTCAGAGTCTGTATCTCCCTCTCTCTCTCTCTCATAAATAAAAACATTCTAAAAAAAACTTCTAAAATAACATGTTTACTAAACACGTTTCGTTGTTTCAGATAATAATGCTACATTAAAAAACAAAAAAACCCGCCCCCAAGCGTAATGGCTTAAGATAACCATTTTCCCATTGGTTCACGATGGTTATGGGTCAGGAATTTAGGCAGAGCTCAGTTGGTCAATTCCTCTGCTCCACGTGGCACTGGCGGGGCTCAGTGGGCGGCGCTGGGTTAGGGGTGGGCTGGGCGGGGGAGGGGTCAAAGCCGGCCTTGCCCCCGTCTCCCCCCCACCCCCCGCAGGGCATGTGGGCAGGCAGGGCTACCCTCCACCGCAGCGTCAGGCCTCCTCAGACCTTCTCCCTGCCGCGCAGGGCTCCGAGTGACCCCGGGCGGAAGGTGCTTCGTCTTGCCGGCGACCGGGCCCAGAACTTGCTTGGCGGCGCCCGGCCACACTCTGTGGGCAGAAGCAGCCACAGGGCTGCGCAGGCGCAACGCGGGCGGAAGGGCGGCCCTCTCTCAGCGGGAGGCGGGTCAGGGCGCGGCAGCCATCTTTAATCCATCGCGCTTAATAAAAATGATGCTAGAAACTGACCAAAACTCCATCAGGATTTGTTGATCCAAATTAGCAAAGGCAGTACCGGAGGGTGTTGGCCAGGTCAAAGAAAGAGACTCTTTATATATAGACCAGACATCACAAAAATCTATGTAAAAATGGGAATGAAATTGTGATGATTATAAACACAGGGAATTTGAGTAAGAGTCTGGAATGGGCATATACTTCATTGCCCAGAGACCCTTCTGAGATGGAAACGGGTACTGTAAATATGTGCCATGGCAACAGGCAGACACCTGAACCGTCCCAGCTAGCCCCCCTTGGAGAAAAGGGACCAGATCAAAGCAGTGATACTTAATCAAGGGGGAAGCGATGAGGGACTGTTAGAAGCCAATCAGTACTGTCTACTAAGAAAAGCTTGCAGACTCATTATTTTAATAGGGTGTGCTGGTGAGAGCCATGGACCCAATCTCCTTTCCCCAAACAGGCCCTTCTTCCAGAAATCTCCACATGCTTCTTTCAATGAAACCGGACAGCTGTGCTCAGGGAGGTCTGAGGAGTAAACCTGTTCTGTCACCAAGGGTAGCCTTTTAGACCCACGAACCTCTGGGACCAGGGGCTGACTGGTGAGGCATGGATGCAAACGTGCCACATGGGCTGCTTTTCTCAGGGTGGCTGCGCTGGCGGCCACAGCATTGTCCCCGCTGGGCCCGCGCCCAGCCGGAGGGTCCTTCCCACCCAGGGCCCCACGCAGCAGCTCAGAGCCTTCCTCACTGAAGGCCGCCGCCCCGTCAATGGCCGTTTGAGAACAAGAACAGAGTTTACGCCAACATTACTGCTCCTCAGTGTGAGACCACCGAAAACAAAGTTGTGTCCTCGGTATCAGGCACACGCTGAACTAACCATGAATAAATTCTTTCCTCATCTCCTGCTCTTCAAAAGTAAACTAAAAAAGTTGTCTTAATTTTCAGTTAGCTTTGAAGCACGTGTGCATTATGTGTATTTAACTATTTGTCTTAACCATGGCTTCCAGCCCTTCATGGTGCCAACATTACTGATGGTCAATGTTTGGAGCGTTGGGTCAAAAGCAGATAAAGGACAGTCTTGAGTGTATGTGGGTCATTGATTGGAGTGGAGGTAGGTAGTGCTATTCTGGATAGTATAATTTTATATATACTGTATTTGGATAGTTCCGTTTTGCTAAATGCTAAAACAAAAAAAGACAAAGTTAATTCTTTTTTTTTTTTTATTGCTACTTTTAAGAGAGAGTGTGTGCGAGCAGGGGAGGGGCAGAGACAGAGGGGGACAGAGGATCCCAAGCAGCCTCTGTGCTGACAGCAGTGAGCCTGATGTGGGTCTTGAACCTACGATCTGTGAGACCAGGACCTGAGCCGAAGCTGCACGCTAAACCCTGTGAACACCCAGGCGTCCCTATTCTTCATTTCTGAATCTATATTCGACTATCCTTGATAATCAACTATTTTTAACTAGTCTCCCAGCTATCTTCCCTGAGGACTAGCTAATGTACTGTTTTTTCTTAATTTTCCACAAATTAGTTTACTTTCCTAGCGCTTTCTAAAATAACAATTCTGCCCAAACCATTTTATAACCAAATATAAACACAAAATAAGACTTCATTTCCAAGGAGGATCAAAATATGGGAAACATAATGAAGTAAATATATAATTGTTGGCATTACTCTTATAGACAAAGTTTTCATTTCTACAATGAGTTACAAGGCGTAAAAAAAGTCCTTAGAATAGGAGGCCTAGCAAAGGCAATGTTTTTTTGGTAGAAAAATATTTTGGAACTTCGAAATCAAGTTGTTTTAAAATGCATTTTGTCCCCCTCTCTCTCTCTCTATATATATATAATTAACTCAACACTGTCAAATATATATCCATTTACAGTACATTCCAGCATACCAGAAGGAGAGATCCTATCCTGTACTGATTTTGCTTAACGCCCAGGGCAATGTTATGCAAATGAAATGGGTTTAAGCACAGTTTTTAATGTTGACAGTGATGCCTTTTATACAAAGACAAATAAAACCGCTGGAATCAATTTATCACAAAGCTCTGTCAACATTTATCTGTCTTTAAACTATCTATCCCTACCTACCTACCTACCCTACCTACCTACACTGGTCACAAGGGGTGTTAAAATGATCTTTACCCCACGAATGGTTTCTGGTATTCATAAAAAGGTCTATTATCATTACTAACATTTTAAAAAAAGAAGCGTTACTTAACAAATACTTATTATGTGGCTCGTCACTTTTTATAATGTATTCTTTAGACTTAAAATATATGTACTGAAAATCATCACAATTCTTTGTGAGTCACAAAAACATACTGTCACCATTTTTAGCTAACACAGTGTCTAGTGGCAGGCAAAGGCAGAACACCCAGGGTCTATGCTATAATTTCTCTAACATACGCTACTAGCGCTTCAGACCCAGACGAGAAAGCGGTGGGAAAAAATGGAAATGCAATACCAAATTAGCTATGTAGCTTATCTAGATATGGTAAGGCGAGTCGAATTCTGAAGAAAACATGGTGCAGTACACTGTTTTTTAAAGTCAGAGGAACACTTGGGTTTCATTCCTGTTTGTGTGATTTTTAGTGAAACTTTACTACTGATATTTTAGGGTTACTATGTAAAGAAACACTACATTCACTACCTTAGTAGTAGTATACCCATACTACAGATGAGGAAGTTGAGGTGCAGATAATGTTAACTTGCCCTTAATTACATGACTAATAAGTACTGCAACTCAGCTTTAACCAGATTCGCACTTACCACGTTCATAAAGAAGATCAGCATGCAAGAGAAAGTAAGAATGCTAACTTGGAGCAATTATCATATATATAGCAGTTGTTATATTCACTGGAAACCCAAGATTGGATGGATTTAGAGTTTAGAACAAAACAAATTCTCCATCCCAGGGCAGGGAAAAACACTCTGAGATTTCAGTTACAGAAAGCTGTAAAGATCCCTTAATAAACAAGAAAACACGAATATGTAATGAATTATTAATATGATGAGGTATTTCCACATTTGAATTATTAATTTGTAAGGGTTGCTCCTTAGAAAAGCATGAGAAATAACACTCCTAAATGTTTTAAGTAAGGGTTTATGATGTTTCTCTTGGGTAATTCTCCTAAGTGAGATCAAGATATATATAATTATGGTCATCTTCATCTATTTTTCCTGTCATACGGAGAGCTGAATCAACACCCTCCTGGACGGATGCAGCAAACCTCTTCTACAGATCCCTTTCCAGAACCTCCCCAGCAGCCAGTGGTAGGGCCGGACAGTCCTTACGATCGCACGTTCCAGTCTGTGTCCCTACAACGTCACTTTCTGTCTTAGGGCTTCACAGGCAGGAGCCACCCCGCCTTACCGGAATGAATATGATTATACAAGAAGGGAGAACTGCGTCCGCGTCTTTCTAACAGGCACAACCAACAGAAACACATGCTCCTTCAAAAGACAGACTTGATGTATCTTTTTGTGGAGTGTCCACATGTTCTTCCTCTCTGTAACAGGGGTTATAGCATTTTACTAACTTGGGTTAGGAAGGGTTTCATTTCTGTAGCATTTATGTCGGGCTGCTGGAAACTGCTAAAGCAGGAAGAAAAGATAAATGTTGTTTCAAACTATTACTGAGATCGTGGTGTTTATTTTTCTTGGAAGACAGACATTCTAGGACAGCAGTTTTCAAACTGTGTGTGATGAGGTCAACTGAGCGGATCAAGAACATTTAAAAACAATGAAATGAAAAAGAATAAAACAGAAAAAATAACACAAGCAACGTAGGAAATTAAACTAGTGTTTCCTGAAACTCTTGCTTTTAGTTAGACGTATTTATGCTGTGTGTGTGTGTGTGTGTGTGTGCGCGTGTGCGGTGTGTCACAATGTAAAATATCTCTTAACTCAGGGCCAGAATTAAGAAAATGTGACAGCCACCACTGAGTGCAATGCATGGAAGTAGACAGAGGTGTTATTTTTTTCAATATTTTGGGCTTTTTTTTTGACAGATTATAACAAATAAAAAACAAAAAATTATAAGATACTGACGAAAGAAACTGAAGATGCATATAAATGGGAAAACATTCCATGCTTGTGATTTCAAAGAATACTGTTAAAATATCCACACCACTCACAGCAATCTACAGATTCAGTGCAATCCCTATCAAAATTTGTTCACAGAAATAGAACAAATCTAAAATTTGCATGGAACCACAGAAGACCCTGACTAGCCAAAGCAATTTTGGGAAAGAAGGGCCAAATTGGAGGCGTCACACTTGCTGATTTCAAACCACATTACAAAGCTACAGTAAGCAAAACAGTATGGCACGGACAGAAAAAACAGACACACAGATCAAAGGAACAGGCTAGAAAACCTAGAAATAAAGGTATGCCTACATGGTCCACTAATTCACCACATAAAAGCCACGACTATGCAATGGGGAAAGGAGAGTCTCTTCAGTTCCCAGTGCTGGACAAGCTGGACAGCCACCAGCCGCAGAAGGACACTGGGTCAGCATCTCCACCAAACACAGAAGTCAACTCAAATGGATAAAAGACCTGAACCCTGAAAATTGTTTGAAGGAAACATAGGGAGTAAATTCCCTGATATTGGTCTTGGCAAGGAATTTTGGGATTTCACACCAAAGCCAAGGTTAACAAAAGCAAAATAAATAAGTGGGAGCACGTCAAACTAAAAAGCTTCTGTTTAGCAAAGAAAACCACCAACAAGATGAAAAGGCAACCTATGAAATGGGAGACAGTATTTTCAAACATAAATCCGGTAAGAGGTTAATATCTAAAGTATATACAGAACTAGGGGCGCCTGGGTGGCTTCGTCGGTTAAGCGTCCGACTTTCGCTTAGGTCATGATCTCACGGTTCGTGGGTTCGAGCCCAGCGTCAGGCTCTGTGCTGACTGCCGGCTCAGAGCCTGGAGCCTGTATCAGTCTGTGACTCCCTCTCTGACCCTCCCCTACTCACGCTGTCTCTCTCCTAGAAATAATTAAAAAAAAATCTTTAAAATATGTACAGAACTTCTACAACTTGAGAGAAACAAAACAACCCAATTTACAAAAGTGGCTGGAGGACCTGAATGGATATTTTTCCAAAGGGGATGTACAGATGGCCAACAAACACATGACATCGTGCTTTAATCATCAAGGAAATACAGCTTCAAAGCCACCACGAGATACCACCTTGCACCCGTTAGAATGGCAATTAACAAAATGGCAAGGATAACAAGTGTTGCAGAGGCCGTGGGGAAGGGGAATCCTTGTGCGCTGCTGGTGCGGCTCCCCTGCAGGACGGTACGGGGGTTCCTGAGAAAGTTACAGGCAGAACTACATGTCATCTAGCAATTCTCCTTCTGGGTATTTATCCAAAGAAAACAGAATCACTACCTTGAAGAGGTATCTGCACTTCCGTGTTCACTGAGTGTAACGGCGAAACATGGAAACAGCTGTGTCCACGGATGGGTGAGCAGATAAAGAAAAGATGGTATGTATGTACGTATGTAACACACGTGCGCACACGCGCATGCATACACACACACAAATGAAGTATTATTCAGCCACAAAAAGAAGGAAATCCTGACATTTGAGAAGACAACATGGACAGACCTTGAGGACATTATGCTAAGCGAAATAAGTCAGACAGAGAAAGACAAATACTGTGTGATTGCACTTGTATGTGGAATCTTGAAACAAAAATCTGAACTCATAGATACACAGAACAGATTGATGGTTGCCAGAATGTGTGTGTGTATGTGTATGTGTGTGTGTGTGAGAGAGAGAAAGAGATAGAGAACGAGAGAGATAGAGAGAGGTAGTCAAAAGGTACAGATGTCTAGTTATAAGATAACAGCATGATGACTTTAGTTACAATATATATTTGAAAGCTGATAAAATTGTAAAAAGTGTCATCACACACACAAAAAAACTACAGCCATGTGTGGTGATGGATGTTAACTAAACTTATCGTAGTGATCGTTTTGCAATATATACACATATCAAATCATCATGTTTTATGCAGAGTAACACTTCTAAATGTTTTAAATAACAGTGTACAATGTTCTTGGGTAATTTCACTAAGTGAAAAAATCTTAAAACTAATACAGTATTACATGTCAATTATATTTAAATAAAAATAAATATTTAAGAAATAGAAAAATTATAAATCACTGTATTTNCAACAACAACAAACTATCCAATTTTGACAGGGAATACATTTCAGCATTTTGAGTAAAAAGAAAGTAGAATTTCAAAGTGTACTTAATTTACACACTGTACTCTATTTTAAATAGCTTATTCGGATACAGCTTTCAGCAATGTGTAATATTTTCAACATGAGGTCGAAATGCATCAGATTCCAGAGACTTCCAATGTTGCTTTGTTACTGGCCTTACCAAACCATGAGTTCAATACCACGTGCTGTTGATATTTGATTCAGAAACCCAATGATTTTATTTTGATTCACAGCCCAAAAAAATTTCATTTCACACTGTGAAAATTNATGTAGGTTTTTTTTTTAAGGTTTTCCTGTAAGAATAAAAGGTGAAATAGTTGAAATATTAGGTCTACTATTTCCAAAGAGATTTCAATCTTTTTTTTTTTAATGTTTTTAACGTTTTCATTCATTTTTGAGAGACAGACAGAGACAGCGTGCGAGTAGGGGAGGGACACAGACAGAGAGGGAGACACAGAATCTGAGGCAGGCTCCAGCCTCTGAGCTGTCTGCACAGAGCCCGATGTGGGGCTCAAACCCACAAACTGAGATCATGACCCGAGCCGAAGTCGGGCGCTTAACCAACTAAGCCCCCCAGGCGCCCTGAAATTTCAATCTTTTGGAAGTGTATAGTTAAATCTATTCAAAGAGCATTCAGTATATACCATGTTAAAATCTTCACAACTAACGATATGCTATTTTTTAGATATTTTCTTAATCTTATACTTTACCCATACTTTACTGAAATGCAGATGTCTAAAATCACAGCATTACCATTATTGGTATTATTCACCCAAAAGACACAGTTTGATCTGGTAAAGCATAAAGGTATGTTTTAACTTCTCTGTCAGGGTGAGAATAAATTTTAACTGTATTTATTTTTGGGGGCAGAGAGGAAGGGTGTGTGAGCATGCATGAGCAGGGGATGGGCAGAAAGTGAGAGAGAGAGAGAGAGAGAGAGAGAGAGAGAAAGAGAGATCCCAAGCAGGCTCTGTGTTGTGAGTGCAGAGCCCATTGAGGGGGTCTCGATTCCATGACTGTGAGATCGTGACCTGAGCTGAAATCAAGAGTCGCGGCTCAACTGACTGGGCCACCTAGGCACCCCTGAAAATGATTTTTAATATAATGAAATACAGTTGTCCAAGTAACAAAAAGGCAATATATGGTGTTCTGCAAACTATTAAAATTTCATGATGCATTTCTTATGGAAATATCTCTACATTTATACTTTGGTAACTATTCTGTCTCCATCGTTTGTATCTCATGTTAGAGTCTACTCATATCCAAACTGAAATATTTTTCCGAAAAAATGTAGCACACTTACAATTCTTTTTATTCTGTAGGCCACAAAAATGTAAGTGAAGAAAATAGTACGTAAGAACAGATGGAGAGAAACAGATAACAAGGAAAAGTCAAAACAGGAGCAAAAAAAAAAACCCCTTAGAGTCAAATCACACGTCCTGCCCCAGGGGCTTAGGTTTGAAGACAATGGCTAAGAAAAAAATTGTGTAACATAAAAATTATCCATGAAAAAAAGAACTCTTGAATTAAGTACGGTGTACATGCTTTTATGTCAAGTTCATTGCTTAGAAATACGTATAAATGGGTGGGAGGGGGGAGATGGGCATGGGGGGGCACTTGTGGGGATGTGCACTGGGTGTTATATGGAAACCAATTTGACAATAAACTATTTGTAAAAAAATAAATAAATAAATAAAAGTGGCATTACTATATAAAAAAAAAGAAATATGTATAAATGTATCATCTATGCATTGTAGTGTACCACACATAATTTCCTGGAAGAGGACACAGAGAAAACACTCAAGTTTATTACTAACTGAAAAACTTTAACAAATAAAAAGAAAAAGATTCCAACCTCGCTGGCTCTGCCTGTTGGCTGAGTCATCTAGAAATACTTATCAGTTCCTCCACCTCCTCCTGAGTGACACTATTCATTACCTGACCTTTTCCTAAAGTAACTCTAGAAAGTCAACATCATCCACTTGCCTGGTGACCTGAGTATTTCTCACTCAGTGGTCAGTGCTCAAATCATCCATTTGTTCTTGTCAGAGGACTTACCAAAATGCAGGGACAGGTGACAGCTTTTGTCTGTGTGCAGAATGGTCGGCTGGCTATTTAAATTACTTTAGACCCCTCTCCCTTAAAAACAAAGTTGTAATAATGATCCTTCTGATTATTGATTTCATTGACACACCTGTTACCAAATCTTAGCTAGACAAGATTTGCGGGTCACGGGCTGCTGATGCTTTAAGGTTCATATTCAACTCTACCTCTTCCCTCACCGCGCCAGCTGGAGAGAAGAGCCAACAAAAGGTGAGCACCTAAGGGAGATCATCTGCTCCACCTGCAAAGTGAACTTAAAAAAGTCCAATCTTGGGATGGCACAGAGGAAACTACGATACTGGAATGTTCTAATTTTACAATACAGCAAAACCAAGTTTCCCTTTCAGGAAAACAACACTTGGGGCTATAAAAAAATGATGCATGGCTTCTAGGCTCTGTACTTTGGAGGCCCAGCTTTCAACTGTAACTGTGGTTACTGGAGGTATCAAACCGGGGAAGGATGTGTTTATACAGGAAGAGATGGTGGCAGACTCTAGAAATTTCACTTACTTGGGACAAACAAGTTCCAAGCCCTTGGTTTTGGCTCTACAGCACCAACCTGTTGTGGGTCAAAATCTATGTGCAGAAATTGACAACCTGCTTCTCTTTAGAGGTTTTTATGGCTACTTATTGTGAAGGGAAAGAGTGCAAACTATCAGCTGGGTCACTTAAAAATGATCACTTAAATGATACAGAAATATTAGTAATAATAGTAAAAAATAACAAAATAATAAAAAAATAGTAAAATAGTAAAAAATATAGCAAAAAAACCCCCACCCCTAATTTACTGTGGGTAGTGCAAATCAATCACCTTTCCCCGTTCTTTTCCCCATTCTTTTCCCCAATCTTAAAACATCCCAAACCTTCCAGCCTCTAGTAATGTGTAAAGTCTCCTCTGTATATCTTACAACCTTCAAGTTCTATCCTTGGCCATGTTCATTTACAATTTCTCTTCTGGGACATAACCATTCACTTCTCTCTCTTCATATACATTCCACCCAGGAGGTTTCATCTACTCTCCACATCTGAACCACAGGGATGATCCTGAGTTTTTACACTCATACATAACATACACTGACCTTTCAGGCTTTGTTCAAATATTCTAATTTCTTATTAGGTGCATCTATGTGGATGCCTGCCATCTCCAATGTTGAAATCATCTCCCCCAGCCATTCCTCCATGAAAGAAAGACAGAATTCTTCTACTTCACACAGAAACTAGATAGATTATCACAATATTGCACGACTCTTCCTTCTGACTCTGGTCTATTGCTGCTAAGCAGTCAACCACATCACCTCCATGTTACCATTTTTATATCAATTTTGATTATGGTCCTTCACTACAAGATCAAGTCCAAAGGCTTCAACCTGCTGTAACTTAGCTTGACATTTGTTTTTTAGCCTTACCTCCTTTGACACTTCTATATGAATTCTGAGTGTAGCCAATTTAGTCTATTTAACAGCCCGTAAATGTACTCCATGCATTTTGCATGCCACTTCCTGGAAGACTTTGTCCTCCGGATTCTTTAAGGTTCTTATTAAACTTCACCCCTTCCCTCGTCACCCTAACTAGATACAAGTGCCATCACAAAATGTTAGAGCTGAAGGGAGACCATCTACTTTATCTGCAAAATGGACTTTGAAGAATTGTCTCCTCCATCTACAAAATTAAAATGTTTGGGGAAGGGTGCCTAGGTGGCTCAGTTGGTAAAGCATCAGACTCTTGATCTCAGCTCAGGTCATGATCTCACAGTCTGTGAGTTTGAGCCCCATGCTGGGCTCTCTGCTGACAGTGTGGGAGTCTTCCCTCTCCCTTTGGGATTTTCTCCCTCTCTCTGCCCCTCCCCTGTATGCCCTCTTTTTCTCTCTCTTTCAAAATAAAAATAAATAAAACTAAAAAAAAATGTTTGGGGAAACTGAGGCCAAAGGACAATAAAAATATTTTATTTCCGGATACTGGTTTTTTTCCACCACATTTTTCTTGAGTGTTTCCTCTGTGCCAGGGGCTGTGCTAGCCACACAGAATGAGAGTTTAATGAGAAAGGCTGACTGTATGTCTACCATCACAAAAACAGCTAGACTTCAGTGAGTGCTGTAAGAAGAGAGAAGTACAATGTGCCACTGATGTCAGAAGTACGCAGGGCGCAGGGCAGGGGTGAGGCAGGAAGTTACGTGTGGGAAGGAGTTAACTCAGCTTGGGAAGATGAACGAGGCTTCCCTGAGGAGGAGGAAATCTTTTAAGTAAGGGTGAAAGTGAGCAGGAGTTAACTGCAAAAGGTCAATGATGGCTACATGTGGAAGGGAAGCCCAGACAAGCACTTTCAAGGAACTAAAAGCAGGGGTGGATTCTGGGAGCTAAGGGACAAGGACGACTGCAGAAGGTGAGGCCAGAAAGGCAGGGATGGGCCGGGAGAGCACTGCACCTGGGAAGATCACGTGAAGATTCCTGGGCTTTATTCTAAGAACGATAGGCTTTGGACAGCACGTTCCAAGATACTCCAAGTCACGACCATGGCTTACCTTGGGGGGAATGGGAGAAGCAGTTTGAAATCAGAAAAAATTCTAGAAGTTTTATTTCGATTGAAACATAGTCTGTATCCCTAGCACACTTCCTGGAGTGTGTGTTCTCATCTGAAGTCATGTTGAAAAACGAAAGCATATGAACTTGTAAATACGGCCATTTGTAAATTGGGGGCCACTTGGCTTGGACAGGGGGTAGTGTATGTATATGAACGTCTCCGTACCTGCCAGCACTTAAGGGAGTATGGGCTTGTTTGACATTTTCTAAAAGCCCAATACTCCCTACAAGGACAGTCCAACAAAAAAGCTCTATTTCACTGTCTGGCCACGAATTGGTGCTATACTTGAAGTTAAATCTTCATTTCCTTTCCCTTTCCCATAAAATCATTAGTAAGGGAAAATATTTTGAGAATATACTAACAAACAAAATCTTTCCAAGGTGTTGTCTTAATCCCAATTGCTTTCTGTTCTCATCTTGTCTACACCAGGTAATGAAGTTCAAAATGCACTCACAAATTTATTTCCTCTAAAATTATGTTTATATCAAGGATAAAATTTAAAGATGGTAGGGTGACCAAATTATTAATAAAAGAACAGGTGGAATTTTGGAGTGATTTCTCTGTTCAAGGTAATGTGCTGGACACCTGGAAATGGGTTATCTCATTTAATCCTAATAAAGACTTTGAAAGATGCATCTATTTCACAGATAAGGAAACTGAGGCTTATTGTTTTCCTACAGTATACACACCCTACACCAGTGTTCTCCAATATGGTAGCCTGCAGCCACATGTGGTTGAAATATGGCCAGTCTGAATTAAGATGTGCTGTGAGTGTAAATTACAGACCAGATAAAAAGGAAAGTAAGATTTCTCAATTTTTGAATATTGGTGACACATTAAAACGGCAATATTTTATACGGTGTGTTAAATAAAACACATTATTAAGACTAATTTTATCTGCTGTATTTAAAAAAAATAAGCTACTAGAAATTTCTAAATTACATGTGTGGCTCACATTCTACGTGTATTGAATGGTGCTGCCCCAGACCAAAAGCTGGATACTGACATTTGTCAGTAAATAACAAGTTCAAAGGCAGCCTGATATAGAAGAAAAGAGTACATGGATTCTAACAGATCTTGGTTTAAATCCCTCTATCAATGACGAGTCTTGGGTAAAACACCAAACATCTCTGCACTTCACCTTTGTCATTGGCATTATGGTGACATTACATATCCCCAAACAACTGTTGTATGGAATACGTAAAGCAGCTAGTAGGCAGGGGGGAGGGAACAATTACTGAATACTTCCTATAACAACTAGTTCATTTAAAAATGGATTCCCTACCAGAGTAGAAAAGGGAAGAGTTAAACAACTAGCACATTTAAGGCCTGCTTTAGCATAATATATGCATTATAGACTGTACTGAGACATATGTAATAGACACAGATTCCTTCTTTCTATGTAAGTTAATTATACTATGTTGCAGGCTGGGAGGTCAGATGATAAAGTTAGGATGAGGTATAAAATGTCAGGGCACAGAAGGGCCCAAGGGGTCCTCATGGATACAATGGACAAATTCCAGGGAAAAGAGTTTATGAACTCTACCTCAGTTGATTCATGGTCTTTTTGCATCAAGAACTGAGACCAGTTAGTAAAATGACATCTGGGCAAGTAGAATTTTACCCTTTTCGTAGTGCAAATAAATAAACTGTTCCAGTATACCAAGTTTGGACTGGCCCACTATTAGTAATCTCCACTAAATCATAAGAAACTACAAAATCATGTGGACTAAACTGAGGATATTTTGCCATATCCTGTCTCCTAGGCTTTTGTCAAGAAGTCTGTCCCTTGTATGTGACTTATTAATGTCTGAATTAAACGTATACATTTAAATGTAAAGTATGGAGCAGCTGGGGCATTTACTTTAGTATTTGATATGTTTGTGGCTTAAGATTGACATGTGACAATGTATTAGACTGCCCTGTTCTGTACTGCTGTTTTTAGTAATATGGGGGGAGTACTAATTAAGGATTAGTCACTCCAGTGTAGTCCCGTTAAGTGTCAGACACCTATTAAATTTAGCATCCAAACTGTTCATTTGTTTTCTATAACAATTAACTTTAAGGAAATGAGACTGGAGAAGTAAAAAGCTATCAGAGTTGAAGATCTTAGAATAGCAAGCGAGGCCATGAAAATACTCACTTTATTCAAGTTTAAAACTTAACAGAAGAAATTAATATACAAAATTTTAGTTTAGCTATTAAAGTGCATGTGCAATGAGTTAAGAAGGGGTGGGGGACAGGGCCTCCCCTTTGATCTCATATGCCGCATAAAAATCCACGCCTTGTAATGAATTTTTGAGTACCCACTGAATACACCTGACTTGGTCTTTGCTCTTTCAAAGTGACTACACTCTAAGTGACTTGTGATGTCATTGTATTTACAGTACACTGACAACTACCTTTCAGTAAATGTCTTCAAATCTGGAGCTATAGCTAGAATTAGGTAGGAAAAAAAATTACACCAAATCAATATTATTAGCAATTATTAATAAGAGTCAGACAAAATAATGTGTAAGTGGTAATTAGAAAAATTTGCTGAAACTTTGAACTAAGACATTATTAACTTTCTGATGCTGGAGATTATAGGATAACATATAGTCAGTTAACTTAAGAGAAAACAAATACTCTAAACCATGTAAGCTACCAATCGTATTTTCAAAATGCATGTTTAAAAAAAGAGTTCATATCAAGAAATAGCTCACTTGCATTAACTTTAAATTAGCTAATACTTGAGTTACACCTTTGAAGAAACTTGTTTCTAGGAATGCTTTTTTTTTTCCTCTTGTGTTTTCCTTTTTTCCTTTTTTCTTTCTGAGGGGGTAAGGCCGTTGGATTTTTTTTTTTTTAAAGTTAAGCCATATTCTTTAATGTGAATGGCATATTTGTGCTCCTATATGCTAATAACTCTCAATCTCAGTGAGCTGTTAGGAGGTCTTGAAAGTTTCATCTTAATTGCAGAGTTCATTTTCGTAAAACGCCTTGGCACCACTCGATCTTTGCAGAGACGAGAAAGATCTCTGTCCTCTGGACTTGACATTTTTACCGTATATGCGTGAGCATTTTTTGCTGTCAAAAATTGCAAAGGTAGATTTTTTGTTGTTGCTCAATCTGAAAATGTCTCCACTATGCTTGCACAGCTCCCCTCTTCCCAGCACAGACCTACCCAACCCAACCCCTCTCTCCCCCTGCAAGTTTTAAACTTTGTTTCCTTTGGGGTTCTGCACAAGTGCTACTAACGATATCCAAGAGACAAAGAGCTGGGCTGTCGGTTCACGGGATGCCAAATTTGAGTTGTGAAACAAAGCACTCAAATTTGAGACTCAAGATGATGATGGTGGTGATGCTAGCAAAAAACATTATTATAGAGCATGAGACCCCGGAGCCATCTCCCTAGACAGCTCCCCCTGCCCGCCGCCACCCGGAGCACCGCGAAGCCCCCCGCGCGCCCCCGGGCCTCTCACCGCTTCACTCGGATGATCTGGTCCCGCATGGGCTTGATGTCCTGAAAGCTCTGCTGGTTGACGAGGCTGTAGACGAGGATGAAGCCCTGGCCATTCTTGATGTACAGGTCCCGCATGGACGCGAACTGCTCGGTGCCTGCCGTGTCCAGGATCTCCAGCACCGACGGCGACGAGTCCACCTCGATCTCCTTGCGGTAGAAGTCCTCGATGGTGGGGTCGTATTTCTCGATGAAGGTGCCGGTCACGAACTGCACGGTCAGGGCGGATTTGCCGACCCCGCCC
>NW_027528362.1:1791468-1822326 GCF_008692635.1 Crocuta crocuta | reverse complement strand
GACTGCGCCGTGCGGAAGCCTTGGCTCGCGCTTGGATAAACAACCTCCTCTGCCACCCAACAACACCCGACCCCTCACGCCCCGTCGAACCCCAGGGCCTGCGTATTGGGCATGCGCAGTTCGTCTGCCTGAGCCGGGAACCTGGTCAACTTGAGAATCCCACGCTCGGCATTGGGGCGGAGGCAAGATGATAGCGGGGCCAGAGCAATCGGCAGGCTTTAACGTGAGGCGCAGAGTGAAAAGAAGAAACGGGCAAGGTCTAAAAGGACGTCTTCGTGAGGGGTTTTGCTTGACACCATCCAGCCTCTCAGTACTCCTGAGAGCTTTGCTGTTCCCTTGAATAAACATAAAGAGAGGCCTTTTTAGGAGGAAGCAGGTAAACACAACGAAGTGAAGCTTTGTTTTAAGCACCAGAACACCGAAGAAGNCAGATGTCGAGCTCTTCCCACGCCCTTTCGGCTACGGGCGCCTGGAAAACCGGGAGAACGGAGCTCCAAGCCGCAACAGAAGGCCCAGCGACACCTCATAGCAACAGCTAGCTGGCGCGCCTAGTAGGAAGCTGGGATTCTTTCCAGCCAACCAGATCACGTTTCTCGACCCCCACGGTACCATTCTCGGCCAATAGAGAGCCGCTTCAGGCCACGTGACGCCCACGCGGCAGCCAATGGGGAGAACTCTAGTCGCAGGATCAACCCACTCACCTCCCCGCGCCGGGCCCGGCTGGGCGTTTGTCCGCGAGCACGCTCTGCCAGCCAATCGTAGGTGAGCTCACGAGTGACGGAGGCTCGATCTGAGCCAACCAGGATCCGCGGTTCCTTTGCCACCTAGGGCCCGCGGTATGGAGACGGGCCGCTGTGGGGTCCGGGAGGGGTCGGAGGCCGAGGGGCCGGTCGCCGTGCCCCGTGCTGGCAAGGAGCAAGGTGTGTTGCAGGCGAGAGCGATGAATTCTGCGTTTAAAGTCGTCTCCTTGGCATTCTGCCTAAAGGATGGGCTTGGAACTGGTGCTGAGGGATGTGGGCTGAGTCGTGGGCTGAATCCAGAAAACAGGGACTTTTGTCTTTAGGGTGAGAAATTTTCTGGTACTTGAGGAGACATACTGCAGCAGTTGGCATGGATCTTCCATGCGTGCCTCCTGAAACGTTTTTTGTTTTGTTTTGTTTTGTTTTTTTCCTAACTACTCAGTTTTGAAACTAACCGTTAGGTCTTTTTAGCATTGTACGTTACACTCTCTCATACCCGTAATGTTAAATTTAGGAGAAGTTATATTCCCAAATACTCCTGGATTATATTTTGTAATAATGGGTTATTGGATTTACTTATTTAAACTATGCCCTTCTCCGAGTAGCCTACACCATCCGTTGCCAAATGACATTTCTCGGAGCAATAAATTTCTGCAGTTCTTATGTTTAATCATGGCATACCTCATCGCCCTTTCCCTTCCCCACAAGGTCATCATGTAGAGAGGATTTGGGTCTGAGTGCCTCGAAAAACTAGGTGTTCCTGTACCATCTTTTGTATCGATTATCAAACTACTGCAAAGTGTGGTTAGATTTAGCAGTGTTCTATTGCCCTGTCAGTCCATTATATTAGAATGAAGAACTCAGGTTTATATTATCTTGCTATGTAGTATAACACATACCAAGTTTTGTCTTAAAATTAAGTGAGGGAAAGTGTCCTGTCAAAAAGTGTAATAAATATAACTCAGTCTTTATTTCATGATTACATATCGTCTAAATATGAGAGGTAATATCTGAGCCTATGGAATCAGCAGAGAAAGCAAATTGCAAAAGAACTAAGAATCAGAGAAATGTCTTAAGATCATCGAAACCATAGAGTATTCTAAACTAGTAGTGTGGGAAAGTGAATTAAAATGAAAGGAACTCACATGGATGCATTATATCTGAGCTTTTTGGGCAGGGCTATTTCAAGAAGATGTTGTGCATGAATACAGTGCGCACCTAGCTTTTTGCAAGTCTCATATTTTGTGTGAAACTTGAATGCGTATTTGAGATTACTTTAGCTTAGTAACAGCCACCCTTCTTTTCTGAAGAAAGACAGACTGTCTCTTTAAGATCCAAATTGTGCATCATGGTGATTAGTTCCTAGGCTTTTTGAGAGTTAAATGGAGCTAAGAAGCATCAAACTTTATTTGTATAGAGCATTGCATCCTGTGCAGTACCTTACATTAAAGAAGGGCTGAAAAATAATTTCTTTTGCAAGCAAATAAAGGTCCAGTGGCTTTTCTTTCTTTTCTTCTTTTCTTTTCTTTCCTTTCCTTTTCTTTTCTTTTCCTACCTCCTTCCTTCCTTCCTATTATTTTTTTTTTTTTAGACATTTGCACTAGGATTGTGGATCTAGAATGTAATCTTAAAACAGCTTTTCACTTCCCAGGTTGCTAGACGTTGAGAACCTCTGGGTGGCCGTGCATCTGATAGAAGTTGTCGCACACAAAAAAATAGTGGGCTCCCTAGTCACTCCACTTAGCATAATAAAGAGTAGGAGAGCTTTTTGACATTTTTCAGGCTGTTTTCCTTGACCTTTCATTACTGCTGACTTTTCTTGATAAGGAGAAGTATACAGACTTGCAGCCCTTAGGGTAGTTACACCTCATTTATATTTCTCACATTGATATTTGATATTCATTCTTGATGAATTCATATTCATTTCATACTCATTCTTGATATTTATTCTCAATGTTGCTTTAAAGGCAGGTTTTTGACTACTAAGAGGCAAAAGAAGCATGATAAGTAGGGCACATTTCCTTTCCTGTTCTGTCTTATGTGATGGTACTTACCTAATTTGAGGCTGTATGTGAAATACTGGCTGAAGGATTAGCTGCCATAGGAAAGGATGTCAGAACGTGTAGAGAATTTTGAAGATTTGGTTTGGAGATGGGTATCTGTCTCCTGATTCCTTAGTCATGTTCATTTTTATGCCAGCATGAACTATCTATTCTGACAGTGATTTTAGAAATAAAAGCTTATGTCTCCATTCATTTGTTTGTGGGAAAGACAAAACAAAACTGAGATAAAATGAAATTGAATTTTCTCCAAGAGCTGTAAATCAGCATGGTAGTGAAAACACTATACACTGACACTTTAGGGTCTCTTTAGCTTCAGAAGGACATTGCTGGGAGAAAAAAAAAAAGGAAAAAGAAAAACTTCATTTCTCCCCACTACGTCTGAGAGTTCTCTCCCTATGCCCAGATACCCTCAACTGTCACACTTGTGTTACCATGGAAACCCAGCTTCTTCCTTTGCTTCTGTGAAAGATGTTGGAAAAGGTGGGATGAGGTGGGAGATACTCTGTGTTCTGGGACTTTCTGACTTGAGCAAGAAGCAAGTATGCAAAGAATTTAATATAAACAAGTTGGAAGAGGACATCTGCAATCTTAGCGGTACTTCTTGTCTATAAAACCCCAACGCCTATTGCTTCCTATTAAAACCTGCATATATGTGACTAACCATAAAGGGGAAGGGCAAGTCAAGTACATTTAGCACCTGGGAAATGCTGCTGGCAGTTATAAAGAGAGCAGAAGACATTTTCTTGGTCTCTGAGGCTCTGAATATAGTTGGGAGACAGAAGTATATATCAACAGTGGAAAGGAAGGAGCAAAAACAAAAATTGTTTCTTTTTTGAAAATGTGATAGGTTTCAGTGGGTTTGGAAAAGAATTGAAGGCCGAAATTAAGTGAGGATGTAAACAAGTCAATGAAAGAATCCTTTTGGTTGAGAAAGTGTTTCTGAAGGAAATGGCTTAATGATTAAGATATAAGAAATAAAAAGGAAAAGCCTGAAGAATCTTAAAAGCTTAAATGTTTGGAGGAAAATAGAGCCTCACTGCGGTTTATTTAACATGGCCAAAGAGTAAACACAATGTTGCTCTCATCCCCAGCAGTTTCCCTTTCTTTTGGCTGAAAAGTATGGGACAAAACAGGATTGATCATTAATGGCAGTCCTTTCGTCTCTAACCCATAGTCCAGAAGTAGGCACGTGACTCAGTTCTCGTCATTAGAACAGGAAGAAGCCACGGGGGCTGGGGGGTTCCTGGGATTCTGATAAGAATGAGGAGATACCCCTATTATTTTGATGTCCCTTCCCTTGCTTCCTGCCTTGCACATTGAAATAAGAGAATGTGGCCACCATCTTTGGGCAATGATGCCTCATGGCTGAGGTTGAAAATCAGCGAGCTCTGGGTAGCTAGGAAGGTTGGAAGGAACCCAGGCCCTGAAAGACAACATTGAACTGTCATGTCAAAACTGGAAATGCCCACCTTTGAACTTATTAACTAAGTAAACAGCTAGCCTCGTTTGGTTTAAGTCTGTGTTAGTTAAAGTCTGTTATGTCTTCTCCATCTTGGAGTCAAATATGTCCCAACTGTTACAGGAAGTGTGAGAGTTTGAAGACAAAATGGTATTTAAAAAAAATCAGCAAGCACTTGTGAGCACTTTCATTCTATATATATCCTGAATGGTATTTCAAAGACATTAGACATTAATTGAGCACTTACTGTATATATTTTGTAGGCTCTGGGGATACAAAAATAGACAACTAGCCAAATGAACTTGTAGTTATAGACATTATAAACAGAAGAGACTGATATTAAATAATTGCACACTTACATTTATTATATATTATTATATTATATATATGTAATATATATAATATAATAATAGCTTATGATTCATGCTAATAAGAAAAAATTAGAGATTGCAAGGATGTAATAATATAAACAAAATATTACAAAATATATAACCACATAACAGTAAAATTATAAAAACAAACACTTTCAAGGACATGATAATATTATGTATAGTTTATACATGAATTCTTAGCGGTCAAGAAAAGCAGGGAAGAAACTGCAGTGGCTTAGTGAAAGAAAGCTGTCTGAAGGAAATTAATTTCGAGCCGGGTTTTGATGGAAGTAGCCAAAGAATAGACAAGATGGGGCAGAACGGAGCACTCTAGGTGCAAGGCGCTGTGAACAAAGGAAGAAAGCAGGAATGATGTAGGAGTAAAATAAGGAAAGTACGGAATCACTGGATTCCTTAATTCCTGTGGCAATGCCATTCTAGGGACAGCTATTGGGGGAAAAATCAGAAGCTAGGAGTCTCAAGACAAGATTACAAAAGGTGTAAAAATAATGCAGGAAAAAATAATACAGGTGAAAAAATAGAAAGAGTACAGGGATACGTTCGAAGAAGTTATGGCATTATTCAAAATGATGAATAATTTATAATGTGGGCATCATTAAAGAATTGTCGTAAGAAGTAATTACGGACTTGAGGGCATCAAGAAGGTGGAATTCAAACTTTCACAAATGGAAGTAGAAAGAAAAATGAGGAGTAGCAAAAACTGGAGACAGGCAGCATCACGGTTTTTGCTTATGGTTATTTTTTCACAGTAGCTGTTACTGACGTGCTTTATATAAAAATGAATGGAATTTGATTGAAAAGAAAAATTTCAATAGGCCAGTAATATATAAAGATAGTCTTTTAGGTAAATAATGTAATTTAAAATGTTTTTCCTGGAATGCCTTTTTGTACCCTACCATAGAATAATCTTTTCAATAAAAAAGCTGTAAGGGATCGGGGCGCCTGGGTGGCTCAGCTGGTTAAGCAGCCGACTTCAGCATGATATCACGGTCTGTGAGTTCGAGCCCTGCATAGGGCTTTGTGTTGACATCTCAGAGCCTGGAGCCTGCTTTGGATTCTGTGTCTTCCTCTCTCTGCCCTTCCCCTGCTCGTACTCTGTCTCTCTCTCTCTCAAAAATAAATAAACATTAAAAAAACAAAAAGAAGCTTTAAGGAATAATAAGTTACAGATTATTGACATATAATGGAAATTAAAAAAAAAAAAGCATTGGTGTGCCAAATGTAATACTATAGGAACAATAATAAATACTTGTTACAAAAATCAGAAGCTTGACTAATTTTCTGTGGTTTCTGGTCAAAATGGTTGTAGTAATTTTTCTAAGGCTATTTTCTGTACAAATAAAAGAATATTTCTTAAAAATTAGGCTATGGTAGGGATATGAACGTATCTTGATATTGTTTATTATAATGTAATTAATAATGGATGTGCTTTACATTTTTTAGAGCCCTTTCCTACATGTCCAAGACGCTTTTCATTTTTTAATAAAGAATAAAAATAATTAGGAGCCATTATACAAATTGTGACTCAAAGATGCTGAACTAACATTATTACTGCTGCTTCCTGCAAAGTCATGGAAGCAATATAGAGGTCACAACACCCTCAAGAGAAGAAAACTAAGAGAAAACCTTGGTAATGAGAGGATTTGAGGGAACTGCTTTGTCAGGGGACTGGGAGAAGAGAGTGGTGGTGGTTTAGGCGGACAGTAATGAGCAGTCAGCCACCCTGCAGGAGAGTCAAATAGGAAAAGAAGCATTACACATGTGCTTGTGCTTCTCGCTCACCATCGCCTTGGGAAAATCAGTGTCCAGCCCAACACGTGTGGTGACTCAGAGCTCTGGTCCAAGTGGACTCAAGGGGAAAATCAAGGCCACACAGAAGCCCTGTGCTTGCCAGGAGCCAAGAAACCCTTAGGTCCTAACCAACTTAGAGCATTTGCCCACCCACACTTTCTGCTGTTCCTTCCCTGGACTCATGCGTTGCACCCTCAGGACTGTTCTCTCCTCTCAGGGGAAGCAGAAGATGAACTTTGGACCTAAAGACTGATTGGCTCTGATTTGCTTGGACTTGGGGTTCTCTGTTCTAGAGCTTATTAAGTGACTCAGAATGGGCTCTGGAAAGGTGATCAACCATTTGGTTTACCTGGACTGTCCTAGTTTAGTCCAGCACCCTGCAAACCCCCCTCAGCCCTAGTGGGTCACCCTATGTCCATCCTCATATGCTTTTGCAGAGGAAAATGAATGCCCCTGACAAGATATTTTGGGAAATATAACTATTTCAAAAGAGAAAAAGATTATAGATTCCACCAGAAGCATAAACATTAGAATGGACCAAGCATTTAAAAATTAACCCAGTAAACATGCTAAAAAAGACAAGGGATAATGGTAGACTTATGAAAACAAAGACACATAAAAGGAACCAAGTGGACATACTACAAATGGAATATAAAGTAGCTGAAATAAAGAGCAAGAGAGAGGATAAGATGGCAGAAGGGACACCATTAAGGAACACAGGAATGAACTGGAAACCCAAATTGAGGTCATCTCACAGAAGGAGAAACGGAAGTTCAAAGAAACAGATAAAAGAACAATCAAGATATATGTAAAACAGAAGTGGCAGCATATAAATGATAAGAAGCCCTGCCCCCCCAATGACTTCTTAGAGAAATGCTGTGTGAAATTGCCCATGAATGAATGGATGGGTAAAGAAATAAAACACCTCAGGTTGATGTTTCAGCCTGGAGTTTCAAAGGAAAGTGATCTAGAAAACCTACACCTGCGCATATTGTAATGAAATTTGGGATATCCAAGACAGAAAAGTTTTAAAATTTTAACAGTATGAAAGATTAACATCAGATTAAACATCAGACTTCTTAATAGCACATTAGAAGCAAAATGAGCAGTGGAGTAAAATTTTTAAAATATTGAAGGAAGAAGAACTAGAAGCTGAAGTTTAATATTCAGCCAAAGTGAAATTCAGGTATAAGAATAAGATACTAATATTCATAGGCATAGAAGGACTCAGAATCTCAGAATATTGCCACACAGAGGCCCATGTTGAAAACAGTGGATAAATCCCATCTTATAGTACATCTTTCTCTCACAATTACTGATAACTCAAGCAGACAAAAACTACAGGGATACTGAAGATGTGAATTAACAAAATTGGACTAGCAGACATATAGAGAAAAATGTAACCTATGATTAGAGCATACATATTTATTTCTGAGCACATACAGAACATTTGCGAAAATTGATCATATGCTGGATCATAAGGAAATCTCAGTACACTTAATAAGAATAGACACCATTCGGGGCGCCTGGGTGGCTCAGTTGGTTAAGCATCCAACTTCGGCTCAGGTCATGAGCTCACGGTTCGTGGGTTTGAGCCCCGCATCGGGCTCTGTGCTGACAGCTAGCTCGGAGCTGGGAGCCTGTTTCAGATTCTGTGTCTCCTTCTCTCTCTTACCCCCCACCCCCATGCTCTCTCTCTCCCAGAAATAAGGAAAAATTAAAAAAAAAAAAAAAAAGAATAGATACCATTTGGGGGCACCTGGGTTTTGCAGTCGGTTAAGCGTCCAACTTTGGCTTAGGTCATGATCTCTCAGTCTGTGAGTTTCAGCCCTGTGTCGGGCTCTGTGCTGACAGCTTAGAGCCTGGAGCCTGCCTCAAATTCTCTCTCTGCCCCTCCTCCTGCTCACAGAGACTTTCTCTCTCTCTCAAAAATAAATAAACATTGAAAATTATTTAAAAAGATATCATTCAGACTCTGAATTCATAATTACATTAGAACTTTAAAACTAACAAGACAAATGAAGAACCATATATTCAGAAATTTAAAAACTCATAATGCTAAATAAGTCATGGGTTAAAGAAGACATTTAAAAGCACTTGGAGCCTAGTGATAATGAAAATACCATCTATCAAAACTTGCGAGATAACAGCAAAGTGGTTCCTTGGTGGAAATGTATAGCTTTAATGTGTATACTACAAAAGAGAATGTAGGAAAATCCTGAACTTACCTTCTCTCATGGACACACTGAGTCTATAGCTACATGCAGAACAATTCTCTCTTAAAAAAGTCTAAAGGCTGGCTGAGTGATGACTACAAATTGGGCAAATGAGAAGAAAGCCACACTGAAATGAGTAGAAGAGGCTGGAGCACAATCCCTCTAGTAAGCCACATACCTGGCACAGTGTCCCACAGTAGGAGGAAACTCAAAATCCAGAGCTTTTTCCTAAGTATTGAGGGGTTCAAAGCCCACATAAGAAAATGAAAACATTAACTCGAAAAGATATCTGCACTCCCATATTCATTGCAGCATTATTTATAATAGCCAAGACATGGATACAAGTGTCCATCAATGGATGAATGGTTAAGAAAATTGTAGCATGTATATGCAGTAGTGGAATATTATTCACCCATCAACAAGAATAAAATCTGGCCATTTGTGACAATATGGATGGACTTTGAGGGTATTAAGTCAGTGAAAGACAAATAGCATACAATCTCTCCTATATGTAGAGCTTAAAAAAAAATTTTAAAAAAAGCTCACAGATGCAAAGAACAGATTAGTGGGTGCTAGAGGTGGTTAATTGGGATGTAGGAGAATTGGGTGAACTGTTTTTGTTTTAGTTTAAGTAAATTGAATTTTTATTTCTTTTGTTATTTAAGTTTATTTATTTTGAGAGAGAGACAGAGACAGAGCAAGTGCGAGTGAGAGGGGCCAGAGAGAGAGAATCCCAAGCAGGTCAGTTTGATCCAGATGCAGGGTTTGAACTAACAAACCATGGCCTGATCTGAAATCAAGAGTTGAATGCCCAACTGACTGAGCCACCCAGACACCCCTAAATAAATTGAATTTTTTAAAAAAGAAAGGCATCCTACAATTTACCTGACCAGTGCTTCTCAAAAGTAAGAAAAGCCTGAAAAACTCTCACACCCAAGATAAACCTAAAGAGACACGGAAACTAACTAAATGTGATTTAACATCCTGGATTGGACTTCTGGAACAAAACAAGGACATTAGGTAAAAACTAAGGTAATCTAAGTAAACTGTGAATTTTAATTATTGGCAATGTGTAACAAAAAAGGAAACCCTTAGGTTTTTAAAAACTAAATTCCAAAATAAAATGCAGTATGTAGCAAAAAATCAAACAGATAAAATTAATATTTAAAGTGCATCTTACTTAATCCTATATATTAAAATATTATTATTTCAGTGTATAATCAGGACAAAATTATTGAGAAACTTTACCTTTTTTCATACGAAACCTTTGAAGTCTGGTGTGTATTTTATACCTACATCCAGACTGGACACATTTCAGGTAATCAATAGCCATATGTGGTTAGTTTCTATTACATTGGTGATAGATGGTGAATTGTTCAGGGGAGCGATGGAGATATGATTTGAGATGCTGCTTTCTAGATATTGACAGGACTAGATGATGGTTTGGATGAAGAGGTGATGGGAAAGAAGAGCTTTGGCCTGAACATATTAGACTGTGTGTGGTCTGTGTGTTTGGGTCAGATTTTCAGAGTGTCTTCGCTTGGAATTCTTCAGACTTTTATTTCACTGGTTCGTTACCATTTCCCAGGTTTCTCTTCAAATATCATTTCTTCGGAAACACCTTCCCGAACCACACAATCTGGAGTAATCCCTCCTTCAGGACACTGTGTTATATTACTGCTTAGTTTTTTATACACTCATCATCACTCCCCGAAATTATCATTTTGATTATTTGTTAATTGTCTGTCTACCCCACCAGAATGTAAGGTCTTGGTCTCTCTTGTTCCTTTTAATTCTCAATACTTCAGTCAGTTCCTTGTACAAAGCAAATGCTTAATACATATCTCTTAAATAACTGAAAGGAATTTAGGTAAACAAATTATAATTCTTGCCAAAAACTTAGAAGATCAAATATTTGAATATCAATACTTCAAAAGTCAAGAGAGAATTAAAAAGATACCTATGCTGGGGCACCTGAGTGGCTCAGTCATTTAGGCATCGAACTCTTGATTTTGGCCAGGTCATGATCTCACAGTCGTAAGATTGCACCCTGAGTCTGGCTTCATGCTGGGTGTGAAACCTGCTTAATATTCTCTCTACCCTTCCCCTTGTACAAGTGCATTCTCTCCCTCCCTCTCTCCCCCCCCCCCAAAGATACTGTGTTACAAAAAAACCAAATTCTTACAACTCACATTATGCTATTTAGTTTTCTAATAGTAGCATTCAAGGGATAATTCTAGACCACTAACTATGAGCAAGGCACTATGTTAGGAATAAAAGTGACTTCCTCCTCATCAGATAGATAGGTGGATAGATGGATGGATGGATGAATGGATGGATAGATAGATAGATAGATAGATAATTAGACCAAGCATAATGTGAAAGACTGGATTTCACTTTGAAAAAGTGGCTTACAGAAGTGTAGGTGCAACATTATTTAGGATACATCTTCATGTATGGCCTATTCTCTAATATTTTTTCTTCTGGTTTATGTTTAGGTTGTAAATTTTATAATCCTTATCATCCTTTTGTGGTTAACCTAATAACTTTGAATGAGAACATAATTTTCCAAAATAACTTTTCCCATTTGAAGTGAGGGCAAGCTCTAGTAGTTTCTTGTGGGGTTTACACTCTTCTATCTTTTTACACTGTGGGACCGATGTCTTCTTTTCAGCCTGTATAGTTGCATATGCTAGAAATTGAATTTACTGCTTATTTCTTCTGACCCATGCTGTAATCCTGAGCAAACTTCTCTCTTAACACCGATGGCACATTGCCGTGCTGTCTTCTCTGCTAACTGAAGATAGGAGCAGTGTTTTGTTCATTTGGGTTTTAGCAGCCCACGGCACGTTGTATAAAACATTGTGGGAAATCATAAAACATCTGTAAATAGGTATACAAGTGAATGGACTTATAACTTTGCTTCTAAAGACCCTGTAACACCGAGAAGGTGAAAACAAGGAAAGAGAATGGGATGTTTCTCAACATCAAGGAGAAAGAGATATAATTATTTCTCTAAAACTGGCTTTATATTCCCCAAAGAAACTTCTAGCTCAAAAATAGTAGGTCTGCAGTAGGCAAGGTAGGTGGCCATGTATGGGCTTTAGATGTGCCAGGAATGGTTTGGAAAGTCAGCTTTTCTATTTACTGACTGCTGTCTGAAATTTTGTACCTATGATTTTAGTCTTTTAACGTGAAAGCTGTTTTTTTCCAGTTAAAATGTAAGTGGGAGCTAGGCAGTTAAATTGTACTATCTTTCTATAAACGTTGGGGCATTCAGCTATGCTTACCTCTCAAGAAGAGGAAACAAGGGAAATAAAATAGAAGAAAATGTGTTAAATGGCACAAGTGTGTGTCGAGAGTGAGCATAAGCTGGCCATGGGGACCCATTATATTTTGTGCCATACAGTAATTTTTTTTTAATGATAAGGTTAATCTCTTCACACGGTGTAACATGACTAATAACCTTCACAGTTCCTAGATTCCTAGATGTGATTCAAATCCTATCTTATTTTCTTGTGATGACAAGAATTTTCCAGGCCTTGGAAGTGTATCCCTCATCTCTTTCCATCAATTTCTCCTGCTTCTCACACTGTTACACTCAACAGTGATTTGGGGCGCCCTGGGGAAGCCAGCGCAGTCGCAGCTGAGGGCCTATCCAATTGTTCTTCTCAGCAACCAGCCGGTTACTTTGTCAAGGAGACTTATCCATCCTACTTTCCAGGGCGATCTCCTCAAAACTCAGCTTCTGGCTCTTACAGAACAGCACCTCCTCTTTTATTATTGTCTAGTTAATGCTTCTCACACAGCTTCACAAAATATTAGCACTTAATGAGTAATTAACCACATGGAAACGGCCGCGCTAGCAGAGAAGAAGAAATCTTGTTTACTTAATCAAAGCACTACCTCTGTGCAAATGGCACTGATGGCAAAATTGATTCCAGTTTACATCTGAAGAAGAGAAGCTGAGGGAGACATTTCAGAGATATTTAGCCTTTTTATTTTCCTTGGCACGCCAGGTAGTTGAACAGAGTTAAACTATTCCATCACACAACTTGCCTTGACTTCATTCTGTTGGGGACTGTTCTCTGGTATTTATTTTTTTAAAGCAGAATTATTAGTTTATTTTCTACTTTCTCAATAAAGTACTCTTTTTTTTAATTTTAAAAATTTTTTATGGTCAATATGGTAAGTTTAATTTTTTTCTTTACAAATAGTTTATTGTCAAATTAGTTTCCACATAACACCCAGTGCTCATCCCCACAAGTGTCCTCCTCCATGCCCATCCCCCCCCCATCAGTCCTCAGTTTGTTTCTCAGCATTCAAGAGTCTCTCATGGTTTGCCTCTCTCCCTTTCCCCCACCATTTCCCCCCTTCTTCTCCCCCTTGTGCCTCAGTTAAGTTCCTCCTAATCCTCCTATACGTGCAAACATGTGATATTTGTCCTTCTCTGCCTGACTTATTTCGCTCAGCATAACACCCTCAAGGTCCATGCATGTTGCTACACAGTGAAGAAATGGGCAGAAGATATGAACAGACACTTCTCCAAAGACGGCATCCAGATGGCCAACAGACACATGAAACGATGCTCAGCATCCCTCCTCATCAGGGAAATCCAAATCAAAACCACACTGAGATACCACCTCACGCCAGTCAGAGTGGCTAAAATGAGCAAATCAGAGAACTCTAGATGCTGGCGAGGATGTGGAGAAACGGGCACCCTCCTACACTGTTGGTGGGAATGTAAACTGGTACAGCCCCTCTGGAAAACAGTGTGGAGGTTCCTCAGGAAACTAACAATAGAACTCCCCTATGACCCAGCAATAGCACTGCTAGGAATTTACCCAAGGGATACAGAAATGCTGATGCATAGGAGCACATGTACCCCAATGTTCATAGCAGCACTCTCCACAATAGCTAAAACATGGAAAGAGCCTAAGTGTCCATCAACAGATGAATGGATCAAGAAGATGTGGTTTATCTATACCATGGAATACTACATGGCAATGAGAAACAATGGTATTTTTTTTTTAATGAAGACGTTGGCTATTTCCCATGCAAACTACTGTTGTTTCTAATGAAAAGATGCCACAACATATGTAAATTATCTCAAAAAATACTAATCTGTCCACATAATTAGGTTTTAGGAACAGCAAGCAGCTCCAAGACTACAACGGAACATGTCAGTTCTGCACTAGCTACTGACAAAGTCAAAGGACCTAAAACAGGCAGCTTGTGGTGCACTAAGGTTATGATCATGGTGCTCAAAAGAAAGCAATCCAAGTAAAATTATTGAGAGAGGAGACCAATCAATAGCATATGTTTACTAAGGTTTTACACTGAAAATGCAAAGTTCCAGGGGCCCAATGCTGCCTGTGTTAGGGCTGTAGATTGTCTGAAGTCTGGAGTTCTTCTATCTGGATCTGTGACTAATAGAGTCAGGGAAGGGCTGAGGCTGAGTAAGATGCTTCACCATAGCTGGGTGAATGACCTGTGCATGGGATTGGGCCTGTTTATAGTATCCCTCAAGCACTGGCCCTCCAAAAGCAGAAGTAAAGAGCACTAAGTCATGCAGGTGACTAGCTGTCCATCCAGATATCTATCATCAACTTGGTTTTATTTGTTTATTTATTTTTACACTGTGGGGTTCCAGAAAGGACTAAAGTATATTTCGTAAATATATATGATAGCCTAAATAAAAATTAACTACAATGATACATTTCTAATTTTAAGAGTTAAATCAGATCTTTCCAAGAAACTTTACATTATCTGTCCAAAAAGAGTATGTATAGAAACTGTATTTCACATTGAAGTNGTATGCCCAGACCCACCCAAGTCTCACTAGTTAAGAATATGGGTGACACAGGGGTGGGCTTATGTTTTTTGAGAATTGCGTATTTGACAAAATATTTTAGATGATTCTGACATGCCCCTTTGTTGAATATCAATGTGACATATTAATTCTGTATTTTCTGAAGTAAAAGTCATACTTAGAGTAAGTGATGATCTTGAAATTACTACTGAGGGTATTGAATAACCAGATTACTTACCTCAAGTCCAGAACCTTGTTGAAATTTCACTTCCTCATGTGACCCTGATATTAGAATTAATCTCTCTTTTCCCATTCCCCAAACACTTCATATTTCTCCTGTTTACTGCAGTTTCTCGTTTTGTGTTAATTTTACCTCCAACTGTCATGTGGACTCATGGATTTTTGGGCCAGTGGGGGAGAAGGATGGAGAAGGTACATTTCTGCCTCTCCCCCCCACATCTCTTCATCCCTATAATGCTTTGGCTAGTCAATAGTACGTATTTAATACATGTTGATTGAATTAAACATGAAATGATATTAAAATTATGATAAAATCCCAAATTATTGAAGTATTATATTGCCATCTCTATAAAGAGGTGTTATTTCTACTTTCATAGTACTTAAAAATCAATGGTGTTTTATAACTAAGCAAAGCCAACTAAAATCGTAACAAAACACGTCTTCAAAAAGAGTTGGCTTTTCTTTGGCTCAATTCACAAGACTGACAACTAAGTCACAGCCTTTAGGTAATTACTTGTTAATTTTCAAGCCAAATCTTATATTAAAACATAAACTCTGGATTTGACAAAATAGTGGAAAATACAGAAAAGTGCCCATTTAATTCTGTATTTTCTGAAGTAAAGGTTAGAGTAAGTGATGATCTTGAAAATTACTACTGAGGATATTGAATAACCAGATTACTTACCTCAAGTCTAGAACCTAGTTTAAATTTCATTCTTTTCTTTTAATTTTAAATGTTTATTTTTGAGAGACAGTGAGAGAGAGACAGAGAGAGAGAGAGCGTACACGCATGAGCAGGGGAGGGGCAGAGAGAGAGAGAGAGGAAGACACAGAATCTGAAGCAGGCTCCAGGCTCTGAGCTGTCAGCACAGAGCCCGACGTGGGGCTCGAACCCATGAACTGTGTGATCATGACCTGAGCCAAAGTCGGGTGCTCAACCGACTGAGCCACGCAGGCATCCCTTAAATTTCATTCTTAAAAGAAATCACATCAAGCTCTACTTCAATAAAAAAAATCACCAGTAAGACAATTGTAATTGGGTAAAAACACAAACAATTATAAAACAAATCACAAAGGCAAATGAGCTTCAAATGATATGACACGTCAAGCTTTAAAAATTAGGTTAATTTATAAGAACTCAAGCCCTTGGTGGAGCTTTGTCTGTGTCCCCTTAAAATTTCAGGAGCTTTTCATGTTGGTTGGAAATCAAGGATGTCTGAATGGCCAGACTGGAGAAGCTACCTAACTATATATCTATTATGTCTTCAACCCTTTATCAAAAAGACCCTCTCCTCCCTGCCAGCCTAAGTTCTGGGGTAAACAGGAGAGGAAAACTCAGAGATGGTGGGAGGCACAGGAATTTCATGGGGGCTCAGGCAAGAGTAGCCAGATGACGACAGACAGGGTAAAGAATAATGAGCACCACCNCGAGATCATGACCTGAGCGAAAGTCGGACGCTTAACCGACTGAGCCACCCAGGCGCCCCGTGGAGGCGCCTCCTTGTACTGACTCTCAGGAATCACGCGAGCTGATCTTCTGTACGGAAGAGCCAGAGCACAGCTGAGTGTGCTAAAATGGCATTACTTTCTACTCACAACCAGATGCTTTTCTGTGCCCATTTATGACCAACTTATTTCCAAATGTATTTGGGACAAATAAAAAAATAGTCTTCCTTGGTACTAGAGAAATGCCTGAGTTACCTAGTTAAAATGCACACAACCATTTTATCCCCATTCGTAGGTTTCTTTGGGAATGTTTGCTCAAGTCAGGCTCCGAGGACCCGCATTTGTATTTATTTATTTAGATTCTCTTTGTTCACAGCTCACTGGTACCTGATGCCCTGCTCATGGGCCAGTCAGATTTGCTTCCTCCTGGGAATTTAGAATTGGAATCTAGAGGCTGTGTACTTGAACTAGGAAGTAATAGAAAGCTAAAATGAGGACGCCTTTTGGGGGGCTCTGTGTACAAAGAAATCAGCAGAGAATGCTAATATACAGAGGAAAGCCATAGAAGGAAGCAGATTCATGTAGAAAAGCACGGGTGACCCACTTTGTTGCAGAGGATAGAGCTCACTTAGCTACTGAGAGCTTTCCACCTTATGAAATCTGATCACATCTTCCACCACTGATGTGTCTGAGGCCTCTCCCACTCCAACCTTATGCTAAATTTTTCTTTAAGAAAAATTTTCTTTACTTTAAGAAAAATTTTAACACCAGTGGATTTTTATTACTTACAAATATTCCTGACAAAGACAAGCTTATTCCACTAGGCTGCGTTCCTGTAAACCTCTGTGGGGCTTACAATGGCAATGAACAGCTTTCTGCTGTCAGTTTGTCGGAATCAATTATATGTCACAGCCCAAGTGTTGTTTAGAACTTAACTGTGCTCATGACAGTGACTTTAGGAGTTGCTGCCTGACCGTTAGTTAGAGGGTCCTGCTATAATCCCTGGGGGATAGCCTGTGTCCTTCCTGTGATGATGGAAACATTGTCCCTCATGCGTGTTACTTTTTGCATCAATAACAAAATGCACCACAGAAACTGCAGGCAATAACCAAGTCACACATTGTGAGGCCTGGGATGCAGCTTATCTTTCATACCTGGGTAGCCGGGCCCCCGAGAGTGGGCAGCCCAGGAGGCTTTGAGTGTTTCCTGCAGCTATTCATGGAGGACGGGGTGTTTTGCTTCAGCTTACCATTTCTGTTGTTATGTGGGTGACGTCCTTGTCTCCTGGAGAGACTAAAAATTAATATGAAATCATCTAGTTCCTCCGTAAGACAGCACATAGCTTACCCAGACACAGCTGGAGTTTTCTCCTGCGAATGCAGGGAATTGTTGTGGTCCTGTCTGCAGGGAAGGGCATGCAAGGCTTCTGGATTGTAGCCTATATCACCTTCGTAAATTTGCCATCAGCTCCCAATTAGCTTTATGTTTAAATTTTTAATCAATTTGAAAATAAATTGCTTAGACCACACAGTCCGTCCATCCAAATTGGGACACTTTCGAGAATAAAATGGGACGCTATTGATGATAAAGTTGGTCACCAAGCAGAACTGGGGCCTCACAGGCGAAGTATCATCCCTTACTCTAGGCTTCCTATTCACTTTCTGAGTAACTTACGTGTTGTGAAGCCTGAAGTTTCTTGGCATCAGTTACTTAGCCATCCTAAGCCTGAATGCCTTCAACTGTATAATGAGAAGAAACTTTTTAGTCACAGAACGTAGATTAAGGAGTATGTAGTGTGTGAAGTACCCACTGTATACCAGATAAATAGATGTATACAGTCAAGAAATACTCTTTTCTCCTATTGGAATGATAGCATCATTACCAAATGTTTATATCATAAATGTATACTACATCTTCTTATCATTAAACTCTTGCCAAGGGACATCTCTCTTATCAATATTGACTTTTACTTTTAGTGGCAGTAATTACACTAGATAAAAGCACATCCATGGTAATATACATTATCAGAGTCAAACATACCTGGGCCCAAATGCCTTTCTCACCTTCCCAAAATGACCTTGGGAAGGTTATGTAGTCTCTGTTTCCTCATTTGCAAGCAATGAATGAGTAACGTATGTAAATTACATGTCCCAAGTCCTAGGGTACATTCAGTAATATGCACCATTATTATTATTATAATGGTTAAGATAAAATCGGGGCACTTGGGCAGCTCAGTTGGTTAAGCGTCCGATTCGTGATTTCAGCTCGGGCCATGATCTTACGGTTTGTAAGTTCAAGCCCCGTGTCGGTCTCTGCACTGACAGAGTGGAGCCTGCTTGGGATCCACTCTCTTCCTCTCTCCCAGCCCCTTCCCTGCTCTCTCTTTCTCTCAAACTAAATAAATAAACATTAAAAAAAAAAAAAGAATGAAAACAGAAGTCAAGATAAACCTAGATGTTTCTGTAAGAGCTTTATATGGTGCACGTACACTACAAAGTGTCTGCCCGTGAAGAATGGCGGTTCAGAGAATGAACCCGTGGGCACTCCATCAGCACCACGTTGTTCCCACGGAGCAGAATCTCATTCGTGGTCATTGTTGAACTGTCTGTCATGGACAAGGCATGAGGCTGTGACTCCAAAGAATCCCAATAACTTGAGATTTACAGTAGGATTGAAGTTATGTTTCTCCACACAGGGCACCTGACGGTGAAATCAAAGGCCTGATCAATGAACTCTGTAAACAGTGCTAAGCTGCCCTTAATCATTTTATTGATGAAACGGAACAGTTTGATTAATAATAGGCCAGTTTTGTCCAAGCCCTACTTGCTTCTCTTATAAATGTTCTTTTGGGGGAATTCATTTCTTTGGTTTGTTGATAAGAAATCTGTGTGCAGTTTTGATGATCACATTTGGAGAATTATAACTGGGATATTAATTAGGCCAGACAATGTGGATGATGATGGTGATTCATTTCATGTGCATGAGAAACAGAATTAACAAGGGTACCTCGGTGGATCAGTTGGTTAAGCGACCAATTTCGGCTCAGGTCATGATCTTAGAGCTTGTGGGTTTGAGCCCCGCATCGGGTTCTGTGCTGACAGCTCAGAGCCTGGAACCTGCTTCAAATTCTGTGTCTCCTTCTCTGCCCCTCCTCTGCTCATGTTCTGTCTCTCTCTCTCTTTCAGAAATAAACATTAAAACAAACAAACAAACAAATAAAAACCCAATCTGCCTCCAATCCCTGGGAGAACTTGTATCAGGCTTCCTGGTGGATGGGCTAAGCTTCAATCCCTCCTTTCCATGCTAGGTTTGAATTTCTTCTCTGTTTCTGTATCCAGTGGTTTCCTATTGCATCTTCCAATTTTGGCATTGACATAATTACATTTTATGTATTTTATCTAGCATATATATGTTTGTAGTGGGACCAAGGGCTTATCAGTGCCTGTATTCAGATTTCGGTACAAATGAGGGTTTGACTTCTCCTGATCTTCAAATTTCCCAGAATGCTGTGTCTACATAGTTGCCACGAAAAGAATTGGCACAAAGAAACCAGAGCCAATATCTAAAATCACAGAGTCCGTCACAATATGATAAGTTGTTTGGGAAGACAAAAGAAAGCAAAGGAGTCTTCTTTTTATCCTAGAATATTTAACGTGTAGAATAAAAGTCATAAACTTCAAACTTTGATGGCAGCGGACTGCAAATTTTAACCTTTGGGGAGTAACTGGGATTATTTGCTTTACTGGAGATAAACACAAAAGGTCAGATAGTATTTGGGGAATGTTCACTTTTGAGTAGGAGTGTGGTGGTCACCCCAGGAAGATACACCAAAATCACCCAACGCTCTTGCAACGCGGAGTGCAGTTGGGATGGAGATGGATGCTTACCCTTGTAGTGTCAGGGTTCCTCAGCACATCACACTGTTCTCCATTTCTCTAGTTCTGCAGTCTTTAACCCTTTTTTGTTTGGTACCCTTAATTACACTACTTAGTGCCTTAACTGCTTTCTAGAGAAATGTAAATCTCTGCAGAAGCCTCTTGCTTTCCCGAAACACTGACGTTCACGTTCACACAGGGTTTCCTGAGTGTGTTTTCACTGCAGGTTGAGTTGGCCGGTTCATCCAGGCTCGGTGCTGGTCAGACTGCGCAGGGCTGAGCTCTGACAGGGACGGATGAGACCTGGAGCACCGGGGATGTGCCCAGACGAACAATGTTCTTTCCTTCTTTCCTTTCTGGTGTTTTACAAGAGTCAGATTGCATTGTGAGCAAATCCATATCGGAAGGTTATTAAAGTGAGTGAGCACTGCCTTGGCAGCCACAGAAATTCACAGGCCTCCCAGAGGAGAGCTGACCAAAGACTGTTTCGGGGTGCCGGGAATCTGCCTCCCAAGAGTCGGGTCGGTGCCTCTGGTAGAACTGACAGAAGGACTAAGTGAGGTTTTCCCGTACCTCCACGGCCCCATCTCCCCGCCACCCTCGGCACTCCCTTGTGAAAAAGGCACGTTAGGAAACAACAGAAGTGCCCTTCAACAGACGGCAGATGTGGCCTACCATACACTGGAATATTCCTCAGCCATGAAAAGAGCATATGCTACAACATGGGCAAGCCTTGAGAAGATCATGCTCAGTAAAGTAAGCCAGACACACAAGGACAGAAATGTTGTGATGCCACTTACACGAAATACCTAGAATTGGAAAATTCAGAGACGTAGAAAGTAGACCAGAGGTTCCGCGGGGTGGGGGCCGAGGGAAGGAGGGGCTGGGGAGTCACTCTTTACAAGGTATGGAGGTTCTGTTTGAGGCATGAAAATAGTTTGGAGATGGATAGTGGCAATGATCATATAACTGTGAGTGTCATCGATACCCTTGAACTGTCATGTAGAGATGATTAACTTGGCAAGTGTGATATATATTTTATTACACACACACACACACACACACACACACGCAAGTTAAGGGGACTATAACCTCTGGAAAGAATGAGTAGACTACTTTTTCTGTTCCTCCCACCAAGTTGCAGCAAAAACTCTAGATAGGACACATCGAACTTCAGAAGGTTCTGAAAGATGGCGAGAAGGCCAACCTGCCAGGGACCTTGAGACCCAAGGAATGACCCGGTTGAGTTCCTTGGGTTTTCTTCCTCCTGCAGGATACCCCAGGCTGGATTCTGGAGAAGTCAGCAGCCTGTGAACACCAACAGTTGCAGGCAAAAAAAATTTTTTTTGGCTTTGAAGGTGCTGGTGGCAAATTTGATGGGGACGGGGCGAGGCTGGAGCTGACAATGGGGCAACTCCATCTCTAGGCCTAGAGAACAGCCCCTGGGGTTGTTGTGGCTGCAAAACCTGCTGAAAGAGTCTCAGAGACACCCGTCCACTCCCCTGCCCTCCCCGCTTTACTCAGACAGTGTAAACCCTTTGCTTTCATCTAAATCCTCACTCTTCTAATTGTCCCAGAACATTTTCAAAGACCGGTTTAGTGCTATGTGTAGTGAGGGACTTCTTGGTTGTTGTAGCTCAATATAATGCCTGTGGAGACCTAGCGATCTGCAGTGTCCAAAGTAAATAGAGAAAATGTGGTTACTGGGGAGAATTTATACCTAGAGCCATCAATATTATGGCACTTTTAAACAAGAACCTAGGAATTCCTAAAGTTCAAGGCATCGTCTCTGGTAAAGATTAGTTAACTTTTAATCCTAGGAGAAGAACAAAGTTTAACAACTAAAAGGACCCCCAGACGTAGTCTCTTTGCTTCTCCACAAAGAAATAGACTAGAGAGTGAGGTAAAGGCTGGAGGTTGGATTTCATTGTCCCTCACCATCTTTGCTGCATTGGACAAATCCCTAAATTCTCCTTTCTGTGCTTCTGCTTTCTAATCCGTAAAATGGAAATGATAGTCATAATAAAGAGTCTTCTAAGGTGAAAAAAGGATAGGGTTAGTTGCTTACAAGTCCATTATAAACAATTCTTCTAAATGCTTGGAACGTAGAGACTCTCTTCATTTTTAGAATATTCCAGAAAACCCAATCCTCTGCCTTGTAGACACTCAGGGAGGACTTCACCAACACAGAGTCCAATGTTGTGCATTGAGCACCACCACTCAAGCACTCTCTGAACTGCTGAGGACCTCCCGGGACTCATCTGTTCATCTCTGGGGCCCAGAGATCCACTCTGCCTGGTCACAGATCCTGCTTTTCATGGTTTAGTGGCCTAACCACTCTTTAAGTCCAGGCCGAAACATTCCCATGGCAGGGCCAATGGGCACAGTTCTTCACTAAAGGACCTAGAAAACAATTACATCATCCTTTATTTATATATCTCCCAGGGAGGACCTCAGGATTATCCTGACTTCCTCAAATCTAATTAAACCATGAAACTACCCTATGGAATGGACATTTTATCCCTATCTTACAAACAATGAAAGGGATCCTACTCTGGGTAGACCCAGGGGTCTTCACTGGGTCCTACTCTCCTGGTCCTGAAGGAGAAGAATTTTTGCTTTTTAAATTTTTCCTTCTCTAGTTATGTGAGGGACTAGTCCTGAAATCACAAGGTAGTAGTTTGACTCTAGTGTAAAAACAACCATTATCATAGCGGTTCCTATTTGAGGGGTCTAGATACCAAGAAAACCTCTAGATAAGGACGGATAACAGACTTTCCCTGATCTCTACACCAGTTTCTACTAGACAATGGTTTGTTAAAATGTATTTATAGGACATCCTGAGTCAAGAGTTAATGAAATTTGTCATTTATTTCATCTGCTGTTGAAGGATAACCAAACAACTTCATTCTTGGGTGTCTTCTCTTGGTTATTTGCATGAATTATTTATCTTACATCTGGAAATTTAATACATGTCATAGAGCTGCAAATTACACAATCCATCTTAGGTTTTGTAGTTTGTTGTCTAAATGGGTCATCAACCTCCACCATTAGTTTTATTTATGAAGCCCAGCTCAAGAAGGAGAGGTTTGACCCCATTTTGCGTTATGCTAAAAACATAGATACGGTTAGTCCAAGGTGCTGGATGCAGCGAAGGTACGAAAGCAAACCAATGTAAGTGAAAGGTGAATTAGTAAGTGCTGTGCCACTCCTGCACGCGAGGACCGTGGGAGGAGAGTAACGTGCTGCCGGTGCCGGGGCACGAATCAAACATGCTGACCAATAGGTACAAACACTGGACTAAATAATGGTTTCAAAAGGCATTCTGCATCAGCGAAACAAACTGGAAACTTCAAGAAATGTGCAGAATGGACCAGCTATTTTTTATCTGATAATTTTTTTATAACGCTCTTTTCCATCAAAATGCTCTTTTCCATCATGGGACCCTTAAGGAAAATGTATCAGAATGCTACACTAGCTTCGCTAATAAGTCCAGTGACAGACTGCCCAGAAAAACGAGTAATGAAATCCTTTCTGAGTTGGCTTGGGCATGGCTGTCTTTCATTTGAAAGAAAAAGTACAGAATAAAGGAAGGGAAGATTTTGACCTTGTGACTGTGCATCTTAGCTCAGGGAGGAAGTGGAGGAAGGGGGAGGAGTTTCAGAAACAGAAACAGAATTGAAAAATTTCAGGACACACTCCGGTGTTGACATCCCTTTTTTCCCCCTCCCTACCTTATCTGATGACTTACATTTATCACCCAACATCTTCAAACAGTCTGCAGTTTTAAGCTCTCCAAACTGCTAAATATTTCACTTCTATTAAATAGAATAGTATGAAGGATCCCAGGAACTTGGCCGTTAAAGATCTTGCAGACAGAGAAAGGAGAGGGTCCTGTGGTCACAATGATTGGCTTGTAAAGCTGTATTTTCCTCAGTGTCCTCAAATAGCTTTTCGTAAGCAGCAAAGCCTTTGTGTGCACCACTTCCTCTGCCTCGAACCTTCTTTCTCATCCTCCCTGCAGCCTACCAGTCTAACTTGCACTCAACCTTCAAATGTCAGGGGGCATGTCTTTTCTCAGAAAGCTTTCTAGTTCTCCAGACTAACTCAAATTCCTCTGTTGCAGTCTCCTCTACTTTCTTTCCATAAAACCTTCTTTTAAAACCATTATATTTATGTTTGTCAAAGAATCTTTTTTCTTTTTTCTTTTTTTTTGGTATCCGGCTCTCCTAAGGGCAGGTAAAGTCCATGTGGTCAGGGGCCACACCTGCTTTTTCTCATCATTTTGCCTCCAGCTTTTAGCATGTGCTTATAGCATAACAAGAACTCAATTAATATTTGTTAAATAAATGGCTGAAAAACAAGAGCAACTTTGCTTTTGAGTTTGGTGAGAAGACGAATGTAAAACACAAATATCTGTGCCTTTCATTATGGAAGCAGTAGTCTTGTGACCAACACAAGGGTATGAGTTTCATAGTGTTTCAGCTCTGGGGTGGCCGGGTAAGTGAGCAGCAACTTCACAAGACGTGTCTGGCTCACCTGGAAATAACTGAGAAAGGTGTTTACATGGTTGATTCATTATTGTGCAACAAATACATAACTGGTTTTAAAATTGATGGCAATTTTCTATCATTTGGTTGAAAGAAGGGACAGGAGAAAATTGAGATGGACCCATTGGGCACCTTGGCCAATCATTCCTGCTTTTTGCACCATGGTAGCATCTGCTGCCCTTCCATGACATACTTTATTGCTCTAAGGCAACAGGAGAAGTCAGCAACTGGACCATCTTGTGGAGGTTAGAGTATGAGGCTTTCTCTTGTTCCATGGCCTCCTCCTCCAGCACCCTCTGGCCCTTAATCCCTCTTTCTTTTGTCAGGAAAGGTGTCATCTAGGGGTTTCTTCTTCAAAACCGCAATGGAAATTCATAATTTTGTCCCTTTTCAGCTTGCTGCTTGGCTCAGTGACAATACCCAGCTATTGTTTTAAAGATAAATATAAAGTCTGGTGGTAAAAGTTGAGAAGAGTAAGAAGCTCTCTGTGGTTCCTTTTCATCTTGTCTTCAATTAATTCAATACATGTTTGTTGCATGGCTTTGATACAGAAGGCACTGTGGTATGCATTGGCTAAAAAATAAAAAAAAAGACTCACATTCTAATGGAGACACACAGTTGTAGCTAGCAATATGAGGCAGACAGTGGTAAGTATTAAAATAGACAAAGAAAATACTATAGGAGCACAAGGGAAGGGAAGATTAATTCTAATTTAAGGATTCTGAAAGACTTTGAGAGGGATTTGGACCTTGAATATGGGTTTTTAATAATGGGGAGGATTTCAGTGAGCTTATGAAGGAAGAGGGTCTTCTAGGCAGAAGGAAGAAGAGAAAATGAGACAAGAAGATAGGAGAATACAGGAAATACTTTAGAAATATATAATAATACAGGGTAGCTGGAGTTCCCGATGTTTGGAGATAAAATGAGAGATGAGAGGGGTGCCTGGGTGGTTCAGTCAGTTAAGCATCTGACTCTTGATTTCAGCTCAGGTCATGGTCTCATGGTTTGTGAGATCAAGCCCCATGTCTGGCTCTGTCCTGACAGCAGGGAGCCTGCTTGGGATTCTGTCTTTGCCTCTCTCTGCCCTTCCCCTGCCCTCTAAATAAATAAACAAGTATTAAAAACTTGAAAAATGGAAAAACTTCTAAGATAAAGCAGGAACAATAAAAAGCTATGAGGCAAGACAGAGTATGTATAAAGGAACCAGTAGAATCAGCAGTTGACTTCTCATGTGTGATCTCTGAGTTCATAGATAACAACAGAAGACACTGAAATATCTTCAAAATGCTGACAGACAATTAAGCTGTGTATCCACTTACAGATCATTCAAGAAAAAGCAAATATTCTCATACATTTCTAAGGAAGATTATTACTCACTGACTCATCTAGTGACTGCTAAGGGATTCGCCTCAACTGAAGGGAAACTGAAACTGAACCCAGAAGGATGGGTTAGGAAGCCAATACGTATAGAAAATTGATTGATGTCTGAGCAGGCTCTGCAGACCAGTGGGTAAAGGATACATGGCTCACTAAACGGTGTGGAACCTTCCATTATTCTCAAGGGAAAAACAAAATGAAATTGGATACCTGCTTTACTCTAAATACAAAAATCAATTCTCAGGGGAATAATTTGAAAGGCAAAATTATTACAGAGGAAAATGTAAGAAGATATATCTTTATGACTTTAGAATAAGGAAGAATTTATTAAACTGTAAAGATGGGGCACCATGGTGGCTCAGTCAGTTAAGCGTCCGACTTCAGCTCAGGTCATGATCTCATGATTCGTGGGTTCAAGCCCTGCGTGAGGCTCTGTGCTGACAGCTAGCTCAGAGCCTGGAGCCTGTTTCAGATTCTGTACCACCCTCTCTCTCTGACCCTCCCCTGCTCATGCTGTCTCTCTCTCTCTCTCTCAGAAATAAGAAAAACATTAAAAATTTTTTTTAAAAAACTGTAAAGAAAAGGCTTGATAAATTTGACTATGTTAAAAATGAAAAAAAAAAATCTACCCCCTTAAAGAAAAAAGATTAGTATGAAGAATAATTTTCAGAAAACATAAATAGCCAGGAACTTATAAGAAAGAAGCTTAATGGGACTAATAATTGGAGAAATGCAAATTAAATCACAGTGGGATATCAGACTGGCAAAACATATACACTGACAATATTAAAAGTTGGAGAAGATTTAGCATAAACAGTGGAAACAACTAATGTCTGTTCATAGTAGTATATGAATATTAACAGTATTTACCAATCAGGACATAAGTCATAATATATTCACACAGTGCAATGCTATATGGCAGTGAAAAAGAATGAACATAAACTATGTATATGTGCATGGAGAATTCTCACACATAATGCTGAGTGAGGAAAGCAAATGGGAGGAGAAGACATATTGTATGACTTCATTTACATGAAATTAAAAATTCAAAACAGTAATTACATATGGTTTGAGAATACGCACATGATATAATTATGAAGAGGTGCATGGGGATGGTATAGTTCAAGTGCAGGAGGGAGAGGTATGTGATCTACAGGTATTCACAGGAGCTTCACCTGCGCTGTACATATATTCTTTATTAGGCTGGGAGATAGGCACACAGACATTTGTTGTTTTATTTTGTATACTTTTCTTTAAAATTTTTTTTAATTTTTTTATCTATTTCTGAGGAGGGGGGAGAGAGAGAGAGAGACAGCATGAGCAGGGGAGGGTCAGAGAGAGAGGGAGACACAGAATCCGAAACAGGCTCCAGGCTCTGAGCTAGCTGTCAGCACAGAGCCCGACGCAGGGCCCGAACCCACGAACCGTGAGATCATGACCCGAGCCGAAGTCAGATGCTCAACCGAGTGAGCCACCCAGGCGCCCTTTTTGTATATTTTTTTAAGTCTTAAATATGGCAGACTGCTTTCCTAAAATGCAAAGAGTAAATCAGAGATGAGAGAATGGAGATGGTAAGTAAGGACTATTTTTTTTTTTTTTTTTTTACACCGAGAAGGGAAGAGAAGAGAATGTGTTGTCTGTTCCAAATGATTTGGAAGAATTTGAAAGTTTGTGCACTTGTGTAGATAAACTGACACATGACGCTGCAAAATTATGAGCTCATGCCCCATCTATTCAACTTTGTGCAGTACCTTTTGGTATCTGGGTGGTGCTAGGTACAAGGCTGAATTGTGAGACACACAACTTGGAATTATGTTGAATTGTTAGGACCAGAATTCTACATGATTTATTCCTTTATATTCCTTCTTATTCTCTAAGTAACCTAGCTTTTTGAGAAGGGCACATACAGAAAGAGGATCAAAATTAAACAGATTGAAAAAATCCAACATATTGAATCATCGAAGATATTTATAAAATATATTCTTCCAAAGAAGCTGAAATTTGATGATAGGAAGGCCTTAAAATCTGTCATCCAAATGTAGACTGCTTGCAGTTGGATTATTTTGTTTGTTGTTTTCGATTCCGTACATTGAACTGGGTTATCTTCACATATTTTATTTCATTTATTGGCCACAGAACTTTCAAAAATGAAAGAACTCCCCAAACAGCATCCATCTCTCTTTAGTAGGTATGGGGTAGATCTTTTTAAGTGTGTATTGAAAATTATATGCTTTAATTGTTGCCGCTTTAAAATTAAATCATTTTCTGAGTAGGGTGCAGTGTGTTCTGTACCAAAGGAAAACCCCTGCCTAGAACAAAGGTGTCGCTGAATAGCTCTGCCAGAGACCTCTGTTTCAAAGGCAGAATTTTATTTCACAGGAAATGTGAATCTGAAAGTATTTCACTAGTAATTAGCTTTTAAAATAGCAGAGATTTCATATTCCTCATTGATGCTTGGAAGCTGAACATGAAATCTGTGGGGATTTTTTTTCTGACTTGCATAAAATTGTTAGGAACGGGCTCTATTCTAGCTCGGAAACCGAGATATACTGCACTTGGCCTTCACTTGAGACAGCAAATTTAGGGTAGTCTTTTTTTTTTTTAATTAAAAATTNAGCTGGCTGTCAGCACAGAGCCCGACGCGGGGCCCGAACCCACGAACCGTGAGATCATGACCTGAACTCAACTGACTGAGCCACCCAGGCGCCCCAAATTTAGGGTAGTCTTGGGAAGACAGCAAACCCAGAAGAGAAGTAAGCTCTGAGTGTCCTTAGCAGGTGCTGTCCCAATCTGGGCTACCCCAAACCCCTTATACTTTCATCCTCATCTTAAAGTGAAATTTTAAAAGAATTAGTAATCATAATAGCATGTATTAAATGTTCGATCTTACCGTCCCCTATTAGAGATGGTAAAACTGAGGCACAGAGGAGCTAAGGGTCTTGCAAAGGCCCACAGCAGGTAAGTGGCCAGAGTCAGGTTTAAACTCAGGCAATATGATTTCAAAGCCACTCCCTTAACCACCAGGCTATGCCTCTTGCCATATTTGAAGACATTAAACCACAGCACTGGTGTGAGTTACTGATATAAGTTCTATCAGTTTCTGTTATCCTGGCGGTGATCTTTACCCCCAGCCCTTTACCCATGCAATATGCTGCTAGGTAGTAATGCCAAATACTTTTCTAAAATGATAATACCAGTTTAAACTCTGAACAACACTGTATGAGAGTACGTGCGCCTTGTTCCACATTTAAAGCTTTTACTGATCTGAGAGGTGTGAAGCGGTATCTCGTTGTGGTTTTAAATTGCATTTCCTTGATTATTGATGCAGTGGAAAATTTTTCACTTGTTTTTGGCCCATGTATACTTCCTCTTCTATGAAATGTCTGATCATGTCTTTGCCCATTTTTATATTGAATTGTTTTGTCTTTTTTCATATTGATTTGTAGGAAATTTTTACATGTGCCAGATGATAATCTTTTATCTTTTATACATATATCAAATATCTTTTCTTATTCGGGCCTTCTTGTCTTCCTTTAGATCCTCTTGACAAATAGAAGTTCTTACTTTTAAAGGCATTAAATGTATCAATCTTTTTCCTTTATGATTTAGAGCTTTAAAAAAACATTTAATGTATCTTACCCTCCCCCAAGATGGTAAAGGTATTCTTTTCTATTACTTTTTCAGAAATGTATGGTTTTGCCCTCCACATTTAAGCCTTTAATCTAATTGGCATTGATGGCTCTCACGTATGGTGAGGGGTAGGGATCCAGTTAAAAAAATATTTTTTTATCCATCACGGAGCCAAATATCCAAGTACCATTTATTACATTGTTTCCCTGTTCCCACTGATTTTCCGGGTCACTCTGTCACTCTGTCATGAGTGAATCTTTCTGATAAGGATGGATTGTCTTTGGCCTTTTGTTCTATAGGTCTGCCTGTCTAGCATTATATCAGTTCCGCATTGTCTTCGTTACTATAGTTATAAAATTTTCTTTTTAATCTTTATGTATTTTTGAGACAGACAGAGTGCAAGCAGGAAAGGGCAGAGAGAGAGGGAGACACAAGATGTGAAGCAGGCTCCAGGCTCTGAGCTGTCACCACAGGACCCTACATGGGGCTTGAACCCATGAACTGCGAGATTGTGACCTGAGCTGAAGTTGGGTGCTTAACTGACTGAGCCACCCAGGTGCCCCACTGTAGTTTTATGATTGGTTCAGCTGTGGGCTAGGGAAGTCCTTCACCATATTCTCCTGTGGGGGGTTTTGGCATTCTTAGTGTTTTGCTTTTCCATATACATTTTAGAATTAGTTTGTCAGGAACCGTAAACAACTTTGTTAATATTTTTATTTGATTGCACTAAAATTATCAGTTAATATGGGAAGAGGTGATATCTTAATGATATAGTTTTATTTCTCATTTGTGCGCATGGGTTATCCCTGTTTATTAAGGTTTCTCAAAAAAGTTGAAAACCTTTCTCANTATTTGTCCTTCTCTGCCTGACTTATTTCGCTCAGCATAACTAATTTTTAAACTGCTTTTGGGTACAGTTCTACAATTTTTATTTATTATGTGGCAGAGACAACCTTGCTTTTCAATCTGAAGTGTTTCCCTTTCTTCATGGACTCACGTTTTTTTTTTTTCCCGGGCCTCCTTCCCATCAGGTGTGGCGATATGACCATTGCTGAAAGATGGAGTGTGGGCAGCTGTGATGTTTATCTGGTTGAGGTCTGAGCCACAAAACTCTCCTCTATGGGGGTGCCTGGGGGGCTCAGTTGGTTGAGCATCTGACTTAGGCTCAGGTCTTGATCTCATGGTTCTTGGGTTCGAGCCTCACATTGGGTTTGGGAGGCTCCTGCTGTCAGGGAGAGCCTGCTTCAGGGCCTCTGTTTCCCCCCCC
>NW_027528362.1:1759062-1791462 GCF_008692635.1 Crocuta crocuta | reverse complement strand
CCCGCCCCTCCCCCCTTCTCTCTCTCCCTCTCTCAAAACTGAATAAACATTTAAAAAAATCTCTACAGCCCTCACTCCTCTTTGTATGTTGTTGGATGTTAATGCTCAGGAAAGCTTTGGAAACCACATACTGAATAGGGTGACATCTCTGTCAGCCAGGTCCCTAAGTGACTGGTTGGAGGAGAACGCTATTTCTCATCTGCTCCCACTGAATTAGCTTCACATGATGAGAAACACATTTTTATTTTGTGAAGCTGCTGAGGTATATCTATTACAACAGTAAGATTATCTTAATGAATGCATATTAATTTTAATCCCAACAATTCTATAAGCACATTTATTAATCTAAATATCTGTTGATGCTTTGGCGTTTTCTGTATTTAAAAAAATCACGCCATCTGTAACTAAGGAGATTTGTTTGTTTTCTTTCCTAGTTTCTCAGGCTTTATTTTTTCTTGTGCTACAGTACAAGCTAAGTGTTGTCAAGCTCGTGTTGAACATGAGCAACAATGGTTTGTAAGTTACCTTGTCTCTGCTAGTAAAGGGTAGCTTTGAACATTTTATCATTAATGATTATTCCAGGTGTAATTTTATGTCCTTTATCAGGACACTGAAACTCCCTTTTTTAAAAAATTTATTTATATTGGGGGGAGAGAGAGTGAGAGAGCGTGTATGCACGTGCCAACGAGTGGGGGAGGGGCAGCGAGTGGGAGAGAGAGAATCCCAAGCAGGCTCTTCACCGTGAGCGCAGAGCCCCATGTGGGGATTGAACTCACCAATAGAGAGATCATGACCTAAGCTGAAATCAAGAGTCAGATACTTAACCTACTGAGCCACCCAGGCGCCCCTGAAATCTCCTTTTAATTACTAATTTGTCAAGTGATTTTTCATCACACATGGATGTTATCTTATTTAATGATATATTCGCATCTCTCAGAAGCTGATAATGTGCCGACCGATCTATTTTCATGAGTGACATTCCACATCATTTTAGCTGTCTTTTTCTGCCCTTTCCTGTTTTTGTCACTATCTTGGTATTAACGTGAATTGGGCCATGCTTCTATTTTTCTCTCATTTAGAAAACTTTTGTATAAATTTCATCTTCTGTTTCTTGAACATTTGGTAAAAATTACCTATAAAGTTGGCTGTGCCTAATGATGTGTGTGCATGGGTGTGTATGAGTGACTGATTTTTTCAGCACTGATTCAATTATTTTGATTGATCAGTAGGTTCTAGAATCTACTTTTATTTTCCAGTTCTTTTTGGAGGAGTTTTGGTAACTTATGCTTTCCAGGGATTGTATTGGCATAAACTGTGCGTGTGATGGGTTTCCTAGCCTGTTCATCTGCACTATGTCTTAATTTATGTGATTTCACCTTCATTATATTCTTTATTTATGCCTTCACTCTCTGTTTGCTCGACTACTCTTTTCAAAGGTTTGTCTGTTGAGTCATTCTTTTCTGATAACCGCAAGTTTGATTTCTCCGTTCTCTATATTATACTTTTTTTCTATTTTAGGGAAAATTTGTCTTACAGTTACTATTCTCTTCATTATACATTTTAGGGACTTGCATTGCTTTTTTTCCTAACTTCTTAACTTGGATGTTGATTTATTAATTTGGGGCTTTTCTTTCATAATATAACTATTTAAGGCTATACATTTTCCTTTATCATTTTATTTGTATCTTTATTTTTGTTTAATTTTTTTTAATGTTTATTTATTTTTGAGAGAGAAACAGAGTGTGAGCAGGGGAGGGACAGAGAGAGAGGGAGACACAGAATTCAAAGCAGGCGCCAGGTTCTGAGCTGTCGGCACAGAGCCCGACGTGAGGCCTGAACCCACAAACGGTGAGATCATGACCTGAGCCAAAGTTGGATGCCCAACCAACTGAGCCACCCAAGTGCCCCTTATTTGTATCATTAAAGTTGGTGTATATTTCATTATTGTTCTGCTCTGTATTTTCTAATTTCCATTATGCTTTCATTCAGAGGAATGTTTTTATATTACTAAACAAATGGAATTTCTCATTATTTTATCATTAATTTCTAACAGCTACATTTTTTATCAGAAAAAATGTGATTGGATATACAATATTTGTGATTTATTACTGAGACCTGCATTAATAGCGTGGCACAGAGTGAGTTTCTATAAATGTTTCCCATGTGTAAGAAGATAATTCATATTACTTAATTTATGAGTTCTGTGTTTATTAGAAAAAGCATATTGATAGTGTTCTTTAAATATTTCAAATATTTCTTCATGTACCTGATCTTGCTTGATCAGCTAATTACTAAGAAGATATATTAAATTTCCTACTATCATGAGGATCTCTCATAGTTCTATTAATTTTGGTTTATAGAGTTTGCATTCATTCTTTTTTAATGTTTTATTTATTTCTAGGAGAGAGAGAGAGACAGCGTGAGCAGGGGAGGGTCAGAGAGAGAGGGAGTCACAGACTCTGAAACAGGCTCCAGGCTCTGAGCTGGCAGTTAGCACAGAGCCCGATGCGAGACTCAAACCCACAAACTGTGAGATCATGACCTGAGCCGAAGTCAGATGCTTAACTGACTAAGCCACCCAGGCGCCCCTGCATTCATGTTTTTATGTGCATACCAGCATAGAACTGATTTTCCTAGTGAATTGATGCCTTGATCATTAGAAAGTGACCTTTTATAATCTCTAGTATTGCTTTTGGCTTTAAATTTTATTTTATCTGATATTAATGTGGTTATAGCAGTGGCCTTTTGGTTCCTTTTCCCTAACATTTGCTCTTTCATTTTTTTGATTTTCCAACGTTCTTTGTGTTTATGCTTTTGATACGCTTATTGTAAACATCATATGCCTAGATTTAAAAATAATCCAGTCTGGCAATAATAATATATGCTAATAACATATTAATACGTTATATTTATTGTCATTAATGACATTTATATTTCTATTATCATATATTTTATTTCTGTGTATTTTCTTTTTATAGTTTCTCTCTTTTTATTTCTCGTTTCTCACCTTCTTATGGATTGCTTAATTTTATTTTTCTGAACTTTTTTCCATTTGGAAGTTACACTTGCCGTGGTTACTCTTAGTAGTTACCCTAAAATAGTGTCTTTCACACTGTAAGTAGTGAAATCAATTCCCAGGGGTATTGATCAGGACTTTCAAAAAATTCTATAGAAGAGAATAGTAATAGTAAACAGAGAACAGTAGAAAGAATAGTGAATGTATAATTAGGGAAAATCTTGTTTTCATGACAATGTTCCTTCCTCTATGTATCTTTCAACTTATTTTTACTGCCTCCTAAGTCCATTGATTTTATTTTCAATCATTCAAACAATCATTCAAACATCACCAGATTGTAGTTCCCTGTAGAGCCCTCTTGGAGACTGAAGCAACGGGAGAAACATGCACACTTTACAACATGGCCTGTCATATGCAAAATATATATACTTTTCAAAATATCCTCTCATACTGTGGACTAAGGGAAAACAGCTAATTAAAGTTGCTTTTCAACAACTGAAAAGCATGACTGTATGTAGAGCCCCATGTGGCCCAATCTGATATCAGGCCGGTAACTACCCTGACGAACCCACTTCGGGTTTGGCAGGGGACTGGCTCCTGGATTAGAAAGGGCAGTTTCTGAGGCGCGGTGACCCTGAGTGGCAAGTCGGACAAATAGCAATGGTCTCTGTTCACAGCTTTGATGGTTTGTTCATCGTGGACTTTTTCCATTGTTTGGATTTTTAAAGATATTACGTTAACAATATTATTTTAAAAAATTTTTCATGTTTTATTGATTTTTGAAAGAGAGAGAGCGTGGGGGAGGGGCAGAGAGAAGGGGAGACACAGGATCCGAAACAGGCTTCAGACTCCAAGCTGTCAGCACAGAGCCCTACGTGGGGCTCAAACTCATGGATCACGAGATCATGACCTGAGCCGAAGTTGGATGTTTAACTGACTGAGCCACCCAGTCACCTATATATTAACAATATTCTTTACCTTGGTTGCTTACTGGTTTTCCTGGTGCCCAAGGCAGGCAGGTGAATCTTACTCCAGCCCCTGCGGTAGCCCCTGGGGCCCTGGCTTCCGGCCCCCTGTCTGGCAGGACAGCTCCACTTTTCGTCTCCTGGGCCATGCGGAGACACCAGTTTACTGGAGTTTGGGCATGTGCCACGGGGCAAAGGGGTAGATTTGGTGCCAGCTCACATGAAAGTCGTCCATTTTTTTTTAATTCGCCTTTCCGCATTTCTTACTTTCTTGATAGCTCCACAGCACAAAGAGATGTTTTTCATATTTTATTCTGCTGTCTTTGTTATTTTCCACCAGAGACTCATTCATTGTATTTATTCTGTTGTGCCCCCAGAAATGGAAGTCTCTGGAAGCTTCATTACTGTGAGATACAAGAAGATGAGCTGTCCCCTGAGCTCAGCCAGTGTCTGATGACCGGCCACGCTGGTTTACCTAATTCCACCGTGAGGCTGGACTGCCTTGGTGCAGAACTGCTACACGTAGGGGAGGCTCCTTTCAGATGGCAAACTTATTAAAGTTTGATTTGTTTTTCAAAGCTAACTAGTGCTTTAGATTCCAGGCACAGCTCTAGGAGTTTTGTATATATGAAGTCACCTAATTCTCATGGTCCCCTTATGTGGTCGATACTCTTATCACCAGCTCCTTGTCACAGAGAAGGAAAACAGAATGAGGAGTTCACAGCCTCCCCGAGGGTCACACAGGTGGAGAGTGGAGAGCCAGGATTTGAACACAGCTGGTTTGGCTACCAACGCCATGCTTTTAACCACAGTGCTATGCTGCCTTTTAAAGTCACAGAGTGAAGTGTGGTTTGTGTTAGTCCTGACCAGTGCTCAGCAAAGGGCTTCCATATTGACCCAGTTTCCTGTCTCCCTCAGTGGCTCTGTGGGTAGAATATATGCAAGTTATTGTCCCCCTGTCTTCAGCTAAATATATTATGTCAGGCACTAAATATATTAACTGATCTCTGTAAAGATATTTACGAGAGCAAAACCCACAAATACGTGGTTTTTATTTGAAAGGCATTGATGACGCTTTGAGGAGTTGGGATAATCTCGATATTGATTATGTGCATATGCTTCCTTAATTACTCCTTGCTGTCTCAGGGGAGCAGTCGTGCATATCAACTGTATTAATTCCCAAGTGTGACCACTTCAACTTGCAGACACTATGAATGATACAGAAGAATCACTTCAGTTAGCTTTGAAATGGCTTTGATGGGTTGAGCAGGCTACATTCTGGAGTTTTATGTTCTTTATGTTCTATAGCTGAATCTGGCTCTAGGATTGTAGTTACCAAATGCAAACAGTACACGTTGTTTTAACCTTATATGAAGATGCTTGGCTTTCATAAGAACCAATTGGATCATTTTTCTGGTTTCTTTTCAAACAAGAATTGACATACGTCTCAGGAATATAAAAGATTAAGAGTAAAAATTTGGACCAGGTTAAAGGTGACTTTCACTAGTGTCTTTCTAAAACAAAAGCTATATTTCCCCTTACAGCATGTGAAATTTTACTGTTTTTGGGAATACATAATAAAAAATACTTCAGTTTTGACTTCCTTCTTATCATTCTCCTTTTTCCTCTATGATTAATTTAGTGCTCTCTCAGCCAAGACACTTTTATAAGCAAATAATTTGTCAAAAAGATCAAATTGTGACTTTAAATATATGTCTGGCCTCAGTTTAAAAGGAAATCAAATGCTTGAATAATGGACCTAATCGATGGTAGATCCGTCTATCAAAGTTTGGATTCCCTAAAAAGCAGACTCTGAGGTAGAGATTCGAACCCCGTGTGGAGGGGAAGGAAGCAGGGTTGAGCAGAGGAAGAAGTTGGGCTTTGACAGAGTCTCCACAAAGGCCTCAGCCCACCCCATGGGCAGCGGGAGGTGAGCCTGCACTGCTGACTCTGATTGGGCAAAGTGGGGCCCAAAAACTCTTCCATCGATCAACTGGACAAAGGCCATGCTGGGCAGGGGGGGGAGGTACTGGCCTAGGCAGTTCGCATTAGTTCGTGAAATTCCAGTCGGTCAATGATTCTGTCATGGCCAGAGGGCGATGACAAACATTTCAGGCAAAGGAATTCAGAAGGCAGGAAGGTCCGAGAACTGGGAGAGAATACATTTCTGTCATTCGGGGCACTCTGTGGAGCTGGGTCTCGTTCGCCCTGGGAAGCGAGGCCAGTGTGCTGCCGCCTTTCTCTGCTGCCCACAGGTTTCTTTTTCCTCTTCCACTACACAGAAAGCTTCTTGAGGGTAGGACTTGGGCTTTGCTCATGTTCGCATCCCTTGAACAGCTCAGCAGTTGTTAGGGCTCCGTGAGTATTTGTTGAATTGAAGTAATTGTAGGCTTCCACGGAAATAATGCGACTCATTATTTGTTATTATAAATTGTCTATAATTTGCCTGTCAGCTTTTGACATGAATTGTCATCGGGGAAATAGGAGAGGTGCCTCTTAGTTGCCAAGAGTTGTTTGGATAGGACGAGGAAATAAATATTTACAGGGAAACACAAGAGCTTGTTTTAATACTATTTTAAGAACAGTTACTAACATTCCCTAAAGAGTCCTCTACGTGACAGGTTCTGTTCTTTGGTCAGTGTGTATTCTGTTGTTTAATCCTGATAATGTCCTGGTGAGGTAGACCCTATCGTCAGCCCAGTGTACTGATGAAACACACGGACCCTTAGAAGGTGTAAGAAAGCAGAGTTAAGAGTCCATCTTGGGCAATATGACTGGAAACTTGCACTTAACCACTCGACTGCTAGGAAGCACAGACTCTGATCTTCCCTTAGTGCAGAATTGAAAAATCCTCAACTTTGTGTTTATGGATAATAATGTGTTCAGATTATCCTCCATGTAAGTGTGTGTGTGAGAGAGAAACAGAGAGAGAGAGAGACAGAGAGAGAGTTGAATGTATATCTAATCTGTAATGTGTTTGTTCTCTTTGTATATATCCCATCAGTTTGCTCAGACAGAGTTAGAGCTTGGCAGGGAGGTCTCCTAAGCTAATGTACTTCTCTCCTTGCCTAAAACCACAGGTTTTCTAGTTAAGTGAGTGGGTCTCCATCTGTGCACTGCCGAGCTTATCAGAAGCTGTAGCTCAGGAGGGGAGAGCCCCTTGTTAGAGCACTTTGCTCCTGTTTTGCCCAAGTACTTCTGTGGGGGACCTTTTGTTTGAAGGAAGGCTTCTGTAGCAAAGGAAGAGTGAGACTTCCTTAATTTAGATCATGTTAGTTTACACATGAGGACTGATAAATAAGCTTCTTCCTCTGTTTATATAAACCAAAGTCCTGGGAAAACCCTAGGAAAGTTATCATCTGTTGTTCCTAGTACAAGAATAACACCAAAACCTAACTCCTCAGACTGTCTGGACACAAGGTGGATTTTAGGGCTATGTGACCGATGTGTGACCTTTGTCCAGAAATTCGTTCTTTTCAGGGGCTTCCCCCTCATGGTTTAATGATGTGTCTTTATTGAGAAAATGAACAATGACTTTCATTATTTTTGATTCAAGAGAACCATATGGAAGCTTGAGGGAAAAAAAAAGAGGGGGGTGTGTGGAGGATAATTCTGGAGAGATGGTACAATGTAACATTCCTTCCAGTTGCCTCTGTTCCTAATACTGTTTGCTTTATGTTTATTTATTTTTGAAAGAGATAGACAGAGTGTGAGCAGGGGAGGCGCAGAGAGAGAGGGAGACACAGAATCTGAAGCAGGCTCCAGGCTCTGAGCTGGCTGTCAGCACAGAGCCCGACACGGGGCTCGAACTCACACACTGTGAGATCATGACCTGAGCTGAAGTCAGACATTTAACTGACTGAGCCACCCAGGGGCCCACCTCTAGTTCTAATAAAGAATGAGGCTCTGTCCCAAATCTAGAATGGTACTTTGCAGCCATTGCTTCAAAATAGTTCATAAATCATATTCTTGTGATAGGGAAGAAAACTTGTTTATATAACCTAGTAAAGAGTTCTTATTATAGTTTTACCTTAAACCTGGATGGATGCTTTACTCTGAATTCTTTTACGAAATTTTAACCAGAAGGGTGCTACAAATAAACATCATGTCAACCTGACCGTGGCGTCAGGACAAGCCGGGGCTTCGGAGTTCTGCGGCTCTTAGTCATCTTGAAGAGTTACTTAATTTTTATAGTCTTGATTTCTTGTCTACTTGATGGCTATGATAGCTCCTTCCTGATGCTAAGGAGTGTGTAAAGTGTATGTGAACAAGACAGTTCCTGCCTGGTTCTACCTTATTTCATGAAAGCAGTTAGATGGGTTTTCACCTGATGTGGAGGGGATATCTGAATGGTTTGATTAAAATACAGGCCCAGAAGCACATATGACATTTACACTGGGGAGGGAGAGGGGGGTTAAGGGGCGCCTCAAATGGTTGGGCAGTTACTTTTCAAAATAGCTGAAAGAGAGGGAGATGCTGAGGCCACACACAATTGACATGACCCGATCCGAGGTGTGCGGCTGAGCTGCAGATCTTAGTCAAACTGGGGACAGAGGCTGAAAGGCAGTGTTGACCCAGAGTGAAGCTACCTCTCACGGCAGAATCTCTGTACAGCTTGACTGAGTAGGAATCGTTGTAAGTCGTCGGAATTTACTGATCAGTTATTAGTAGTTCTCTTCCATGACACGGGGTGGGCTTGTTAGAAACCTATAGAGACCGTTTAGCTCAGGACTTAGCACATAAGTAGGTCCCTAGTGAACATCTCAATTCCACCCCATTCTCCATTTCTGCCACCCACCTCCTCCACGTAGAGCATGTAGGGAAGCTTTTATCATGTTCCGTTTTGCACAGATCATACTTAGTCATAGTGACTCAGGCATTTCTATGGAGATAGACTGGTCCGACAACAAAAATAGCCTAATATTGCAGACACACTAGGGTATTTGGGGGGAAGAAGAAATCATTGTTTTAGCAAGGCAGTATCTTTATTCCCACAGATATTAGGATATTGAACTACATTTTGGTTTACCTGGCTGCCCCTAAAATCTTGAAAGTGTTGCGAAAGAACTTGGATTAATAATCAAAGGGTCGGGTGCCTGGGTGGCTCAGTCGGTTGAGCTTCCGACTTCGGCTCAGGTCATGATCTCACGGCTTGTGGGTTCGAGCCCCATGCTGGGCTCTGTGCTGACAGCTCAGACCTGGATCCTGCTTCGGAATCTGTGTCTCTTTCTCTCTCTGCCCCTCCCCAACTGACACTCTGTCTCTCTCTCCCTCAAGAATAAATAAACATTAAAAAAAAGGATTAAAAAATAATAAAAGAGTATACTTCTGGGTTTGAAGCATTATTTTTTAATTTGGGCTCCCCAAAATTGTGATGATGCTTTTTCTCTTGGCAGATAATTATAGAATAAATGATATTTTATATTGAAATATTTTCTATGCTGAAGAGATGAACTAGTCTTACTCTGCCCCGTTTAAGTTTCACTTTTGATTTTGATGTGGTACCATAAAAAGTCTACTGATGGAAATGACACTTTGTAAAACCAGCTGTGAACATTTTAAGTACAGTTTGTCTTAGATCTTTCCCTTAAAATAACAGCTTGTTCCCTAAAGTCGATACCTTGAACTTAACTATTAACAGAGAACACTTTCTTGTAATGTGTGTCTGATGTGATGGCAGCTTTTCTTCTGCATTAGTGAAAATATTGCTCGTCCAGACAGGTAGCCAGTGTTTCGAACATCCACAAAGATGTGAAAGTATTTCTTTACCCTTGGAAATCCCAAAGGCACAGTTTAAAAATACAAGTGTCTGTATTTTGCACATGCTTGATCTGCTGATTGTTTCCTACTCTTCCCTGTAAGCACTTTCATAAGCACTCGGGAGGCTGGAGCTTTAAATGTGCCATGGAGAAAACGTTCTGGTCTCCCCCGTTCTTCCCTGGCACACAGAGGCGGTGATTTCTGCCAAACTCAGCAGTACAAGGGCCGTTTCAACTCAACGGCTAATACCCACCTCCCCTTGAGAAATACGGTGGACCCCCAAAGGGCTGAGGAAGGAGTGGTGGAAGGAGGCACCCACCACGTCTGGGGGGAACCCTCCTTGTTGAACAGCTGCGCTCAGGTGTTACTCTGAGCTCTTGTCCTCTCCGTAGCCCCCCCGGCCAGGACGTCTGGCGGAAGAGGACTCCCATCTGCGTCTGCAGCCACGGGTCTAAGCCATGTCCTGTCGGGCTCTTAACCAGACGCCTGTCTTGTGGATCAATGGGCACTTCCTTATCTTAATGAAACTGGTATTTTGTTCCCATTTGATGACTGCCCTTCTCTTCATTATCAGGCAGAATCCTGAAGAAGAGGGCGAGCAGGGGGCGCCTGGGTGGCTTATTCGGTTAAGCGTCCGACTTTCGCTTGGGTCATGATCTCGCGGTTCGTGGGTTCGAGCCCCGCGTCGGGCTCTGTGCTGACTGCCAGCTCAGAGCCTGGAGCCTGTTTCAGTCTGTGACTCCCTCTCTCTCTGACCCTCCCCTGCTTGCGCTGTCTCTCTCTCTGTCTCTCTCCTAGAAATAAATAAAACATTAAAAAATTTTTCAAAAAAAGAAGAGGGCGAGCGGTGGGACTTATTTTTTATTTCTCGTTTCAAGGAATACTCAAAGAACTTCTAAAACGATCCCTTGAAGTTGCTTTTCTAATGGTTAAAAAGCCAAGGCTAAAAAAGCAAAACCTGTCCATGTTGCATTTGAAGACCAGAGCGGTGCTTTACTTTGAAGTCCCCCAATGTTTTCTATGCGATTGTGAAGACCGTTTTGTTTGACTAATTATCAGTCTGTCTCAACACAAAAAGGAGAAAGATTAGAAATCCTTTTAAATGCTTCTTTTATTTCATTGGTTGTACATTGGGTGAGTGAACTGAATATTACAACCGAAACATAGAGTTGATACAAATTAGACTCCTGTTTACACTGTAAGGTAATGAATGAGGGAATTCTTTAAGTGTTACAGAAAGATTTAGTAGAAATGTTACCAGTGGTATGGCTGAAAGAATATTTCGGTGAAGTGCTCTTATATCCTGAAAACCAAGAGTGAAATGTAATTCCCATACGAGTGGCGAGTTCGTCTCTTAACTACAGTATTTGTTGAATTGCTATCGTCATGTCTTGGATATTGGTGATTTTATTTTTGTAATTAAACAAAGCATTTAAGATTATTCATCATAGTCAGACTTCTGAATATAAACAAACTTTTGGCAAATAATATTTATACAGAAAAATAGTTTTAGATCCTCTCAAATCCCAGAATTATTCTATAAAATTACATTATAAATAAATAAAAAGCAAAATCTGTTGTACATATATTTGTACATCTATGCATTTGCCTTGCCTCCTCCTTATTGTAAATGGCATATTTATGACTCTTTGCATATTATAATCACAATTCTGGAAAATGGATATCATAGTAAAAATACAGTCTTCTATATTCATTTGGGGATACAGGTGATGTTTTCGATGCTCCATTATTAAAGGGCTGAAAATAGCTGTGTGCTAATAATTTTAAAAAATCAAAATCATGAAACCAAAGAAAGACAATGTTACAACAATTAGTCTACAAAAATATTTCAGTGATTCCTGTAATTTACCTTTTAGTAATGGATACTATGTTTTCAGCGACTTTAAGTGAAATAACAAAGGAAAAAAAAAGAAATGAAAAACAAAACAAGTTTGAATGTTTCAGGCAAGTTGTAGCATAACTACATTGTTATAGTTGAGAAAATTACAAATATCGATAATACATAAAGATGAAACTACCAAAGAAATACAAGTTAGATACAATACTTTCCCACAAATTAAAACAAATGCAACGATACAAGCACTATGTAAGATGACACTTAGAATGTGATTTTCTTTTGATGGGGTTATCAAATCTACAATATAAAGATAGTCAGTAGACTTTGACCAACATTAATTAAAATGGCAAAATTCTTCTTGCTCAAAGGAAAATGATGTGGTTGGTGCATCCAGTTCTCAGAACAGGCGGTGATGCCAGAATTTAAAATATTTTACATTCAATCTCAAAAGTCAAAATACTTCAATCACTAATATGGTCACAAAGAAAATGGATGTTTTAAACAATTACACATAATATTCATTTATAACAGCTGTTTTGTTTTTTAAACAATAATTTAAAAACTATGTAGGTACTGTATAGGCTATGTGCAACATATAAAATGTGAAATATGAAATATTTGGTACGATAGTGCTTAAAATAAACTTTAAAACAAACTTTCTGAACAAAATTTAATTGTATCGCTATTACCTTGAAGATCAACCAAGTATTTAAAAAAGTAAACAACATTAAAATATGTTTCATCCATATATAGTATATATATGTATGTGTATATATAATATGTATGTACTTGTATTAAAGTTTTTTATACTTTTGAGACATAAAATATGCTTTAAGGTGAAAGAATTAAAAGAACTATTTTTTTCCATGCTGTAGTCAGTTACAACCCTTTAATCCAACTTTTGAAATGCAAAACAGTAATGGATTTTTTAAAAAGTGAAACTATCTACTTTTTTGTTTACATAGTAATTTAGATTAAAGTCACAGTCAAATTTTCAGTGACTAAACTCAAACTTACTTAAATTAGAATATTATACAGATCTCCTCACCTACAGCTTCGTTGTTTGACTAGGTGTTTAGTTTAGAAGTTATTCTGTAACAGGCAATCGGACGGTGAGTTTGAAAAACTAATCCCTTCGATTAGACTGTTGGCATGGGCCTCTCATTCTGGTCAAGCTGGATGAAGTCTGGCAAAATCTAGGCACTTCTACAAAGTCTCTCTTATAAAACAACTTTAAAAATATACTTGTAAAATAATACCTTCAAGACTTTGTTTGGTGGGGTATGAAGCTCATACCGTGCAAAGTTTCTTTTATTCAATCTAGCTAATGTTATTCTAGAATCACATGATTCAAAGCGGCATCTCCAGGCAAACCAAATAACCACACTTAGATGTGTCCCCCGTACTTGTGCTTGAACTTCCATTCAAATTTTAGACCTGCGGGACAGGCGTCCATTTTACTTCACTTCCCACCTTTGCTGCAGCATTCATGTTGTGAAGAAGCGAAACATACTCTTTGATCCCGTGGGTAAATGAAATGACAGTAATTGGCGTTGGAATCAAACCTGCCCTCGGAATAGATTTTTTTTTTTTTTTTAACTAACGCTAATTGCTTATTGCTAACTTGGAAGTATTCTCAATTGAAATGAGTACATTGGTTGGACTTTCTGCATCAGCTATAGTTATGGAGATAAGACAATATTCCTAGGACAGAAACTATGTTTAGAAACCCTTGAAAAGTAAACTTTATTCTTTATGTCTTTAAATGTCACAGCTGGTCTCAGGTAGTTAACTATCTTAGGTTGGAATATACTAAGCATACCATATTTAATACTCATATATGATATAGCAGCACTAGCTTCTTACAGTTGTGGTCTGTCCAGAAGAACTAAATCTTTATTTAGCATGCAGTTTGTGGCAATTCTATTGAGGAGGAAACAGGATAGTATGTACAGTAACAATGTTTAGTTATTCTCAATGCGGATTCTTGGCATTCCATTCCATTTCTGCTGATTATTTCAGAATTATCTGTTAAAGAAAAAGACAAGCATGCTTTAGACATCCTGCTAGGAGGGAACATAACGAGTTTAAGTCTTTTACTCTTTGAAAACAGGAATTTTCTCCAAGTTCTCATTTTGATATATTTTGATCTTTTGATGCGATCGTCATTTTGAACAATCCCCACCCTCCAGGCTGAAAATGTTTATACTCTGGCGCTACTGCTACGTGGCCGCTGTGAACAGCGGTGAGGCAAATGCACAGAATTTTGTTTTCTGTAAAACTCTGACGGCGGATATGCGGGCGTGCAGTGTATTAGACCCTGATCTCCTTTACAGCCTTTGCTTCATGTCTCTTTTCTTGTATGTTCACATATTCATTCAATTAGTATTCGCTAAGGTGATCAGGGAGTCTAATCAGAGAATTCGTTTGTACATGAAAAGTTGTGGGAAAGGTTTAAACATAAAGATTCTTAAATGTACAACAAATTACGTATTATCTACGTATTTACGTGCATGTAAAATTCAGAGGTGTGTTCCCATCCAAAGTAATTTTGTTCCCAAGATAGGATAACCAGTAGAGAACGTATGAGTGTCCCAAATTAAGGAGAAAAAGGGACAATGTTCTAATAAAGCAGTTAAAGCATTCTTAATAAATCCAAAAGCACAGACAAAGCTAAACTATCAAATGCAAATCGTGGTCTCATTTCAGGAGTCTCATTTCCAAGTTCATTTCCAATTTCATACCTTTGCAAAAGGCAAGGAGTTTGCCCTGGGTGACCCAGTCCTCTAAAGGTCAAGGTTTTGAAAAGCCAAGGTTTTAACACGTGCTAACAAAACTATTGATTCTTTGTGCAACGCTTCAAACAAACTTTGTGCAATTAATGAAATATTTATTTATCAAACTACTAAGAGTCTTTGTTTAGGAAAAAGCCAGTAAAAATTCTTTACAGTCAAGCTAATATTCCTACACACTAGGATGCAAGTCCCGATTAAGGCCATATTTCTACAAGCATAATTTCTTATCCTATTATGTTAGAATTCACACATCGATATTTTTCCTTTTAGTGGGTGCTCCTGCAATTTACATAAAACAGCTTTAGTATATACTTAAATAGTACAAACTCAAATAATTCTTCCCATGAAATAAGCCATATCCTTTAATTTACTGGAACATACAGATGTGTATGGAATTGATAAAAATAGAGGAAAAACTCATTTATATTCAATATTTATGCTAAATGGAAACTCAAAACTTCTCAGATACAATTATCGTTTTTTTAAAGTTCCTAGGATTTAACATTAATTGGGAAAAATAGCATTCCTTGTCTTGTATACTTATATACGGATGTCCTTGCGCACTGATTCACAAATAAAAATGAGATGTAATGATTTTGTGTGTAAATATCATCACAGTATCTTTGAAGACCCCACTGAAAATTGCTAATAGCTAATTCTTCAGCTGGTTGTATTATAACTTCACTGTTGCATTTAGATATTTGATTATTAAATAGAAATTATTCTATTTCATCCCTCAGCGCCAACGCTGTCTGTAAGGTTTCAAAATGAAACTGTGTCCCAGGACATCAAATCATGTCCCTTTTCTCTTTCTTCTTTGACTTCAGCAAGTCTTTCTAAAATATTTATGGAAAAAAATTGCAATTTCTTGAATTGATATGTAAAAAACATAGATTTTAGAATAGATTTACATTCTTGCTTATTAAGTGACACTAAATTGCCATATAGAATGATATTCTTCACTGCCTGGAAAGCAAAGTATTCTACAGAAAGCCTAGCAAAGGGGAAATTTGTATCACAGAAATTAGTTACAGCAATGCTTTGGACTTACATTGGACAAAGAGACATGTACAACCACTCAGGCTTAACGGAATTGTAAATTAACCTTGAAGTTAACTCAGAGTGTTAACTGGACTCACCCAGCTTGTCTGGACCCTCTGCCTCAGTTTACACAGGATTCACTATATGGATAAAGACATAAGCACAAATGGCCGATGCTATTATCAAACTGTCAGCTGTTACTGCCACCTGGCCTCTGGGCCAGGAAACCCTGGCTATACCCTGGGTTATGTCTTTGGCTAACTTGTGGACTATCATATGTGGTATAAAAAAATGAATTTCTCTCCTAGCAGCCACGTGCTTCAAGAGGTCCAAGAGATTTGATTTTAGGAGGTAAGAAAGCTTTGAGTGTTTCGTGTTTTGGATGATAGCATTTTTCTTGAAAATAGAATTTGATTATTACTTCCCCCTCCCCCCTGAGAAATACAGCTTGCAGGTACAATCCGAATTAAGTGTCCTCTGGGGTGAAATACGGTCTGGAGATGCAGTCAGGAGCCCAGATGAGGAACAGCTACCACCCGAGTGCCTCTGATACAGCTACTGCCCATGTGATTGCTGCTTCCGATGTTATAAGATGTGAGACATGACAGGACTTTGGGCCCACGGAGGGGACAGAACAATCCCCAGCTGGAGGGATGCCCCTGGAGGGAAGAAAAGAGCTAAATGTGTGTTGTGTGGGCAGGGGGTGTGGAGGGAAGGGTGTAGGGAAGCCATTTTGAGGTAAAGAGGCCTCTTCTGTCTAGTTTTAAATATGGTTTTTCTTTAGTCAGATTATATTTTTGATTTGCAGCAAAGAAACAAAATTTTAAAATACAGACGAATAGGTACATTTTGTGTGCTTCCCTGCGGCCTCTCCTCAGAGATTTTCTTTCATACCAGTTCTATGTGGACATATACAATTATGTTCTACACATAAAGACTTCTTCAGTCTCCATTGTGATTTTAATGGCCAGCAGGATCAAAACCTTCCGTGGGGGTCTGAATATTTCAATACAGGTACAAAATGTGCATTCTTAAAAGAACAGGCTGACACGTGGCCCTGGAACATGGGCTATGAGTCTGATATTGACAAATCGTAATCCTGAGCCTGTCCATTTTAAAGAACGATTAATTGTCACAGTTCACCAAAGTGACCTTGATAGACTGGCCATCAGCAGCACCCTTCTTGTCCTGTACTTGCCCAAACTGAGACCGACCTCCAAAGTCCCTTCCTCAACCTCCAGGCACAGCAGCCTGTGTTTTCTTGGAAGGGGCAATGGAAAATTCCCCTGGGTCTGCCAGAATATGCGCATGCCAGAGAGCCGCTCGCCATGCTGGGACCCCCAGAAATCTCCTCTCGGAAGCATCATTGTTGTTTTGTTTTAATTTGAATAGATGCCTTCTTGATTTTCCTGGAGGCTCTGAGCGATTTTTACCAGAGCCCTAAGAGCTAGGTCAGTATTGCCAGTCATATTTTGCAGACACGGGAAAAGCAGCACAAATGGTTCTAACTGGTTTGCACGACATACCAAGTGCTCGTGCAAGCCGGCATGAGTTAGAGTTGTTAGCGCATTCTGTCTGCTGGCTCAGGAGTCTCCTCCAGGGCGTAGTGACAGTCTGTGATGACCAGGGGAAACAGTGATTCCAAAGGGCATGTCTATACCTTTCACGGGGCCAGTGGAGATCAGTGCTCAGAAGAAGCCCCGTGGGAGCCTGGGAACAAGGGAAAGGTGGGGCCATGGGCCAGGGTCTAGGGCCAACAGCGTGGACCACTGTGCGGGAGGCAGAGACTGTCTGCGGGAGCCACATGGGGAGAAATTGCTGAGGGATGCTGGGGCTGCTTGGTCCCTGCCGAGGGACGGGGCGGGGGTCAACCACATCCTTCTGGGGGCTCCTCCCGAAGGACGCTGCACACGTGTCTGCTCACAGCAGTGGAAGCCCCTCCCCCCAGTCACAGGTCCACTGCTTCAGCCTCAGGGGTCCCCGTTTCGGTATGTGATGGGAAAGAAATCAAATACACTAAACAGGATGTACTTCTGTTCATCTCTCTGATAGACCAGTCTCTCAAATTTAAGTCTTTTCTCAGAGAAGGAGAGCCTTCTATGATGAAGAAGGGGTTAAAATAAGATTTTAGCCAATCTTGTAGAGTAAATCAACATTTTGAAGTTTTGAAAGTATTATTTTTAATTCCTTTTTCCACTAAAGGAGAACACACCAAAAGACACACTTGCTCTCAACTTATGAGCTCATGGTTAACTCTTCGGTGAACTCTCTAGTTGTAACAAGAGAACCTGTGATGCAAAATATATTACTTGTCTGCGTGGAGTCTACTTTTTTTTTTGAGTCTACTTATTAATTAGCATTTCCTTCAGGTGGTCAGAGTTAAGAATCTGATGGTTCTGCTTAATCCATATCGTTAAATTATTCCCATATGAACCCAGTATGCAATTAGTCTAATACATATTTGCTGAAGACAAAGCATGAATGCCCCCAAAGAATATCAAATGGGTTGTTTTCCCATCAAATGTGTTATGAGCAGCCATTTAATAATCTCTGTATCTTCCGTGAAGTGCCTATACCATTTGCTTCATAGTGCAACAGCAGTCAAATTTGTTAAAAAGAAGACTGGGTCCCTGCATATTAAGTTTACTGACTGCGGGGCCCAGGCAGGAAAGGCACCTAAGTGAGTGGGTCAGGTAGGGAGTGTGGCAGATGGAAGGGCCCGTGCCAAGAAGGAATGGAGGAGCAGCTAGTCAGCTCTAGCCAATCGCTACCTGCAGAAGCCTGGGCTCCACATTGCTTGACCTTTCCATTTCCCAAAAGAAGCTGGAAATTCAGCAACTACTGGACATTTTAGGAAACAACTCTGTGGGTCAAATATATCTGGGCTGAATGCTGGTTTGCGCCTTACTTCCTGGGAGGAAATATCCATTAAGTTTGGATTGCTAGCTTCCTGAGCCAGGGGCAGTCAATGCTGTAGGGAACACTGGGGAGTCAATCCTGCAACTTTCAGACATTTACATTTGGCTTTCACCCAAAGGAATAGGGCACTTGACCAACAGGACCCTCTAAGAAAAAAGTACTGTCCCTCCCTTTACTGATTTTACCAGATATTAAATATCCACATTGCCTTCTCCCTTCCAAGATGATGTTGGAGTCTGGCTGAGCCATCCATATGCTCTTACCTTTGGCAGGCACTTGAAAAAGAGCTGGCCAGAGTAAGAAATGCGCTTGGTTGATAGCAAAATAGTCCATGCAGAGGCTGAAACACTGGACATGAGCGCATCAGCATCATCAGCTCAACTGCTGAACTAACTAGCCCTCGTGCAAGAGGGCGCCAAGGCAGACAGATCTGCACAGAGTTTCTCCAGGCTTCAGAGGCACCAAGTAGTAACGCTTTCTACCTCGTGGTGGATACCCAGGAACTGAACATATGAATATCCTAGGAAATGGTGGGCTTCCAGATGACTTCTAGAAATATTCACACTTCTTATATAAATATGTTCATCACAAAGATTCACGGGATGTCAGATGAATTATCTTTCAAAATGTTAGCTCAATATTAAAGTCAGTAAGTACTCTTACTGCTTGGTGTAATTGATAGGAAAAACATTTCAGTGAAAAAGACCAACTGTTCCTACGGATCCAAACACAAAATAATTAGAAGAGAGGAACAAGGTTTTACTTAAATCCTCCTGCGAATAGCCATCCAGTGGTGTCTTTGTAGCTCTGAGTTTGAAGATGTGGATAAAATATGCCTTATAAAATCTTTGTATGGTTTTGCTGGACTCTGAAGGAATCTCAGTGGATCTGAATACCACTAGCATGGGGTCTCAAGTGCCCATTTCTCAGCAAGGCTGTTGCACTAACTGGGTCCACAGCCAGGTTTTTAGGAATGAGGCCATGTTTCATTCATCGTGTATCTCTAGTGTCTAGGATGGGGCTGGGCATATAGGAGGCATGTAGTAACTGTTGGGTGCATGGAGCGCTGAGAAAGTATTTACTGAGGACACAATGCCACAAAGCTCCCATCAACAGAAGACCAAACGGCCACTAACAAGTGAGATATAGTAATGGGGGCAGGAAAAGAACCCTTTGTGCTATATCTCTGCAGTCTTTCAGGGCAGCTCAGGATTAGAGAATGTTCAAGAAAAATAAACCATTCCCCTACTCCCTGTGATATATAGATAGGGGAAAAATATTCCAGGCTGGGGAAGAATCACTCACAAAGAAGGAAACATGGCAGATAAACAAAAAAGCCACTTGAAGAAAACTTCTAGACTTGGTTGATCCCTTAGACAATCTTTTTCATGGCTGCAAGCCCTGTTTCCTTGGAAAGCAAATTTTAAAAATATGTGTCACTATCTTTTTAAGCAGAACTTACTATTAATGTAAAAACTGAAAACCGAATGGCATTTCCTACAACTATGGCCAAGCTAGGGAAGTCTGCTTGTTGCTCACCATCCTAATATTTTTTTCTTTATTTACAGGTTTTTTTTTTCCTTTCTATTCTGTTATGCATGTTCCTCTTCACTACTATCTACTGGCATCCCTTCCCTCCTTCAGTCTGTCCACTTTTTAATATTCTCGCCGTCTTTTCTCTAGTACTCCACACGTCTGTCACAACTGTCCGAAATTCCCTAATTTTGTCTGAGAGGCCAAACTTGTGAAGTATTTTGGTTGAAGCAAACTGTACAAAGGTGGAAGCCCATGTGTCCATTTTCAGCTGCAAAATCATTCTGTACGTAATCACAGAATGGATTACGAAAGTCAAGAGCAAATGTCTTTGGTCTCAGTGAACATAAACTTATCAGAGTAATTCTAAGGATATGGGCTAATAAATGAACATTTGTAAGCCCTCTGGCCTATTTCAAGACTATGTGTAAACTTGAACCACATAAACAATTCAAAGATAATTAGTGGCATACGAAAACACGCTTTGGAAAATAGTCCCAGTCATTATTTGGGGGCGTGTTGTTCTGAGAGAAGGCAGAGTCTTTTGCCATATCTGACTTGTTTTCAAAATGGGTTTGCATGTATGTAAAAAAGGGTAGGCCCACGTGCGGGTTGTGGAAGAAAATTCTCAAATATGACCATGAGTTTCGCTCTCAGAAAGAGCAACCCAAGGCAGCCAGAATGCCCACAGTATTTAGCAGGCCGTAAAGAGTAGTTTAGCCCGGATTACTGCTTTGTCCTCTGTCCTTAATGAAAAGTTTACATTCAAGGTTCTAATTCCTTCATTTTCAATGACATATCATTTTGTTGAGGACACACTTCTAATATTTTCTATCCTATAATATTTGAACAGAAAGAATCTTCAGATATACTTTCTAATATATAGAAATTGATCACATAAAAATATTAATAGGTTTTCCACCAAAGGTAATAACCCTGGCCTGACTGAAGATTACTGACCGGGGTCCACACTGACAATTTGTATTATCTGGATTTATCTGGATAAAATACATGGAAATTCTTGATTTGAGTAAGACTACACTTCTCAGATGAGTCCATGTCACATGTGGAAAAATCTAGACTCTTGTGAGTATGGGGTGAGGCTCTGCTCATGATACCCTTATCTACCCCACACCCAGCCTCAACCAATCCAAGTCCCTTGAGGGGATTCTGAGTGTCATTTCTGTTGGTTTTACATTGAGACAGGAATCTAGCCCTGGGATCGCCTAAAAGTCCATATATCATCCAGGGATGACTCTTTCTCTTGTAGGATATACATGAGAAAGAAGAAAAAGGCCTATGAGAGACTTTTCATTCCTCATGCTTCCCCGTAATGCTACAGAAGTGTTCAGAACAAATACACATTCAGGAGTGCTGTGTGCTCGCTCAGGAAGAGAGGAGCTGTAACACCATTTTGCTCTGCAAGGGCCAGAGGAGGTCAAGACAAAATGAAAGCGAGACCAAACCCTAGACTGGAGGGGCCACACAACAGCCCGGGAAGAAAAGAAGTGGGAAGATCGGACCATGACATCCAAGGAAAATGGGAAGGAGGGTGGATGCATGCATCTGGTGGCCACGCAGGGACAAGTCCCAGATTTCTTCTTCTTATTCATGCCTGCCGCTTCCATCTTCACACCGTACGTCACATCCCTACCCCACCGACCTTCTCCAGAAAACATCCCAGTCGAGGAATTCACTGTGGGTGATGGTTCCTCTACCCCCAGTGGGTACAGAAGGTGAAGGACTTTTCTATCACACAGCTGTCTGGGGCTTTGAGTTAGGCATATTCTTTTGACATCTCTCTTTGAGTCTCAAAGATACAGAAACATCCATGTGCATGATATTTGGCTTGCTGCACACTGTTACTACAGTATTATCCTTGAGCAATGTCATGAGCTAAGTAAGCTATGATAGGTCAACCTGGAGACCTTACCATCAAGTTCATCACTGTCTCTATAGGAAAATTATCTGAATTCCAAACCAAGTGGCAAAGGGAGGTTTGAACAAACACTTTTAAAATTAGGGACTTTCTATATATTAAAGAAGGCTAAATTCCCCTACTATCTCAAGAAACAGTATACAAGACTTGGGCCATACTATTTGAGAAATAGTGGGATGCCTGGGTGGCTCAGCTGGTTAAGCATCCAACTTTTGATTTGGGCTCAGGTCATGATCTCACAGCTTGTGGGTTTGAGCCCCACATCAGGCTCTGTCTGCACTGACAGTGCAGCACCTCCTTGGGATTCTCTCTCTCTCTCCCTCTCTCTCTCTCCCCCTCCCCTACTGGCACATGTACATGCTCTCTCTTTTTCAAAATAAATACACTTAAGAAAGGAAAATAGGAAAGGAAAAAGTATCAAATATTTTTCTAAATATGATGTCTCATATTTTATATGAGATGCATAGCAAGTGAGGCTACCTGGGATTACATAGGCTGCCCACATCTGAGGCTATTTCATTGAAGGTGACCTCTGGACATGAAAGTGGAATCCAAGAAAACGTTTTTTTTTTATACCTTTAAAAAACAGTTTATGCAGCAATGGAAAAGAGATTTCCAGGGCAGTCATTTATACCTGTTCTTTTCAATATGGGGTTTTTCTTCAAGTAATAAATTGAAGATTCGGGCCAAGAAAAAAATCACAGAAACAAGATCCTGTTGAATTCAACATAAAGTCCTCAAGTCTACTCAATACCTTGCTTTTGTATCCACCACCATTATGTTAGACTTAGAATCCTGAGCACATTTTGGCTGTAGTGTTCATTCTAACAGTGGAGCAGAATGTATAATCCAGCCTGCCAAGAACTGGTTTTTAGGACACTTAAAGGCGGAAAAGTAATCAAATGCTAAGATTCAGTAAAGGGAATGGGAAGATTAATGCCGTGTGCAGGACGTGAAGTACGTCTCGTTCTCATCTTGCATGTTTCTGGAATTGGTGGAATGACCTTGGCATCTAACAAAATTTCCAGCAAAATTAGTATTTTTTTCCTCTTTTAGTTCTTTGCCTGTGTGTCTGCATATGTGAGTCAGAAAGAGAGGCTGGTTAACAAAACTACTTAATTGTGTGTAAAATCATGGTGCAAAGGAAAAATCAGAGTCCTGGAGAGGAATTTCACGAGGCTTGTCTGTGCCATCCACGAGCTTCGTGACCTTCTGAGCTGACGTTCTCAATCTGCTCGCACCCCGTCGGTACCTCTGCAGTCTGGTGGGTAGCTAAACCGGGTTACCATCTGTCTTCCCTAATAACTCCCAGGAGGAGCCAAGATACCATTGTCTAGAAGATGGCAAAATGGAGACCAAAAAAAGCGAATATATTAAAAAAAAAAAAAAAAAAGCTCCTATATATTCTCTTTTATTTCATTATTGCTGTCCTCTGTCAGAGCTCAGTGGTTAGGACCATTCTTTGACCATTTCTACTTTTTGAGATGATCCTTATTATATGAAAGTACTTGGACTGTCACATTTGCACGTGGGTTTACTGCCTGCCCCCCTTATTCGGTAAGATTCATGAGAACAGGGATTGTTTTGTTCAATACTGTATTCCCAGGGGCGCTTGGGGGGCTCAGTCGGCTAAGTGACTGACTCTTGATTTCAGCTCAGGTCACGGTCTCATGGTTCGTGAGTTCGAGCCCTACCTCGGGCTCTGCGTTGACAGTGCGGAGCCTGCTTGGATTGTCTCTCCCCCTCTCTCTCTGCTCTTCCCTGCCTCTCTTTTGAAATAATGAACTTTAAAAAAAATTTTAAAATACTGTATTCCCAGAATTCTGTATTTGATATGACACATAGTAGGTTCTTAATGAGTGTTTGTTGAGAAATTGTATGAAGGTGCATCACCACTGAGTCAACAGTGAATAGACCCAGCTTCCAGCGAGCGTGGCTCAGTGAGGAAGAATTTGCATGTGTACGCGGCTACCTGCTTTAAGAAAACAGAACTCTTAAAGGACAACACAGTCACCATAAATAATCCTTTTATGGATTATTCAGATCCACTGTCCAATTCAAAAAAATCTGTGGTAAAATAGGTATAGCTTAAAATTTGCCATTTTAACCGTTTTTAAATGTACAGTTCAATGGCGTAGGTACACTTACTGCTGAGCAGCCATCAGCACCATCCATCTCCAGAATTCTTCATCATTCCAAAACGGAACTCTGTACCCATTAAGCAGTAACTCCTTATACCCCCTTTCCCCCAATCCTTATGTCCTTCTTCCTCTTCTCTTCTCTACTCCCCATTTTTGTGTTTAAATTGCGACCCCTGGCTCTCTCACACCTGAATTGTCATCAACTTCCTAGGCTCACTTTCTAATTCAGCTCTCTGGCTTGTTTACAACCAGCCAACCTCGTAGGGGCTCCTCTGAGTTGCCTCTCCCATGCCACCCCAACATTTATTCCCAAGTGGTGATGTTCAGTTAACCTGAGACAGGTGTGAAGGTAAGGTTCTGTGGAGACTGTGGAGGAAAAGTATCTCTCCTTTTAAATTATCATTGTTTAGGGGTGCCTGGGGTCAAGTATCCAACTCTTGATTTTGGTTCTGATCTCATGGGTTTGTGGGTTCCAGCCCCACGCTGGGCTCTGCACGGGTAGTGCCGAGCCTGCTTGGGATTCTCAGCCCTCTCCCTCTCTGTCTGCCCCTCCCCTGCTAGTGCTCTGGCTCACTCTCAAAATACATAAATAAACTTAAAAAATCTTAAAATCATCCCTGTTTGAGAAATTAAAAACTGAGAAGTCCTGGATGAGAGAAGTCCTCTTGGTAGATTCCAACCAGAAGTTATTTGCCAGTTTACCAACCCGGGAAGAGCAAAATGGTGCCCTTGTCCATCTGCTTTCTAGCTCTTGTTTTCTGGACTAAAATTCGAATTTCCTTATGGTTTCATCAACCAAAAATATGTTCAGACTATTTCTGATACTGAACTTGGATTTCAAGAGGTTCATTTCTATTAGAACTTCCTTCTTAAATCGTTACAACTTTATTTATTTTTTTTTAAATCGTTACAACTTTAAAAACTGATAGTTAAACTCAATTGTCAGATGTTTTAAAGGGAACCATATAAAGAGATTCATCCCAATCCTACATTGACCATAAACTCCAATCTCATTCAAATATGGTGGAGACCCGAGAGAATAGGATTTAGAGGCAGGTAAACCTGAATTCTAACACTGCCCAGCCACTTCCTACCTGTTTGAATCTTAAGCAATTTATTCTTTAATATTTGCTCTCCTCTGGAAAATGGGTAAGACACTTCACAGAGTTCTGTTGAGTAGTAAATGAAACAATGTATATAGTAAGTATCTGGTTTTGTTAAGTGTTGGTTCGCTTTTCTTAAAAGAGAAGGGAATAAAAATTTGGTTTCAGCTTCTATTTAAAATGGGCATTCAAATAATACTATTGTGCATTTAAGTATTAGATGATCTGTATTACACTGCATCTATGTTGTTAATAAACCTGATTTCGATGATATTAAGATATTAAAAATGTCAAATATACTTACTCACCTTTCTATATTTGTGTATCCTGACCTGTCACTGACAACTAAATAAATATAAGCTGGATTTCTCTATTTATTCATGAAAGTCTTGACTGTCACTCATATTGATCATTTTTCTTTTTTTAAAAAAAAACACTTTTTTTTAATGTTTTTATTTATTTCTAGGAGAGAGAGAGACAGTGTGAGCAGGGGAGGGTCAGAGAGAGAGGGAGTCACAGACTGAAACAGGCTCCAGGCTCTGAGCTGGCAGTCAGCACAGAGCCCGACGCGGGGCTCGAACCCACAAACCGCGAGATCATGACCTAAGCGAAAGTCGGACGCCTAACCGACTAAGCCACCCAGGCGCCCCTGATCATTTTTCAAACTAAAATCTTTGATTATAAAAGCACCAGCAGTCCTCAGTGTATGATGACCAGTGTCCCCTGTAGTAGAAAGGTGACAGCCAATGACAGGCAGGATCTCCCGTTCTTTCAAGTTAGATCTTGTTCAAGCCCAGCTTCTAGCCTGTTCGGTGTGTTACCATGGGTAAGTGATTCAACACTTACTATTCTTAGTGCTCCTCGTTTCTACAGTGGGGATCAAACACTGTCCCTAACTCATGAGTTGTGTGGATTAGATAATGTATTTAATAAGTGCCTAATGGTAGGAAGCACATGAGACCACTGTTACTTGGTAATATTTCACCTAAGTTAACTTCCTAGGCCAGCCCACAAAACATGAATATTTTGACAAGGTATAGACAGCATTTACTAATATTTTGTACGTCACTCTGCTTAGAGCAAACCGTGATTTGTGGACACTTCTGCACACCAGTCTCGTCTAATGCACATCCGTGCTTCTGTCTTCAAAACCTTCACCTGTCCGTTGCAGGTCCGACACACACTTGTCCTGGCCTGGGTCCCACATGCACCTGTCTTCTCCTGGGCCTCCATACACTGCAGACAGGGGACTTATGTTATGAGCTTATGTTAAAAAAAAAAAAAAGCGACACTTAAACACCTTTTTTTCCCCCCAAGGCAAAGGAGTACAATGGGATTTTCTTCTTATTCTTGATACACTCCTTAGCTTTTCCCTTTTTAAACTTCTCTCCTTGTTCAAGGCCATCCATCACATTGTAAGGGCCACAGAAGAGCAAAGAAAAGGTGAACAATAGGAATAGATTCAAGCAATTCCTTTTCTCCTGAATTCTCATAACTAAGGCGGTTGTCTGGCCCTTCCAAATGTTTCGGTGTGACAATGACAAAGATTGGAGGAATGACTAATGGAAGAACTATGAAATTATTCTTGGAAAAAATATTTGGAGAAAAAGAAGGAGTCAAGTTTAACATCCTTGCGTATCTTTTTGATTGCTCAAAACCTTTTCTAAATTCTAAGGAGGAAGCAAGCTATTGATTGTTCAAAAACAAATGTGTAGCTCACATATTCATGCTGCATTGTGGTTTGACGGAGGACTAAGTGCAGTGTTAGGAGGCAAGTTTCTAACCGTCATGTAACCTTTTTTTTTTTTTTTTCCGTCATGTAACCTTGAGCGAGTCACATAACCATCCTAGGTCTTTCTCATTGTGCGATGGAAGGTTAGGGGCTTGGAAAAGTTCTAATCTGGTTTTGCCACTTCACCGATGATCTTGGACAAGCTTCTCGGCTTCGTGAAACTACTTTCCTCATTTGCATACTGGGGACAGGAACAGTCCCTTACAGGGCCATTTTAGGTGTTAATAATTCATATAAAAGGCTTATTAGTACAACGTCTGGCTCTTGGAAAGTACTCCATAAAGGGGAGCTGTTGATTTGTCTGTGCATTATCTCTGGGCTCTCTACTTTGTGGCCACTGGAATGATCAGGTAAAGCACATTCTCAGGAAGGCAGGGTGGTGAAAGAGAGAAAGCAGGACTCTAGGAAGAACATAGATAATTGGGTTCCAGCCCTGGCTCTGTCAATATCTGTGTGACTTGGATAGTTTGTCCTGCCCGGCTGGGCTCCTGTTCCAGTTTGTAACTTGCATTATAGTTTCCTTTTTTATATTGCTGTAGAAGCGTGGCAGGATCGTGTACATTTCTCTTATGGCGTACTGTCTTTCTCTACTGTGAAGAGATGCAGGTCTGGGGTGAGACCCACAATGCCTGATGTAACCATGACTATGGGAACATGGGTGACATTTACAATGACCAGCTTAATGATGCCACTTCCAGAAATGCATTGTGGTGAATAGTGAAGAGTGCCTGTATTTGGTGACAGGAAGCTCATTGACATAAGCTCTGAGGATCTTTGAAAACTCCAGAGCAAAGGGAATGATGGTAAGAATATGATTTGGTCACTGAAAGAAAACAGACCAAAAGCTTCAGCAGATTATACCTGATGCTGAGGTGTGACAGATTCTAAATGCTAGAACAGCTATGCTTGTTCAAAAACCGATGTCGGAGAATGGCGGTCAACAAACTGGTCCTTCCTAGCACAAATACAAGTGAAGAGGTGTCAACAAGAACCATTCTTTTTATGGGAGTCATTGGCGAGGTGTCTTAGAGAAGGCTGGGGTGGTAGGGAGGAGCAAGTTGGTGAAATCCAGATACAATAGGACCCAGAGAAGGCCCTTGGGAGGCCAAAGGATCAAAACGCGTCCCTGGATTCTCCTGATTCTCAATTATCTATCTCTTCCCATAGTCCCTCTTTTCTCTCTACCCCAAGTTCATCTCTTCACTGAGGAGGTAGCTTCCTTCCCAGTGAACCTGCCCTCAGCACGTCCCAGCTAGTTCCCACCCGCTCACTCGTGGCAGATTAGCGTTTCTGAGTCTCTGATTTAACACATCACTGTCCTGCTGCCATCCTGCCTTCCTAAGCCTCAGTAACGAATCCCTCCTCACCTCCGCCACCGAATTTCCCGGCCCCGTCCAAACGCACCCTCCCCTCACTCCTCCACTCACTGTGGCCTAGAGCTCTTTGTTTTGCCCATGTGAGTCAGTGTCCAGCCCCCTCCTTTAGATCTTGATAAAGTAATAGCTATTCCATCTGCCTCTGTTGTGGGATAAAGTCCAGGACCGATTCTAAAACTCTCTTCTGAACCATACAGGCTACTGGGGAAGAATGGGGGGTAAGGAGAAGGCCTAGACTTCAGGGTGAGATAGACCTGGGGTCAAATGCAGACTCTACTACTGATTACACATGTGGCCAATCTAAGCCTTGATTTACACACATAAAAGAAGAATGGGACCCATCTGAGAGGATTAAATATGAGGACTCACGTAAAGCAGAATGGTGGTACATTCATACACACTGTCCCCTTTCCCCCTCACCCCACGCCCCTCTCCGCCCCTTATGTTTCATATTATCTGTCAAATTCCTACATACCCCTCAAGACCTACCTCTTCAGTCCCTTCAGGGACAAGGCCCTGCCACAGAACTTACTTCCCATGTAGTAACGTTTGAGTATTCGACTACTTCGTTTTCTGGCACTCTCTCATTGCTCTGTGTTTCTCTGACTGGGCAGTAGACTCCTGGTATCCAGCGCCTGTCCACAGTGGTGGCCTACAGAACGGTCAGCAGACTCAGCCAGGGCTGACCTTGGAGCCATCACCTCCGGAGATGCAGCCCAGAGGGAAGGCTAGCAGGGGCTGAGAGGCCAGACCTAATGACAACCGTCTGTGACACGTGGTGGCGTCAGATCCAGTGAGTGAAAGAACAGTCAGGTTAGCTGGCTGTCGCTTCCCCCTCCCCAGGAGGTGGTGGGGCTCTCTCCTCCCCATCTGCCCCCACAGAAGAGCCACCAACGCCCCAAACGCGCTGGCGGAAGTACAGGAAGGCGGGCGGCAGTGGCAGAACTCGGGGAGATAATGCCCGAGTCAAAATTGTATTCTGTTCCTAACAACTTCTCTTAAGAATGAGACCCCATTCATCTTTCAGCCCTTGAAAATGAACCCGAATTCCTGCGCGGTAGCTAGTCTCTCTTTCCATGCAGGTCTACAGCTGAAATAAACACACATGCAGGATGAACTGTATATTCACTCTGCACAAAAGAGGAAACCTCACATTAGGACAGTTGAGCGTGATTTTATTACCATCAACAAAAGCCAAAATACTACCGGGAGCAGAACTTCTCAGTCTAAAAAGATTCCCCCCAAATTCCATCAAAATGCAAAAGAGGATGGGATTTGAGTCAGAATAAGTAGGACAATCCACCAGGCAGTAAAGTCCCACATAAGGACCCTTGACATTTGCTCTTCAGCCGCACAAAATTGGAGCTGATATTATGTCTTTAGGTGCTCTATACAAAAGAATTCTACCCAAGTTTCTCACCGTGAGGTGTAAATTATTCATGAAAAAAGAAAATGCACTAGATTACGACACTTACATAACTTAGCCTTTCCTTTGAGAATCTGCAGATACATTTATGAACTGAACCTCAGGGTCGTTTGGCCTGCAAAGCAGCTGCTTCTGAGGCAGAAAACTGAAAGGTCTATTGTCTTCTTATTTTCTGATTTCTTGAAGAGAAAAAACAACCTGCCTCCGTATGGCTCTCCTAGATCCAAGACCCACCCCTCCTCCAAAAGTGTCCTGACCCGTCTCGTTCCATCTGGATGCTGATGCCCGAGCCGCACTGCACCATGGAATTTACACTCAAATTGCCAAGCAGCTTTAGCCAATAGTGTTAACTGAATGCAAGTCCTGAAATTTCAAACATTTAGCTTTTTTTTTTTACTTAGAGATATAGCGAGCTCCGATCTCTGTCCCCCTACACACACACATACACCACACACACACACACACACACACACACACACTCGCTTACTCACTGCTGCCTCTTTCCACAAAATATTTGATATGGCAGTTCTGTCTCACTGGAAGCAACCCGATCCATTGCTGAAATGGAACCCTCTTCTATTGTCAGGACATCAGCAAAATGCTCAAGGTGGCTAAGGAGCTTTAGCAGCACAAAGTCAAATGCTGAGATAGATGTTCTCCCCCTGAGTACCAGTCACAAGGGCGCGATTTTGACACCTGTCGTCTGGGCCTCTCTGGAGCACAAAATAGTTCGGTTCCAGCTGCTTTCTAGAGTCTGTTCCCAGGAATGAGCAAACGGTGAGAAAGGAATTTGAGCATCTGTACACAGAGGCCAGTTACCACCGTGCGTTTTGGCAGAGGTAGCTCCCAGGAACCCACTTCCCCCACACCAACGCTTTACAGAACCAAGATTTTTCTTATGGAGGAAAAAAAAAAAGAAAGCAAAACCAAAAATGGGCTCCAAATGGGTCAAGTGGTGAATGGTGGGGAATGTTTAATGCCTCCTACGTTTATCCAGATATAGTCCTGGCAGATGGCTTTGCATAATAGATGTTTTATAAAACTCTTTGAGATGAGAGTTTCAGTAAAACATGACCTTACCTTTCTAGATTTCTTTATTAGTACAGGCTAATCCAAAAATCTTTACACAAATAGTTTTGAGATGTTGTTCACATTTATTTTCAGAAGTAAAATCTGATGCTTTTAATCTTTTTTCTTCCCCCTCAAGTAATTTGTAGCAGGTCAGATAAAGCATAATATTATGAATCTGGTTGCATGTAATTACTATTTTTGATACGATATTGTTGAAGTTGGTTATCAGATATGGTAAATTTATAACCGGCAGGTATGGAAAATGGGATTTTCTGACTTAGAAATATTCTCATAAATAGAGGGTTATATGTGTTAATTAAATATTACTAATTTTCAATACACTCTTCCTAAGGTCAACTTTTTGTTAAATGGATTTAATCTTTGGAGGAGTGTTTAAAAGATGTGACAAGACCTTGAGGTTATAATTTTAAACCTGAATCATCCCTTTTTGTAGATGTGATTGAGAGATTTTTTTTAAACATATTGCCAGAAGTATAACTTGTTTTCCCCAGCTTTAAAGGCACTGGTTGGGGAGAGGGTGCCTGGGTGGCTCATTCCGTTAAACATCTGACTTTCGATTTTGGCTCAAGTCATGATGTCACAGTTCATGAGTTTGAGCCCGGCATCGGACTCTGTGCTGAAAGTGCAGACCCTGTTTGGGATTCTTTCTCTCCCTGTCTCTGCCCTTTCTCCCTCCCTCTCTCTCAAAATAAGTAAATAAACTTAAAAAAAAAAATAAAACTACTGGTGGGGTGCTCCATAAAAAGCTTCCTGATTTCCAAGTTCAAGAATTGTTTCTTCTTAGCACAGGCTCATTTCCCAGAATGAATTAGCTGGATAATCACCCTCACTGCCCACATAGCTTCCGCCGTGGAAACACGGGCAGTGGTATTCACTTCAAATCTGGAGGGGCTCTTTCTTTCGAGCAAAGGCTTGGGAAGTCTTTGAGCTTCTGTGGCTCTGAAGTCTCATTTAGGTAGAAGTGAGAAGGCACATGGCAGAGGTAGGCACGCCAGAGACGTGGGACCAGGGAGTTCACTCAACTGTTATCCCTGAAGGGACAGAGTTCAGCTCCTACAGGGGCGACTTCCTGTGGTGAACCTTTCACCTCAGCCCAAATTTCTTTTTCTGCCACAGGACATTAATATTTGGATGGGTTTTGCCATGGAATAGTTTTTACGTTTCTCGTTGGTCAAAAGGAACTCTCCCCACAGAAGCGGCAAAAGCAAGACAAAGTACGCCATCTGCCAGTGGCCACTGTCTCAGGCTGGACTCTTGTTAAAACCTTTCACGGTCTCCAGAGACTCTCCTGCCTCAAATCTATCTGCTCGCTCTCGCCAGACTTCTGTTCTGTCAGCTCTCCAGCTGACAGACCGCTATTGGCCAAATCAGGCAAAACCCCTGGCCTTGGTCCTATAAGGTCAGAATCAAACCCAAGGTCAGACTGCATCTCCCCATCCCCGGAAACTAAGGCTCTGACCAATCAGATTTCTCCCTCCCCGGAAACAGAGGCTCTGACCAATGAGAATGTTAGCTCTTGGCCTCACCTTTTACAGTCCCCTGCCCGCCTGTGCGCATGTGCGCTTGCCATTCCTTCTCTCCTGCGATGATGCTCTGAGGAGCGCGCAGGAGCCTCAGAACCCAGAAGCCAGAAAAAGCACTTCT
>NW_027528362.1:1724421-1758950 GCF_008692635.1 Crocuta crocuta | reverse complement strand
GGGGGGGGGGGGGGGCAGGGAAAGACTCACAGTATAAACTGTATTTTAATTGGACCTTCAAAGATGTTATTAGGTAAACTGAACGAACTCCGTATATAAATGAAGAAACTAAAACTTTAAGTGTATTTATTTGGAAACTAAACTCTCAAAACAACGTAGTTTTGAAACAACAACAACAAAAAAAGCAAGACAGCAGAGTCCTATAATAATTCAAGTTATAGGAAGTTCAACCTGTACTCTTGTTAAATGAAATTTCTTACAATATGAAAAAACTAGGTAATCCATATACTAAGCCGAACGTCTTTTAATACCTCTACGTCTTTTAACGTGTACTCTGAGATTAAATTTGTCACAATATAGACATCTATAGATTAATACATTCTGACTATCTGTTGGGCTGAAACGGACTCATTTATATGGTGTTTTCATTTTCATATCTGACTGTCCTTGTTACCAGGCCCTTTGTTAGTCGGTGGGCAGATGTAAGAGTAAAGCCTGGGGGGAGTGATTCACACAAAAGAAGCCCATGAACCTAATAATGAATTCTTTTTGACGTTTTATTTTCTTCTTATCTTACTTGTATAGATCCTGGTAGTAATTTTCAGTCTACTCACTGTTATAATATTACACAGAATATTCATATATGGTTATATATTATAATAATGTATATCAGCTATATGGTTTCCAAACATGACCTGGCTATTACATAACTAGCTCAAAGCCATGCTCAAGTTCAGTCCATCTCCGTCCCCCCAGCCCTTGCCTCCCACTCCCCCCCCAGCATTCACGTTAGTTTGAGCTGCATGAGCAAGACTTCTTCATGTCCTCCTATAGGAACGCAGTGTGTTGCTATTGGGTCTCACTTGAAAGACAGTTTATTTGGAGAAAGAAGTGACTTTTGCACATTTATAATGATGAGAAAGGTGGTATAGCACAGGTGGTTAAGAGCAAGGCTTCTGGACTCTGACTGCCCAAGATTCAGTTGCAGTAAGACCATTTATTCATTGTTTAACTTTGGCTAAGGTAGTTAACCTTTGCTTCAGTTTTACCACCTGTGAAATAGAGATGACCAAAGCTATACTCATAAGACTGTGGTTAAGGATTACATGAGTATATCTATTCATATGTATCCTCTCTCATATAATATAAAATACATGGCATGATTGGGGCGCCTGGGTGGCTCAGTCGGCTAAGCGTCCGACTTTGGCTCAGGTCATGATCTCACGGTTCGTGGGTTCAAGCCCTGCGTCAGGCTCTGTGCTGACAGCCAGCTCAGAGCCTGGAGCCTGTTTCGGATTCTGTGTCTCCCTCTCTCCCTGACCCTCCTCTGCTCACACTGTCTCTCTCTGTCTCTCAGAAATAAATGAAAAACATTAAAAAGAATATATGGCGTGATATATAATGTATTATATATTATATAAGAGAGAAATCAGTTAGAATAGTATATTGTACAAAATAAGTAGTTTGTAAATAATAATCTTATTAGCTAATGATTATTAAATGTAATTTGTATAGTAAGGCCCAAAGACCTTAGCTGAAAGAGGAAATAGCTGCTAATAAATTTGTTTATTGCATTTTTGTTTATATACCTATGCCCAGAGTCAAACCACCAAAAGAATTATTTTATATTTCTCCCAAAGTATTTGGATTTTGTCTTCCATGAATTTCAAAGTCCAAGTCTAATTTCAGGTAAAACATTCATTGATTCTCAAACTCCAAGTCTCAGTTCAGTTAAAACGTTTATTGAATTTCAAACTACACCTGTAAGTTCAGTTAAAATTTTCATTGCGGGCCCCTTGATTCAGCCCTGAGAACAGACTTTTTAGGTTTGTTACCTATTCATCCTGGCTCATCCAGGGCTCACATGTAAAGGAAGAGCCTGGACCAGAGGATCTGCCATGGGATGTTTTGGTCTCTCTTCTTCCTTCTATGAATGACTTGTATCTGATTACAAATGCCTATGAGGTGTGAACTGTCTGAACTGCCAATCTAAACTGATCAAATGCACTGAAAGACTGTCAGAACCCCAGCGCGTTTTTGGTTAAAGACAGATCACTCCATGAAGGAAAAAGAAGGCAAGATGCTTATTGTGCCCTGAACTTGGAAACTGTTAGCACTACTTGCCACTTGGGAAGTGTCTACCTTCATACATCCCATACTTTGAGTCCAGCATAGCAGCGAAGGGACTGCAGGTTTGCTGGATCTTGGGGATAGAAAGGACTATGGGGTGATCTAATGCTGGGCTCCCTTTCCCAAATGAGGAAACTGAGATTTACTATGTTTAAATGACACCTCATTCGCATGGATATGATACCATTGGAGTTTAAAGGGTGAGATTAACAAGACGATGACGTCATTTAACAGCCATCAGCATCCTCTGAATTCTGGATTCTGGGGCACCGGAAGAAGTTCCAAGTTCTTTTATGGCTGCTTCCCTCTTTGAAACTTGTTGAAAAGACGTGAAAAATATTCTATACAAAAAGTTCATATTTACAACTATTTCTTTTTCTGTGGTTTTCTTGTGCAAGCTGACCTTCCTGAAGAGCTGCTAAAGGATTTCTCTTCTTCATCACTGAAGTGGAGCCCAGCACTAGTACATCTGATAAACTGCAAGACCCAGGATCTAGGATTCTCGAAGCTACTGTCCGGTACTCCTTTAATAATATTTCTTTAAAGGTAGTTGAAGTTAAACCTGTTAATTCCCTTGCCAACCACAGTGGCTGTGAAATGATGTATTTTAGCTTCTGCATATCCCATCTTCCTACCCAGCCACCCTGCATGTGTACACAAACCTGTATATGTACATGCAATCTCCCGAAGTTTTTCCCAGCAAAGGGAGCCAAAAAAAAAAAATATATATATATATATATATATGAGATGGGATTAAGTATTTACCATATTAATGGAATTTATGCTCAAACTCCACAGTATATCTTTATCTTGACTTCCTTTCCATTGTTAGGAAGTGTTTAACTTGGGGCACCTGGGTGGCTCACTCCGTTAAGCGGCTGACTTCAGCTCAGGTCATGATCTCACTGCTCATGGGTTCAAGCCCTGCATCAGGCTCTGTGCTGACAGCTGGGAGCCTGGAGCTTGCTTCAGATTCTGTGTCTCCCTCTCTCTCTGCCCCTCCCCGACTTGCACTGTTTCTCTCTGTCTCTCAAAAATAAATAAAACATAAAAAAAATTTAAAAAAAGAAGTGCTTAATTTGCCATAAAGTATAGTAAAATTCCATTGTAATGAATGCCCGTATATTATACTTCAAACTTGTTTTCTTAGGAAAGGACTTCATCACAAAAATTCTGTCAAAAACCACAAAAATGTGGTTCGAGAAGGCAGAGCTCAGACCTAAATATCCAGCTTCCTTATTACGAATGAGCAAATGAAAGGGATGCTTTGAACCTAGTTATGGAAGGGACACAAACTGTCTCTCCCTCTTCCAGCCCATCATTTCTTTTGAACCTTCCCAGCTAAGCCACTTCCCAGCTAAGAAACTTACTTGCTATTCTTTGTTATATCTGTTTGGAAGCTGAGTTGGCCTTCCTTAGAGGTAACGGGGCATTTTTGAGGTGGTGAGTGAAGAGCTGAAACGTTATCAGTAGTTCCTATCTGCTTCTGAGAGCATGTGTGGGCTCAGCACCCCACCCACCCCTTTCCTGCTTCACCACATTTCAGAGGACACAGTCTGACCTATCACGGGATTGATTTTCCTTTTATTCCTTCATTCAAGTACCCTCACACTTGTCTCTTCAGTGATGGAATGCGTAGCACTGGAATCACGCGCTTGAACATAGACAGAGAGTGTGAATCAGCCCTTCTCACCTGCACAACGCAGTTTGGAATCTGCCATGTATGCCCTGATATGATTTCTCCCAATTTCTCCCATTGGCTCGGACCTTCCCTCCAGCCTACTCCTATACATATTTTTATCTTTTATCAGTACAGTTGATTTTACTTAAAAAAAAAAAAAGCAAACTAAAAGCAAAATTAAAACCATTGGTCTTCCATGAAGAGAGGGCATGCGCAGTAATGTGTTTTTCTATGCGAGGTTGAGAGTTTATGCTCCCCCACCCTCATGTGCGTCTCCCGTGCCAGGAGCACAGGTTTGCGAGCTGGCTGGCTGGGGTTAGGGTCACGGTCAGCCTGTGATTACAGAGCGGGAAATAGCCAACTGGCTCTCACTGAGAACGAGGACATCCAGGGTCTTACCGGCACATGCATTAAACCAACAGAGTTAAACATCCCTAATTAGTTATATCCAGCCTTTGTGAACTCAGTGCCTACTCTTCCTCCTCCGGCACGCTTTGGCTCTGAGGCCAATATTGACACAAATTGTGAAGTGGGAACCAGTGAGTTTGGGAGCACAAACGACCAAGGCGAGATGTGGACAGGAATCATTCAGACCTCAAATTTGACCATGAAGGAAGGAGGGGAGACTTTTCTAAGAAGGTGAACTTGTTATCCTCCCCAGCGGGTGATAGACAGGGTCTGAACGAACTGAATCGAAATCTAGCCAGTTTTCAAGCTCGGTTTTTACGGTTTCTCTGTGGCAATTCACAAACCACTGGATACGTAACGCTGTACTAAAAGGAATTTAAGCCTATCAGGTTAATTACACAATATTAGGTACGAAAACAAACAGTGCAACACAAAACATAGCTACATCATTATTTGCAGTAAATGTTAACTCTAAATAAGTGCAACCTGTCCATAAATGCCGGCTATAAACTAATTAAAAAAATAAAATTTGATGGATAAACGTGAAAAAAAAATTCTCACCGAGAATTTTTTTTTTAAATATCAGCACTCATTTAGAGTTTGGGATTTGTGAAAGAAAGCTTTAAAAGGAGCAAACCTGATTGGCTGTGGCTGCTGCTGCGAAGGGGACACTTGTTGCAGGAGTTGTTGCTGCAGAGACAGTGGCTGACGTAGCGCTGTGCATCATGGGTACTTTCAGGAGGGGTACCATGGGAGCAATGAACAGGAGGGTGTAGCATTATGGTAATAGAAGTGGTATTTGGCATGGTGAATATCAGAGCAGCAAGCCATCATGGGTTAAACCAGCAGATGGCATGCAATCACAATGCAAAGCAAGGAAGCATGGGAGAGAAATAAAAAAGGGAAAATAGCTTATTACAAGTACAATTAAAGGAAGTTTTAAAACATAATCAGTGATTCCCAGAATGGCCAAAGTGGATCACTTTGGTTGATGTATTTATAAACATTTTACTTCTAACAACAGATCGTTCCCAATTCGGCGTCTGTGGTTGCTACATACTAATGGTCTCCTCTAAAGATGCGACAGGTAATGTCCAATGAAGTGAGAACATTCGATACTTCATTTTTGTCATTCTAATAGGTCGGAGGCTCCACGTGTTGGCCCAATTTGGGGTAGGATATGCTTTGGAGGTAATCGGGGTGGAACGGAAAATTTTTGTCAACTTGGGGCTGCTTTTTTGAACTGAAATTGCTGGAGGCTGTGGGTTTTTCGGGGTTAATAAGCGGTGGGGCAAAATCTCGCGGCCTTGGTGTAAATTCTAACGCAGTTACTGTGAAATAGCCCAGCAAATTTTGCCAATGTTTATTTCTCTCTACCCTGAATGGGAAGAATCCGCATGTCCTAAAGACAGACTTTTTTGTACCAAGGCACTGGATATATAGGGATAACTATGGATTATTCAAATTGAACATCTAAGGGAGTGCTAAAGCACAAATCATCATCACAAATAAATTGACACTTAAAATTAAAAAACGATAATAAAGCAAAGCAGTTCAGACATTGGTTTTCAAAATACATCCACTCATAATTTTTAGAAATAAATACTTCTGGGAAACTCTGATAACTCTAACACACAGCAAAGAGGAGATAAAGGCACACCACTATGAAACTTTAAAACATTGATGAAATTAGCCTGCCTTTCTGATAAAGTAAGCCTTTCTTTTCCTTACGCTAAACCGTATAAACTATAAAGAGAAACAGAATACAGATCATTTTAAAAAAGCAATACTTGTGGTTTTCTGTTTTGCAGTGGTTGCTCTAGCACAGTGGCTGTTCTGGTCACATTAAAATGGTCATTTTCTTCAATATACAAGTACATTTAAAAAAAAACAAACCCTACACATTAACTCTAAAGCCAAATAAGCCTTCAGATCTACCATTTCCTAAAGCATTTCTACCATCTTGGAAATAAATTTCAAGCAAGTGAAGGTACTGTACATAATATAAAAGACAAATAAAAAAAGGTTGAAACCTACCAATACTGGTAGCGGGTGTCATGCACAAAACTGACCCTGCATGTCATGCAATGGTAGGTGGAAAAAGTGAATAAAGGGAAAGAAACAGGTTAGCGGTTTAGAGTTAACATTCAAAGTGAGATTGAAGCACAACCAGAAATAAGTAGGGTTAGTTAACACAGTCTCTTAGAGTTATTCACATTTTTAGTTCAGACACAGATATATCTGACTTATCGGAAGCCAATATTACTCAAAGCTCACTCTTTAGATACTTTTCACACTTCTTATTCACATCCATTGACAGACATGATTCTTTTAAGAATGACATGTGACAATGCTACAGTGCCCTTCCTCTAAGACCTCAAGGTATTTTACAGACATTATCAAGGTCATCCTCTAAGGTAGGAAGTGGGTATTTTACAGATGAAAAATCTGAGGCATAGTAACTACTCCAAGGTCATGTGTAGTGTGAGTCAAGGGTAAGGCCCAAAATAGAATTCTGTTCCTAAATCCAGGTCAGGTTTCTATTTACTAGATTGTGCTGACCTTATGGCATTAAAAGTTTGCTTGTTTCGTGTCAAAAACAATGTGAAAATAAAAACAGTGATTAAGATTCCATATCCTCCAAACCAAAGGCTCACAGGTCAGGTGAATTTGGGACTACTGCTCATAAGCCCTACAGCGTAGGAAGACTGACATTTTTGTGACAGAATGACGTGGTATGGGATCTGTTTCTTGCCGTTAGATTCATCATTATAAAGGAGCGGTGCCTGGCAACAAAGCTTGAGTATTATAGGGGCAAAATTGTGCAGAATTGAGGCTGAGTTAGCGCCAGGGCTAGCGATTTTGTCATGGCTACTAGTCGGTGACCTCTGAGGGAGACCCTTGGCAAAACTCCTAGGCAATCTCAGGTTGGCATCCAGTGGAGGGAGGGAGGGAGGGAGGGAAGATTTCATTCCTTCCAGGGGAGCTGCCTTCTCTGTGGGTGGCCTTATTAATGTACTTGAATCAGAGAACTCTGACAATGAAGAGAAATGTACGTTGTAGAGTACCAAACAACCCCGAATTATCTACTTCCAGTTCAGTTCCTTAGACTAAAAGTCAAGAGAGTATAAGGATTATGTACCTGAAGGTTGGGGGTCACGTAGGTGACAGAACATTTGTTTGTAATGAATGAAGGAAAACAAATGGATGTGCGCACTTAGGGTTTTAAAACTGTCTTCTGAGATACGAGGTCAAGAATCTGGGATGTGAAGGCCTTTATTCTCTCTGCCAAACTGTTCACACCTGAGGGGTACTTTCTGCCTGAAGGATGTTTTGGTCATGCTGATGTTAACTAGTCAGGAAAAGAGGCTATTTCACTGGGCTATTAATGGAGTCTTCAGCAAACATGTGCTAATAGTCAGATTTCTCTCACACACACACACACACACACACACGCGCGCACACACAGGCACACCTCAGGATTCTTCTCCTTCTCTTTCTCTCACCCCGTCTTCCTAATCTTCATAACCAAACTTCTGGAAAGTTACCTTCACATAATTTTCACTTCCTTGACCCCACGTATTCTTCAATCCTTTCCATTTTGGCTTTCATTTTCATGTCTTCACTCCAATTGCTAACGTCACCAAGAACTCAGTATTTCTACAATCAGTAGGAAGTCTTCCATTTTCATCTAACTTCCTGCGTCTTGGTAACATTTAGCATTTAGCCACTCCCTCCATAATAACCTAGTCTTTTCCCTTGGATTTTCTGATAACCCAGATACACATGCACACATGAGCGCGCGCAAACGCGCGCACACCCACGTACACACACACACACTATATCTTTATATGCTGGAGTTTTTCAGGACTCAGTTCTGGTTCCTTTTCACCTATTCTATGCTTTTTCCCAGCATATCATCCATTTATGATATCATTAAACCCAGGATTTAAATATTATCGACGAGCTCAAGGCTTCCACATTTATGCACCCACCTTCCCTCTTGATATTCCCTCCTCCAGCTCACCAAAAAAACCAAAGCAATCCTGCTTCTAAAATGCATCTTGAGTTTCGCTGTCTGTGCATCTCTACCACCACTTCTCCAGTCCTGATCGCCATGGTCTCCAGGCTGGGCCCTGCAATGACGTCCTCACTGGTCTTCCTGCCTGCCTTCCTGTCCCCTGCTTAATCCAATCTCCACTGTGCTGTCAGCGTAAACCTTTCTAAATACAGGTCTGTCTGCTTCTCTGCTGGAGACAATTCACTGCCTTCTCATTGCTCTTAGGATAAAGGCCCCCTAGGGTCCAGTCTCTGTCTCCCTGGCTTGTTCCACCCCCCTCTCCGGAGGCCGGCACCGTGACCCAGGCAGATTCGTCTTTCATTTCTTTGAACTGAACACATCACACTTTTGTCCTCCCTTTGGGCTTCGCACAAGCTGTCCCCTCTCTGCCTGGAATCATCTTCGCCCTCCTCTTTTTATCTTCCAGGTCTCAAGGCATATATCACTTCTTTAGAAAACTGTTCAATTGCTCTTTTCCCTACCTCCACATGCCACTCAAATCAGTTTTCTATTTTCAAGCATATTGAACTCTATTTTTTCATTCATAGGACGTACAAAACATTTAAGTTATATGTTTCTATGGGCATTTTTTGAACATCCATCTCTCCTCATCTACTGTAAACTCGGAGGGCAGCGTTCATGTCCGTCTAGGTCTCTGGGGCACATAGTAGGTAGACAATGGGTGGAATGAGTGTTCTCAGCCAATAGGGAGGGTAGTGGGAGCAATCTGATCCTCAACCTTATTAAAAGTACCCACTTTGTAAATGATTTCCTTTCAGAGTGAACCACGGCTGGATTCAAAGTGATGCCTATAAAAATGCTGTTATTCTCTTGCATTCCAACGTGGAGGGGTCTTGGAGGGCTTTCCTGTGTCATGGATGCGAATGTCACGGGGTTGAAAACTATCAGCGGCAGCTCCGGCAGCCACACTGAGCCAGGACTAAACGTGTCACTTCAGCTTCAGTTCAGGCTGTGGCTGAGATGCTCAACGAAATTAATTCGAGGAGCCTCTCCTTCTTCTATGTGCTTGAAAAATGATATGAATATCGGCAACGTATACCTTTTGTTGTGCGTGGCTGTCTTACTCAGCGCCAGATTCTGGCCCTCATCTTCTTTTCTGCCTTTGCACCCCTGCTCCCGCCGCTTGCACTTCGCTCTGCAGCTAAAAGGAATAACTTGCTCTTCCTCAAATATGCTCTCTGCAACCTAAGCTGTCTCGCCCTGCCCGGGATGCTCTTTGTGCACTGGTAAAATCTCCCTTTCAAAGTCCTAAGCAAATTTCTTCTCCTTTAGAGAGTTCTTTCTTTCTCAGGATCCTCTGTCACCACCAGCCACTGCACACGCTGATGGCCCTAATGCAGAGCCTCTTTCTGCACTCTCAAATAGCTCTGCTCATGCCCCAAGGGGCCCTTGACGCCCTGCATTGTATTGATTTTTGCCTCCTTCTGAAGTCCGTTGTAGTCTCATTACTGGATCTGGAACCCAGAACTAACTATGCGTTCAAGAACTGTTTGCTGAAGTAAGTGGGACAAATAGATTCTGCTGTGGTTGTACAGTAGATACAGTTTCCACTAAAATGCTGACAGATCTTTCACCAAGGTGTGTGATAACCTTACGTAACATTATGGTTTCTGATCACTAGGCAATATTTGTGCTAACAATTTTCCTTCTACTGGTTATTCCCTACATCCAGTATAATGAAATATATCAAGGAAGGAGTCGGTGGGTCATTTTGTTCTCACCGGCTGAGGCATTTCCCTCAGGCACTAATTCTGTCAACAAAGACTTCTCAACTGTTCTCTGCTTCGGTTGCACACATATTCCAACTCTGGAATCTGTGAGTTAGGGTTCTCTGGATATTTCCATTAATTATATTTTCCACTTTGCAGCATAGACACAGCCTCGGTTTTTCCATCTGCAAAATGCCAATAATTACGCCTGCTGCTGGCAGAATGATCTTGAAGAACAATGAGAAAATGCCTATACGAACACTTACAGTAACTCAGAATAAACCTGTCAGAGAAATGCCAAGAATTATTACCCTGCTATTTTTGTAAGTGTGTGTGGTTTTTGCCACTTCCTTAACATAGCAAAGGAAAAGTATTAACTGCTAGATTAAAATAATCCCTATCCAAAAAAAAGGAGAAAAGGAAAAGTCCCACCCACCACAAACGTGCTAGGGCATCAACCAAGGTGATAATTATATTAGCGTGGTTTGGGAGAAGAATCTCATGTTTTGCATGATGTTTTACATTATGATCTCCATAGCCTGGAGGCAGAATTTGTAAAATCCAAATTCATACTGTGTCAATGGGAGAGTTTTAGTACCAGATCAAAAAACTTCGCTATGGGTGACAAATGGTAGGTAGACGTAGTGTGGTGATCATTTCACAGTGTATACAAATATCAGATCATTATGCTGTACACCTGAAACTGATAGAGTGTTCTGTGTCAATTATACCTCGGTGGGAAAAAAGAAAAAATAAAATTTAGGGATCTTAAAAAAAAAAAAACAACAACCCCCAGGGCCCTGGGTGGCTCAGTCGGTTAAGTGTTTGACCTCGGCTCAGGTCATGAGCTCATGGTTCGTGGGTTCGAGCCTCGCGTCGGGCTCTGTGCTGACTGCCAGCTCAGAGCCTGGAGCCTACTTCGGATTCTGTGTCTCTCTCTCTCTGTGACCTTCCCCTGCTCATGTTCACACTGTCTCTCTCTCTCTCTCTCTCTCAGAAATAAATAAAAAACATTAAAAAATTCTTTAAAAAAAACACCCAAAATTGTACTATGAATGACTTCTTAGTAAAGGGTGGCCTCCAGGAGAACACGGAGTGCTTTTTGTTTCATATATATGATAAATATTAATATAAAGTATTTATAGAAAAGCCAAAATCTGTCATGTTAAAAATAATGGGCCCACCCATCTACCAAGTTACAAAACTTATTTTTGAACATCATCACTTAATTTGCAGACATTGAAGACAACAGTGATTCACAATGATCATTATCATTACCATTTTAAAATTAAGTTGAAAATGTGGTTTATGAGAAAGAAAGCCTGAAGTAAAAAACTAGAGCCAAGATAAACACTAAAATTTCTGTTCTAGATTTAAGTGGGGGAGAGATTACGCTAATTGCCTTGTGAGAAAATTATTTTCTCTTTCATCATTTAAGAAAAACATGCGAAAACTTCTTAGAAGTTGAAATACCATTTCAGAGTACGAGAGCTACATGGTTGTTCACTATGATATCGATATCATGGTACAGATGGAAACACTTGTAATTCACAGATTTAAGTGGGCTAGGACCCACTTTTTGGCTCCCAAAGTCCACACAGTTGAGGGTTGCCGGACACACTTGGGACAGTTTTTAAAGAATCCAGCAGGGGGCAGAAGTACTCAAGCACAGCAACCAGTACAGCCTATCGGTCCTCGATACAATCATTTCATCAACAATAATCAGGCCACTGCATAAGGGATGTTATCCAGTCTTGCTTTGGAAGTCTTTAAATGGGTTCCAGGTGGAATATTTTTAGGTGAGGGTCCTTTCAGTGATTTAACGGAGCAGTCATTACTGGCTTGAAGTGTTAAATGCGAGTTAAGAGGCCTTCACATTTTTACACGACTAAGTTCCAGGGTTTCAAAGGCATTCCCAGGAAATTGTTCTGAAATTATTACCCAGTCTCCAGAAACAGACTTGTCCTTTTATGTTTTACCCCTCGGTACATTCTTCCCTGATATTTTTTCTCTTAAAATATCTAGTGACGAGGTCTATAAAATAAGACACTTCTAGAAATCCTGCAAGACCTCGAGATAAGTTTACCTACTAGTAATTATTTTACAAACATGTTCCATCTAGTGGATTGCAATTACACGGCCCACTGTTCTACACCTGCACTGAAATGTCACTAGTTAAGGTTGTAATCGCATAGGAGGGAAGCCCCAATAAGTACTGATACAGAGACTCACTCTATAGGTCTGTGAATCTACGTAAGAGAAGAGCGGAAGTAAAATATGAAAACTAAACACTAAGAACCATTTTACTTACATAATTTATATCTTTACTATAATAAATACTGTTAACAGGTTGACAATTCATTTCGAAGTGTAGCTTTTATACAAAGAATACCATAGAAATAGTGATTGTATTCCCTCCTACGTTAATTCCTGATATGCTACAGGATTGAAAGAAATGGAAAATAAACCCCAAAAGTCCAACCGTGTGGATTGAACTAACAAGCTCTTTTGGATAAAATTGTCGTTCATCGACATTTGCCTTCGAGTCACTCTCATGGCATGAAAATTTTGACTTCCAAACTAAGAACTCAATGGATAGTCTTCTCACAAAAGCCTACATTACTCTCTGATTCTTCTTCATTTTTTTTTTAAACACTAGATTTTATTTATTTTGGGAACATTATCTCTGCTTCTAACATAGACTAAAAAGTCAATACCATGGTCAATGTATGGTGACTGTGTGTTTGTATATGGTGTATGTAGGTCTGGGGTCAGGGAGGTGGGTACAAAAAGGAGGGTTGACATGCTTTGCATTCTGTCTCTTCACTTTTATCTCATGTTTTATGTCTGCCGAGCTGTAAGGGAGAACTCTGTGACTCCACATACGGAAGCCAGGTGGTGTCACGTCATGGTACGTTGGACAGGTCACAGGGAAACTAGGTACCGGGTCTTTGTCTCATTAGCTGTGCCACCTTGGGAAGTCACCTCACATTTAGGGGGCCTCAGTTTTCTCATCTGTAAAACGATCGAGCGGATGAGGAGATCACTAAGAATCCTTTAAACTTCGAGATTCTGTGATTAATATAATCCATCTCTTAGTGGAATGATACAGTTAATGGACCTTAGCAGCTAAGATTATCAGGCATTGGCTCGGAAACTGAGCAAAGAGCTCTATTTGTGCACTTGGTGAAGCTGAGAACGATGGAGAAAGAGAGAGAATGGATGTAAAATATGAGAAGAGGATTGCTTTAATTTGAAGAGCCTTGGTTTTTTTAGTGCTCTGAATAGGAATAGAAAAAAAAAGGTTAGTATTTACTGGAATTGCTATTTTTAGGTCATTCAGGGTTAATGACAAATCTCAACGGTCACACATAAAAAGGCCTTATTGACATAAAAAATTGTACACAGCATGTGCAAATACAAGAAACCAAAAGGCCTAACCGCTATTTGCCTCTGCTGGGCTCACTCTGACACTCAGCTCTCTACAATATTTGGCTTTAGACACCTGACCGTCTCTCGCTACCATCCAAGCCAGGTAAATGTATATCTAGACAGCTAGGACAATGAGGAGTTTCAGGCTGTATTGACTATACCTTTACAAGCAAACTAGATGCCACCGAACAGCTTTGAGGGATGAGAAGAAAGCACATGACCAGAAGGGCACACGGACACAGGACTCGGAGCTGTCAGGGCACGTACCTGTTGGGATGAACGCCGTGTGTTGCTGCAGCTGGGCGCTGCTGAGAGCCTGCTGGTAGTGCAGCACGCTGGGGTTGAACACCGTGCTGGCACCGTTGTTTTTTTCAAGTGCTTGTCTCTTTGGTAAAGGGTGAAGAGCACCGGGGGGAAAGGCCTAGAAGGAAAGAATCGGATACGACATGTATAACTCGAAGTAACCACACCTGCCGTGTCCACAGAGATCATCAATTCCAACATTCTTTTTTTCAAAATGGCAGCTAAGGAGATGCCTGGGCCATGCACCTTAATTTAAACAGCGGCAATGTCGAATGAGTGAGACTTTGTTATTGAGAGCGGAAGCATGACTTCTGTCACCCAAAACGGTAGCATCTCAACTAAGGAAAAGAAAAACTATCAAGCAACACCAAAAAAAAAAAAAAAAAAAAAAAAAAAAAGCTTTTAAAACGAGTTAAACTATTCTAAGGGATGGAAAGAAGCATTTGTTATATTATTAATACCTATTCTCTTCGTTAACTAAACGGCAAGTTCTTGGATTAAGAATTATAATGTGCATTTTTCCGAGGCAAGTACTTTAAATTTGCTTCACTCGTTTGGAAAAGGTATTAAAATTTGTTAGGATTAATTCATTTCACATATTACGTATGAAAGTGAGATGGCTAAACACCTTATTGAGTTTTTTCCATTAATTAATAGTAACGATTGTTTGCAACCAATTTTTTACAAGTAATACAAATCTCAGATGGTTCTCTGAAAAGCTACATGCAAAGCGAAAGGTGAAAGGTCAAAGTACCAGGTCTACAGATGCTTCGAGAGGTCGCTTCATTGCTTTGGCAGTCGACTGAGTCTTTTAATAACAGGCAGCGAGCACATGATGGCAGTGGGCCAATGGGATTCAAGCGAATTAACATACAGGTAAACAGCAAGCAGAGGTGCATCATGGGAACGGCATTGCATTGTGGATAGGTGAGAAGGAAAAAAATATTCTGAATGCAATATACAACGTACAAAACACTAGGCATGCACAACAACAAAAATGTTCTCTAAAGAAATGAATATTACACCTTAAATTAGTATTGAAGCAAAAATGCATCTACTATACCTTAGTTAAAAGCATATAAGAGAGTAAAATATAGATGTTTGAAATTCAGGAAAGTTAATTAAAACAGCAGCTTGCATACACACCATAAGCATTTTTTATATTGCTTCAGGAAAAAAATGCAAAACTTTCAAGGGCCATAGGACTGATGAACTTCTGATAAGTTAGTTTTCAAACGTAAAATAACAAATATACTAAGTAGAAGATCCAAGTCGGAAAAAAAGATATCATCCTTAACTTTTAGAAAAATAGCTGGTAACGAAGATCTAGCCTAACAAAATGAAGTGGCAAACTGAGACAAAAAATTCAGGCAAAAAAATATTCAAACACAAGATTATTGAGGCGAAACTGTTTGGGTTTGGATCTTAATTTTTTGTCTGAATCACGTGGCTAATTGTCTCAATTCTTCTCTTCACTCTGCTAGCATGGATCTTGCAATGCGGAACAAGGTTCCAAACTTAACAAGGTTTGAATTTGAATCGTACGTTTCTCAAATTTCCCACTCTCGTCCCATTTTACTGTTTCTAATGACTAACTTATCATCCATTCTATGTTTTCTACTACATTTGAAATCATAATTCAGTTTATCTCAAACAACTTACCGGATTAGGCTAAGAAAATACCCTTTAAAAAGGTATTTAGTGTTCTCAGGTATCAGACTAATTTATAGTTAATAATTCTATTCGTAATTTCAGCTATAATCAGTGACCAACCCAGTTAATGAGAAGTGGAAATCGTGGCTAGAACAAGTTACGACAGCTAAAAAGAGCAAACAGCTAAAAAAAAAAAAATAGCAAAGGACTGCTTGATATATTTAGATGTAAAATAATATTTTTAACTTATAACCATATTTTGGGGCAGACTGTCTCATTTAAGCAGCTGAAATAATAACAAATATTGATGGATTTAGACCATAGCGAAAAAATTTTCCTAGTCCTGGATCACTGCTGTAAAAAAATGGAAAATTCTATGATGGAATTCTGTGAAAATAAAAATAAAATAAAAGGAATAGCTCCAATGCAAATAAAAAATGAAATACCCCCTTTTTTATGGGTAGCACAATAGGTAAATCCCTAAGGTTTGTGTAATCAATACAAAACGTGATATTCTAAAGTTCGGAGTTGGAATCATGGCATTTGCAATAAAATGAGATAGTACTAAACTCTCAAAAATGGGAAACAATTAATGATATTTTTTTCTGCAAATAAAGGCCTTTTCATCATCATTTGATGATTCAAGATCAAAAGTATAGAGATGCCAGGAGGTAAAGATGGGCGAGGTAGGCAGAAACAAAGTGGATATGGAAAGGACTGAAGGCAGAGAAGAGATTTAGAACGTCCAACAGAGAAATGTTTTGGAAGGCAGTCTTAAGAGAGGCCATTAAATAATATAAAATCAGTGTTCTGGAAGCAGAATTGCAACATTTTTAAAACCCAGAGAGCCCCACAATAAGAAAACTTCTTTGCACTAGATGTTCTTTCTTCAGATGTAAATCCCCCATTATGTAACTTCCATGACACCACATTAGCTTAAGAACTTGGGTTGCTGTAGAGTTTCTACACTGCTAAATAATGCGTTTCTTCAAGCTCAGATTCATCTGTGCTAACTATATAAGGCTGCACAGCCCGTTCTCACAGAGTGCACTGAGTACACAAACTCACAATCAGTTTGGTCTCAACTTCCTGGACTCTGTTCTGCTCTCCCCTGTTTCCAGTCCTTGGGAGTTCCAGAGCAAATGTAATGTCGGGTTGATTTTGTCTGCTGTGCTAACTGCAAGAGTGATTATGTCTCCAAAGACTGGCATTTATGAATGAAATTTTGATTTAACAAAGCATCATTCAATGAGGTCTCCAAGTAGAAGAAGAAATATTAAATGTGTCTCCCTAAGATAATCACCTGGAAGGTTAATGCTCTTTTTTTCTGATTTTAGACTGATGAAACTTAATGTCCACAGAAGTCAGAATAACTTAGGAATGTCAGAACACTGAGGGCTCTAAACTGAGCCGGCCAGCAACACCATCTCCTTCTCTCCCCCTGCATACTGTGGGTTATCTTTACTAGACAAAAATATTGTGTCTTTTCTTTCCTTTTTTTAAAGGTTTATATTTATTTACAAAGAAATAAGACATATCCTAAACAGGCTCTGCACTGTCAGCACAGAGTCCGAAGTGGGGCTCGAACCCACGAACCGTAAGATCATGACCTGAGCCAAAATCAAGAGTCAGATGCTTAACTGACTGAGCCACCCGCGGGCCTCTATATCATGTCTTTTCCTGGAAACAGTAAGTTTTCGAAGGTTGGGCATACATATTAGGATCTTACACACCTTATGCTTTGAAACACACGTGTAGAATGTAGTTTAAAAAAATCCGTGTGGATTCATAACCACATTATAATATGGATTTGTGGTACACAGATATTCTGCTTTAGAGCAATGACTTGACTGCTGTCCTGTGTTTACCTACACTAAAAGGTCTTCAGACTTAGACTCGACCTTAGAGACCAACAAGCTTGGCGGATCATGGGAGCTTCCTTAGGTCCTTAAGCAGAGAAAGAAGTTCTTTAGTTGGGCCTCTACTATGTGGCGAACACTTGGCATCCATTTTTTGCTGGCCTCACCAACGTTTTGGACCCTCTGCCCTTTCTGGACCACCTCCAAGTTTGGGTACATCCAGCCAGATAGTTCTTTCTCTGGATCAAAGAACAACCCAACCGTGAGTCAGTGCATGCCAGCCAAGGGCCCATGCCGGGCATTGTGGGCAAAGACCAACTCTGTCCTCAGAGTCAGAAAACCCTGGTGACGATAATCAGAACTGCCATCTTAACGTGGAAGAAGGGGATGCAGACAAATAGTGTGGAATTCAAAGTTGCTGTGCATGTTTTCTTGAACAGTTGAAACTTATCTCACTGATGACAGTGGCCCCGTTTCCTTTCACAAAACAGGAATCTCCCGTGTAGCCCCATTTTGTAGGATGTGAAGAAAGACTGATTGCTTAAAGATCAGATATCCTTTGTGTGAAAATTACCAAACAGAAGTTCTGTCTGCCTTATTTTCACATTTAAAAAAAATTCTGGTGAGGATGAGGCTCACGTTTTAAGACATATTGTAAAAGAAGAAGGCTCTAAAGGAATTAAATGTCTCCTTTTCTGGAATCAAAGCTTTAAATGTGTTTCAGGGTCCAATTAATCAAAAGAAGGGGAAGTCCCTGGACAATAATACAAATTGCATTATAGAAATTCTTTGTGTTCAGATATGGAACCCAGGTGAATGGAATATTAATATCTTCTGACTGCACTCATCACTCTCATTCGTTCTTTTAAATAAGGAAATAAAACAAGAGGTATTTTTCAGTGTGTTGAGCAATCTTGCTCCTAGCGTAAGAATACTTTGACTTCATCCAACTGCATCTCAGTGGGTTCAAATGAGCCTCTCACTTCAACTAAAAAGATATGACAGATTCAATAATTTTCATGTCATTGTCAGAAAGACGCTGGCTTTTGTTCTGAAGCTACGTTCCTCTGGGTTGTCTTTGACAATGTTGCAAGATCGCCCGAAAGATCCCCTGAAATATCAGAACTCCAAATTTGGGCACAGTGTAACCCTCTGGGAAACTACGGTAACTACGTACACTGACATCCACTGCAATATCTCTATGCGTCTTGATGAGTGTGATGTGAAAATGCACAGAAGGGCACGGGGAAGGGCACACAGAGAAGTCGTCTTGATTTTAAAATACTAAGCTGAGGAATGACATGTTTGTGTAAATGGCCATTTCTTCTCTTATCCCCATCAACCCAAGTCACCTACCATTGACATAAAATGGCTTCACTGTTCCTTCAGTGTTTGAAATCTATATCTCTGTATCTCTATATCTATACATATAGAGATATATACCTATATATCTCTATATCTCTGTATCCATAGATATCTCTATCTCTATCTCTATATATTATAGTTGATACTTCTAATAAACAGCCAGATACAATCAAGGCTCAGATAAATTCAGGGCTCAGTCCTAAGGTCGCTATTAGTACCAGTGGCTTGTATCCACAGGTATTTGAAATTCAGGGAATGGGGCACCTGGGTGGCTCAGTCGGTTAAGCGCCCGACTTCAGCTCAGGTCATGATCTCACGGTTCATGGGTTCGAGGCCCAGTTGGGCTCTGTGCTGACAGCTCAGAGCCTGGAGCCTCCCTCTCTCTCTGCCTCTCCCCCACTCACATTCTCTCTCTCTCTCTCTCGCAAAAATAATTAAAAAAATTTTTAAAAAAAGAAATACAGGGACTATTTTTTTCATATTCCCAGAACCTCATCTCATACCCCAGTGGCCAGAGATGGCTATTGTGACCTAGGCTGAGCCAACCATAGCACGCTCTTACTCTAACCATGAAGCCACCAAAATGACCTTTAACTGCTTCTTTAGTCTTTCTAATTAGAACTGCCGTAGATGCAGACATCCTCATCTCTGTTTTACTTCGACTCCCTTTGGAGGGCATCACATGAAGTCCAAAGTTTTTATGTCTCTTGCAGCCACAGTCCTGACTAGCCTTCGGGATATCCTTGGTACCCAGTTATGATCTATAATATTAGTGCAGAGGAAAAAGTGTTATTTGGGCCTAACAGTCAGTACACCAGTTAGGGTAAATTGGGGCTGGCCTAAAATAATGATCGCAATGGAAACAGTTTTACTTCTTTTTTTTTTTAGTTTATTTATTTTTGAGAGAGAGAGAGAGAGAGAGAGAGAAAGAGAGAGAGAATCCCAGGCAGGCTCTCTGCCAGCACAGGCCCGAAGCAGGGCTCGATCCCACAAACCATAAGATCATGACCTGAGCTGAAATCAAGAGTCAGACACTTAACAGACTGAACGACTCAGGCACCCCAAGTTTTGCTTCTTATAGGATGAGATCTTCACTAAGAGGATGGTAAGACAGATGCCACATTGGAGAAATGCTCACAAGAAGAGTTCCTTTCTCATCAGCATTAAGTAATTTACTCTCCTCCCTGCCCCCCTGTTCCCAATTATAATCAGTTTTGCAAACCTGCTCTTTTACTAGAACAAGAGAGAGGGCGAATTTGTCTATATTGTACGACAGGCTCGCTCTCTCTTGTGGTTGCATACACCTGTGCGTATATATAGAAACTCACACATTCAGAAAAATCACTGTTCTGTCCAGGGATGTAAGACTAAGGAGACATGAGGGAAAAGCACCAAAGCCTCAGAGGCTCTGAGGAGAAGCCGTGAGAGACATGGAGGACCAGTACTCAGGATGCTTGGAAGCAGCATCAGATCGGAAGGGTCTGTATAGCCACACTTAGTGGCGCACTAAGTGGTAATCACGTGAGGACAGGCTCTGTGCCTTTCTCCCTGTGTCCCTGGCCCTCACGGGGCCAGGCCTTTGAAAACATTTGGGGAAAGAATGTTGAATAACAGGAACTTTTTATGCCTAACAGCTACGCTTGCATTTTGATCAGTTATCCAAGTCGGAGGTGGCGGCTGCTGGTTAGAATACGGTGTTGTAAAGTACACTCTTCACCTCTGAAGCTATCTGTCTCTTCCAAGGGAGGACTGGCCAGTCAGTCTTTCCTTCTGCACTGGACCCCATTATGCATTTCCATCTTCACTGAGGAGCAATGTGGCTCTCACTTACTGAACTCCAAGCTCCTGGAGGGTAAGGAAGCCTGCTTATTGTACGTATGCTACCAGCAAGTGGCTCCTGCGCGGCAGGTCTCATTAAATGTTTCGGGGTGCCTGGGTGGCTCAGTCGGTTGAGCTTCCGATCTCAGGTCATGATCTCATGGTTCATGGGTCTGAGCCCCACACCGGGCTCTGTGCTGACAGCTCAGAGTCTGAAGCCTGCTTCCGATTCTGTGTGTGTGTGTGTGTGTGTGTGTGTGTGTGTGTCTGCCTCTCCCCTGCTTGTGCTCTGTCTCTCAAAAATAAATAAACGTTAAAAGAATTTAAATGTTTTGAATGAATGAGTGAAAGAATGAGTGAATGCACAGTGTCTATCATATACTAAAATAGGCTTCTGACAAGCCAGAGACCTCACGTTAAAACAAATTAACGAGAAATTTCTACAACCTAGTGTGCTGCACAGGGGACTGCCATGAGAGTTCCCAAAATATGGCCGCTGCCCAGGCCACACCCAGATGAATTAAATAAGAGACTCTAGGGGGAAGAGACTGATGTTGGAACCTTTCAGGGCCCCTCGGGTAATTCCAAAATAGAGCCCAGTTTGAGAACCAGTGTTCCAGGCACGTGCCTGTCAACTGTTCGTGTGGATGCAGAACACTTGAGCATATTTTAGAATTAGAATTCGGATCCCAAAGGTCTGGGGTGGGGCCTGCGAGTCGAGCTGTAACAGGCTCCCCAGCCTTGGTGAGGAGGAGGAGGAGGAGGAGGAGGAGGAGGCGGCGGCAGGGACAGCTGGTCTCTAAGGACAGTACAGTGACTCAGGGACTCCAGGCTGTGTTACGGCCCCCACCCCCACTCCTTTTTAAAGCACCAGTCAGCGCATTTTCATCTGTTTCGTGACTCGATGCTCTGCACACAATTGCATTTGTGGGGGGCGGGGCTTGAAGGGGGGGGGAAATCAGGAGTAGGAAGAGCCTGGCCACCTGTTGCCAGCCTCCCGGCTCCGGGTCCGGCTCAGCAGGGCTCAGCTCTACTCGCCTCGGCTAAGGCTAAGCTCTGGTGGCCACCGCCGCGGAGCCCGTTCCGGGGAGGGGCCGCGGCCGGCGCAGGCCAGACTCGCAGCAGGACTGGCCGCGGGCGGACGCCTCGAGGGGTTCCCTGCGCCTGAGGGATTTACTTATTGTGCTGGAGAAGGGAAGGAGGGGGAAACAAAACAAAACAAAACAAAACGGGGGGGAACCACAACAGAACTTAGGCAGCGGAGCAGCAGGAGTAGCAGCCTTCCCTAGGTCCCGATCGTTCGGGAGAGCGTCCGAACCCCGCGGGGGCTCCCGGGCCCGCGCGCTCCCGGGCGGAGGAAGGTGCGCGGCGCGCGCGCCCCACTTACCATGACTGTGGCCGCGGCCGCGGCTGCCTGGGCGGCCACCGCCGCTTGGTTGGCTTGGTGCTGCGCAGCTTTGATTTTGGCCTGCAAGTGTGCAGGAGGGTGAAAATATTTGCATTTCTCCCTCATGCAACGCCCCTTTATGTAATCCATACAAACGGTTACGGTGTTGTCGTTTGTGTCGATCATGGTGCTGTCTGCGGGGTGTGCAAAGCGGCAGTCGGTCTCTCCCCGGGCACAGTTTCCTCGCTGGAACTCCCTGCATACCTAGGACACAGGGGAGAGAAGCAGACGATGCAGAAGAAAGGCTGATGGCCGCCGGCACCAACTACCTCTGCGAGCGCGGCCATCATTTAGGTTAAGGCGGGTGGGGGGAATAAATGCTTTTCCTTTCTTTTAATGATGGCTTTCGTGCCATTTCACTAAAAATTTGATTGTGCAGAGCTCAAGTAACCAGAGTCCCTGACAAACTAATTTGGATTTTGTGTCGCCCTCTTTTCTGGGGCGGCACACTGTGTTGAGAAAATGAGTCAAAAATCCTCAGTATTCGCTGAAATGACAAAAATCAGCAAAGCCCCCATTTGTCTCTGGGCTAGTGTATACATCTCTAATAATCAGGGTATAATATATGTATTGACTGATATACAGTCTATAATTTGGACATCTCTACGCACATCCAAATCTCTTCCTACTCTGGCAACTCTGTGACGCCATAGGTTTTTTGGCACGGAGGGGTCATTTCATCACAGATCAGGCCACCAGGTCACAGCTGTACAACTCCAGGAGGGATTGGGGGAAATAAGCTTGTTCCCTCCCTGAGGATGGGAAGTGGGTGGGGTGAATCTGAATACTCCTGTTTCCCCCTAGGACTCCCCGGCTCTAAAAAGATAACTTACACTTACAATCATAAGTCAGGGCAATAGTGTCTAAGACGTTAATCTTGCATTTAAGGTCACTCTACTACTATTTTTGATAGCACGGAAAGAAGATCAAAAAAAAAATAAAGACAAAAAGGAGAGAAATATGGGAAAAGATAAAGGGAAAGCAATAAGTGGAGGGAAGTAGGAATAGAGTTTGAAGTACTCCTCTGTTGTTGCTGTCGCTTTTTTAGTCCTTAATCCTTAGTTACCCTAAAGTCTTGAGTGACTGGAATGCTCCATCATTTAAGAATTCCGGTGCATCGAGAGTTTACCGTATAAAGAAAGTTTTGTTTAGAATTTAGAGCATATTCTTAATTATGCCCTGGATATCAATAATATTAAATGACACAAATGACCTATAGACATAACTTATATTTATAAGTATCATTAGCAGGACAGAACTACGAGCAAAATTTGGCGTCTTGGCCATCAGTGAGGTTATATGAAGGGTCACTGACGTGACTGTCAAGCTTTGTGAAAGTCAAACTTACTTGGGAAATACAGTTTTGCTGACCAAATCCTGCCAAGAGGATTTGAAGGGGAAACAGATAAGTCACAGGATTGCTCATTGTTTCCTCCTGCTTTGGATATAAGCCAATATTCCGATCTTCAGTTCATAAAATGCACAACATAAAAATTACTAAGATGTTCCCATCAGTTCTGAGTAAGCCTCCATCCCTAAATGGAATCCTGCAGGCTGAGACCATCAAAGGTGCATGCAGACTAGCCGTCAAGCATTTACCAAGGGTCTCTGTGTGCAGCCGGCTTCGTTCCTGGCTTGAAATGAGCTGCACAAAGGCCTGCTAAAGTCATTGTAAATTATTTTTCTAGGTCTCTGTCTACCAGTCCTGTTGGGGAGGACGATCTGTTCCCAACTTGGCCGATATAATTTGTTTTCTAAACCACACAGTCACGCAGAGGACTGTGGAGTAGGATTCCAGCAGGTGGAGCCCCAAACACTTTTCTAGACCATGAAAGGTCTGCTCTATATTCACAGGGGCCGGCTAGATCAAAACAGCCGTGTTAGGGTCTTTAGTCCTTTCGTTTTGAGATCCATATGCTCCAGATTGAAGTGAGATCAGGCAGCAAAATTTTATTGCCCTCAAGATTTATTGTGTAAATACTTAAACAAATGCACAACTGAAAGAACATTCTCCAGTGAGCCAACGTAAAGCACTGTGTGCATCCTGACCATACGTACACCACCTAACAACTTGAACCGGTAATGGAATTAAAGGAGTTCTTTAAAAAATCTATCAGAATCTTTACTGCATAACGTGCTCTATTAAATATCATGGGATACAGTAGCTAAGATAAATCCTCTAACTCTGATTAAAGAGAAATTTTACCCGGTAAGTGCTGGCTTGACTCATGACTTAAGAACTATGTTCTATAATTTTATGAACCTGTTTTCTTGACCTTTATAGAACACTTGAACTTAAGTTAAACAAAATATCTCAGTCAATAACTTAATACGCCCAGCTTCCAGTTCCCCTGTTTACCAACAGTACAACCAGGGCTATATTCTGGAACATTCCAACATAACCATACTAGCTCTTAAAATACTGAAATGTGATCATATCAAGCGGTCAAGAGTCATAGTGCCTTTTACCCCTACCTCTGTGTCCAGGTGTCCCCAGTGCCCTGCCTGCTGGGCTTCTGACTTGCCCATTCTCAGACCTTTCCAGAAGCCATCAAAGGTTAATTCCTGGCCCAGCTGGAGGCCTTCAGGAGTCATCTCTATGGCCTACACAGTGATTGAGTCAGTGTTCCACTGGTTGTTAAATATTCTGCCCCGAACACACATTCCAAACAGTTGAATTTTGTTTGCACTAAATTAATTCTCTCCCTACAGACTAATTTCCTTTATACTTTGCCTTAAATTGAAACCACAGAATTACGAATGCATGGCTTTTAGATGAATGTGTGTATGTGTGTGCGCGCATGGCTGTTTCGCAAGACTGAATTAATATCTTATAAGCATTCACTTACACAGAAGTGCACTTCTACCCCAGATGCATCTCAGACCACAAATAGAATTGAAGTACCTCCAGTTTGTCAGTCCTGAGAAGTTTCTGAGTTGCAGTTGAGCCCGGGACAGTGACGGGTGGACTTCCGGGAACAATAACAGGTGTGGTGGGTAGAATTTCCGTTGGGACTAACCCAACTCCAGGGGTTACAGGTGCTAAGTAAGGAGCAAAGCTAATCGCCGTATTTGTCCCTATTGCGGGACCCACAGGAAAAGTGGGCTGTTAAAGGAAGACAACACAGGACAAAGATTTCTTTAGAATAAGACTATAAAAAATCACCAGCAAGTGTCATTTGCACAAAACTTACTCACCATACACAAGACCCTCTGTGTTACTTGCATAAATCGATGCTGGCCTGTGAAAGTTCATTAGATTGCCTGTTTTGTTTTGCTTAAAAAAGTAAAATTCATGTATATCCTCTCTTCCTAAGACCATACAAAAACATGCGAGAATGTTATAGAAACCTAATCACAGGAATGGATTAAATTTTCATTCCTATGAAAGTTTTCTCAAGAAAAAACAGTACTTCTAACTGTAATTGCCCATCATTCCAAGAACTGAATGTTATAACAGTTATAGGGGGTAAAACCTATGGAATACTGACTCCTAATCTGTGATTTCTCCTCTATGGATCTCAAAAAGGAGAGGAAGAAGGAAAAACCTTGATGAGAGCCTGATTTCCAAGTTGATCGAGTTCATACATTCCCAAAAAGCAGGAATAATTTGGGACTGTATTTGCTCTGATGAAGCATCATGCTCTGCTATTCCGTTACTAGCATATATGTGCCCAGTGTTCATATGTAGCTTTCACATGGACCCGCTCTTTCTCGGTCCAGTTAAACCGTGTCTAGATCTAACCTTCCCTGCCTAAAAGGTTGGATGAGAGCATGAACTTTTTAACTGGCCAATTTTTCAGCTGGCCACTAAAAGTCGGTTTGGTTTCCTAGGTCAAAATCAATGGCATTGATAGTGATAAAGGCATACCGTACTTCATTTAAACTCCTCTGTCACTACACTCCTTGCCCTGAGGTAAGAAAGATATATGCTAGTGGGCTGATGGGATAATTATTTTTAAAAAGCTCCACCTAAAAGTATGCTTTTCAGAAAGGAAATAATACAAGAGAACAATAAACTTTGCTTCACTTTTCTAGAACCAATGTTAAACGTGTAGGACACCAAAGATATTTCTTAGAATACATTTTACACCAAATTGTACCTGAATGCTTTTTATTGGTTGGTTGGCTTTTTAGCTAGTGGGTGACTTTCACCTTCTTTATTTTTAGGACCAGTTTGCAGATATTTGCAATCACGTGTTAATGCAATTTTCTAATAACCAAACCATGCTCTTGGCCATTGGCGATGTCACGCTACTCCTCTATTTATATATTGTAAGATTCTTCTTTTCTATTTGTGGCTCTGAATGAATTGTTGAACATATGGGAAAAATAACATCTATGTTTATTATTAAACAAATTTTTTGTTGACAGCAATAACGGAAAAAATATCTCTTACGAATGCTCATGTTAGAAAACAGTGAATTATTGATAGTTTGTGCAAGGAGTTCTCGGAGGGCCTGCAGGTCTTTAGTGAAGTGGCTGGGGGCTGCAGGAGGTGATTCTAATGGCCTGCGAGCGCGGTTAGAGCCCTCCCACAAGGAGCTCTCAGATCTTTATGGCTCAGACATCAAATTCACTTTGGGATAGAGCTGCAACATGAGGTCTCAACATGGGAAATAGATGGCAGTTAGGATTTTTTTTTCTCCAAAATTTTATATGTGTATGTTTTCCATTTTCAACCCATTGAGCCATAATTACAGAACGTTGCGGTTTTTCAGAAACTATAGCTTTTATGGGTTAGCACTATTGACAAAAAGCCAAGTGATTTAAATGGTATGACCAGCTAATGTTAGAATTAAAAACAAAAATCAACTCTGAAAGGTCGTAAATCACAACAGATCAGTGATTCAAAGAACTAGCTAAATCAGAAATGGCTGTGGGGAATGTCATAAATAGAAATATCGCCAGACTCAATAGGTCTAGGCAGGGGCCTTGAAATTTGCATTTTAAAAAACTTACTATGTGATCTGATATGTGGCCCAGTTTGGAGACCACTGTCATAGATGGAGAGTGAAAATAGGTATTAAAACATTTGACTGGGGCGCCTTGGTAGCTCAGCTGGTTAAGCATCTGACTTCGGCTCAGGTCATGATTTCATGGTTCGTGGGTTCGAGCCCCGCATGGGGCTCTGTGCTGACAGCTCAGAGTCTGGAGCCTGCTTCAGATTCTGTGTCTCCCTCTCTCTCTGCCCTTCCCCTGCTCACGCTGTCTCTCTCTCTCAGAAATAAATAAAACATTAAAAAAAAAAAAGAAAACACTTGACTGAATGTGTAATTTAACGCAGAGACCAATGATCAAAGTAAACATTTAGAGAAAAGAGCCCTCCCCCACACGCCCGTTTTTTATTTTCTGCAGTAGCAAATTCCCAACCCTCCCTCTTGAGGGTCATTTGAAGCCAGGTCAGTGTGGTGACATAAATACAGGTTGTACCTTGGCTGTTGGTGGGATGTCAGAACCTCAAGACTCATTTCCTGAAACCCTTTTGGATATCAATAAATCTATCCACATCAAAAAATTTTTACTTTTAAAAATGTAAATTACTTGTTCATCTAATTTAATGGTCTCAAATGAATGTTGCAGGGGAGCCTGGGTGGGTCAGTCAGTTAAGCGTCCGACTTCGGCTCAGGTCATGATCTCAGGGTTCGTGGGTTTGAGCCCTGCGTCAGGCTGTGTTGACCACTCAGAGTTGAGAGCCTGCTTGGGATTCTGTGTCTCCCTCTCTCTCTGCCCCTCCCCTGCTCATGCTGTGTCTGTCTGTCTCTCTCTCAAAAATAAATATTAAAAAATAAATTTAAAATGAATGTTGCAGTTTGCTTTACTGATGATAGCTGTAACATAACTCGGAGAGAGTATTATTTCAAAAGAAAAACACACATTTTAGACCGAGAGTGATCTGAATTCAAATCTAGAGCTCTCTGCCAGTTAACTTTTATCCTAGCAGTGAATTAACCTCTCTGAGCTTTAGTTTTCTCAAGGAAGTAAAACCAGTTAACTTGAAAAGTTGCACTGAACAAAGCATTATTTCTCCCCCACTTCCCATGGCCAGAACTCAGTAAATAGCAGCTATCCCTGGCAGTGTAAAAATCAGTATTATTAAAGTTTTCCCCCTAAAATCATCCATTGATTCTACAACAGGAATATAATCAGCATGGCAGTATAATAATAGAGGTATAAACTCTTACTTAATGATAGCAAATGTCTTCTTTTTGAAATGCGGGCTGGGAAAAATACCTATTTTCTTTCATGTGAAGCTGACAGTTAAAAGTTGATAGGCCTTATGAAGATAGATTCAATTAGATATATTCTCTTTTTTTAATATCGTGTTTTTCTTTGAAGGTGATTAGTACAAAATAGTTACGGTAATTCTCAGAGATGGGCACTCCATTATTACTATTGCGGACAGTGCCACCTTGCATGTACATAGGATTCGGGGTTTCCAAAGCACTCACACACACACACTGTCTTCTTTAACCTTCTCATTATCCGTGAGGAGCAAGTGTGGTATCAGTCGGCGGAAGCGGGTCAGAGTATAGGCTCAATGGATTACCCAAGGTCAATGCTGTTGAGACAAAGCGCTCAGGACTCCTGACTCCCAGGCTGGTGCTATTTCCATTCTTCTGCACTCCCTAGACTTTTTTTTTTTTCTTTTTTGGTAATTTCTTAAAACAGAAAAGGGGGAGAACCTCCCCCNGTTTGAGTGCAAAGCCAGAGCCCCCCGGGCGGCCAGCGCCTTCCCCAGGCGGGAGGGGCGAGGCTGCTCTGAACAGCGAGTCAGTGCCGCTGCCCGGGAAAAGTGGAGCTCAGATCCCGGATTCAAAGGCAACTCCCCGGGTAGAGTCCAGGCTGACACCGCGGCCTCGCGTCTGAATTCAGTGCTCGGCTGGCTGGGGAAAGACCGCGGCGGCACCTGCGGAAGGTTCGGGGCCACACGCCACCCGGGGCCCCGTGCTCGGTGCAGACAGGCCGCTGCCAGGCTGTCGGGGCTCCGCTTGGTCCCCGGCATCTCTCAACCGGCTGCGGCCAGACAGGCCCGGGGACAAGCGGTCCGGAGCCTTGTGGGGGCAAATGGCTCCTGAAGTGCTGGCCTCGCTGTTTCCATCCTCTGTTCTCTACTCCACGCTCCTGTGTTTGTCTCCTCAGCTTCACATGCCAGTCTTCATGCTCGGTGCACTATACCAGTAGACCCAGGTTCAAAGATCTCTCTCTCTCTCTCTCTCTCTCTCTCTCACACACACACACACACACACACACACACAGTCAGCATGCGTTCTTTGATATTTCTTTTTAATGTTTTTTATTTATTTCTGAGAGAGAGAGACACCGTGAGCAGGGGAGGGTCAGAGAGAGAGGGAGACACAGAATCTGAAATAGGCTCCAGGCTCTGAGCTAGCTGTCAGCACAGAGCCCGACGCGGGGCTCGAACCCACAAACCGTGAGATCATGACCTGAGCTGAAGTCGGCCACCCAACTGACTCAGCCACCCAGGCGCCCCGGTCTTTGATATTTTGTAGAGGCGAGGAAGGATCAGTGCTGAGCAGTAATGACTAAGTGGCCTGGGGTATTTTATGGTTCTAAAATTTAGTCAATTGACTTTTGAAAACAGGAGTGTGAGAGTTCATACATTTAGAAAGCTTTCACTTCAAAGGGTAGGTATTTGGCACTCAAACTGAAAGGCTTAAAACATGGCATCCCTTAAGCCTCATCTCTTTACTTCCAGAAGCATCTCCGGAGGGCAGAATACTCAATGCAAGACCTCATCCCCAAGGACGGGGTTGTATAGACTTTTAAATCTCTATCCTACTAAGGGCTCCCTCCCCCACCCCACTTCTTTTTCTTTCTTTTCTAAAAACTGAGGTAATCCTGACATACAACATTCTATTAGTTTTAGGTGTACAACGTAATGATTCGATATTTGTATATACTGTGAAATGATCACCACGGTAAGTCGTTAACATCCATCACCATATGTAGGCACAGAATTCTTTCCTTGTGATGAGAACATTTAAGATTTACTCTCTTAGCAACTTTCAACTATGTAATACAGTATTCTGAGCTGTAGTCCCCATACTGAATATTACATCTCCACAAATTGCTTTCTTTTTTAATAACTGGGAGTTTGTACTTTTGACCCCCTTTACCCATTTGGCCAGCTCCTTTCCTCTGCCTCGGGCAACCACCAATCTGTCTATCTGTATCTATGACCTTGGTGGTTTGGGTTTTTTTTGTTGTTGTGTTGTTTTTGAAGACTCTATGTACAAGTGAGATCATATAGTATTTCTTTTCTCTTTGACTTATTTCACTTCACATAATATAATGCCCTCATGGTCCACTCACGTTGTTGCAAATGGCAAAATCTCATTCTTTTTTATGCCTGAATGATATTTCATTGTTTATAGATATCACATTTTTATTATCCATTCACCTGCTGATGGACACGTGGGTTGCTTCCATATCTTGGCTGCAATGCACGGAGGCGTGCAGATATCTTTTCAAGTTGGTGTTTCTGTTCTCTCTGGATAAACACCCAGAAGTGGAATTGATGGACCATATGGTAATTCTATTTTTTAAATTTATGAGGATCCTCCATACTGCTTTCCATAGTGGAAACAGCTGTACCATTTTACATTCCCAGTGCAATGCGTTTCCTTTTCTCCACATCCTGGCCAAATTTGGTACCTCTTGTCTTTTTGATAACACCATTCTAATAGACATGAGGTCATATAGTGTTGTTATTTGTAATTCTCTGATAATTAGTGATATTGAGCATCTTTCCATGTACCTGTTGGCCACCTGCATATCTTCTTTAGAAAAAGGTCTATTCAGATCTTCTGCCCATTTTTTAAATGAGCACAGGATTTTGTTTGTTTGTTTGGTATTGTGTTCTAGGAGTTCTTTATACGTTTTGGATATTAACCCTTTATTGGATCTCTGATTTGCAAATATTTTTTTCCCATTCCATGGGTTGCCTTTTCATTCTGTGGCTGGTTTCTTTTACTGTGCAGAAGCTTTTTAGTTTGAAAAAGTTTAGCATTTTAGTTTGAAAAAGTATAGCTTTTTAGTCCCACTTGTTTATTTTTCCTCTTGTTGTCTTTTTGTTATCAAGTCAAGAAAATCATCATCAAGACTGATGTCACCACCTATATTTTCTTTTAGGAAAAGATTTTAATGGTTTCAGACTTTACACTCAGGTCTTTAATACACTTTCAGCTAATTTCTGTGTATGGTGTAAGATAGGGGTCCAGTTTCATTCTTTTGCATATGGCTGTCCAGTTTTCCCAACACCGTTTATTGAAGAGACTTTTCCCATTGTATATTCTTGGCTCCTTTATTGCAAATTAGTTGACCTTATATGAGTGAGTCCACTTCTGGGCTCTCTATTCTGTTATGTTGATCTATGAGTCTGTTTTTATGCCAACACTATACAGTTTTGATTACTATAGCTTTGTGATAGAGTTTGAAATAAGAGATCATGATGCCTCCAGTTTTGTTCTTCTTTCTCAAGATTTCTTTCACTATTCAGGGGTTTTGGCTCCATATACATTTTAGGATTATTTGTTCTAGTTCTGTGAAAAATGCCATTGGAACTTTGATAGGGATTACTTGAATCTATAGATCCCTTTGGGTAGAATGGACATTTTAACAATATTAATTCCTCCAATCCATGAGCATGGGATATCTTCCTACTTATTTGTGCCTTTTTCGATTTCCTTCATCAATATCTTATAATTTTCAGTGTACAGGTCTTTTATCTTCTTGGTTAAATCTATTTCTGGGTATTTTATTCTTTCTGATGCAGTCAGAAATGAGACATTTTTCTTTCTGATAGTTCATTATTAGAGTATAGAAAGATGACAGATTTCTGTGTATTGATTTTGTATCCTACAATACTAGTGAACTCGTGTATTAGTTCCAACCACCCACTTTTTTATCTTGAGTGTACATATGAAGGTTGTGTGTTGGGGGAGGTGCAGCATGTCAGGAAGGAAAGGAAAAGAAGAATTACTCCTATTAGGAATTGGGGAGAGAAAAACTGTCAGGACAAAAAACTTAGGGGAACTTTTTAAATACAGTAAATTTGAGACATAAGAGGAAAGAATGGTTTGTGTTTTCATTCGGCAAGTATTTGATGGTATAAACATTGTACCAGGACACTGTGTGCACATTTACTGAACTTAAAACCTAATAGGAAAGAACAAATAAAATTACAATTTGTTTTTATGGATAAGCAGAAATGAGAAGGCCTTACTCATAGTGATGGAGATTGGTGGTCAGTTGCAGAGGATAGATTTGGAGTCCTTATGCATCAGATGAAGCTAACATGTGAAGAGCAGCAGGACAGATACTTCCAGCAAGATCAAAGGCCATGAGGCAAGAAAGAGCATTGTGTCTGCACAGAACTGACAGTTCGGTTTCAGTGAACACACAGAGAGTGGCCCATGATGGGCTGGTGAGCTGATGGGGACCAGACCACAAATGACATTATAGATCATAGTCATGGTTACATGTTTGGCCTTGTCTCTAATGAAATGGGAAGGCACTGCAGGATTCTAAGTAAGGGAGTGGTATGATGCATTTATGTGTTAAAAATATTCCTCTGGTTGCTGTATGGAGAATACACTGGAATAAAGCAAGAATGGAAATTGAGAGATTAGAAAGGAAATGCTTCTAGAGTATTTTGACTGAGAGATTGATGGTGGCTCAGACGGGAGTTTGGGGAGTTCGAGAATGGAACAGACTTGAAAGCAGATATGACAGGACTTGCTGATGAACTGGATGGAAGAGAATCTGCTTGATTTTGGTTCTGAAGCTGCTGGTTGCATTTACTGAACTTAGTCAGATAAAGAATTTGGGCTTGACCATGTCAAGTTCCTGGGAGAAATTTAAAGGTGAAGTCCGGTAGGAAGTTAGATATGTACGCCTGGGGCTCAGAGGAGAGGACTAGAAACATATTTGGGAGTTCACAGCCTGCATGTGACTTACAGCCATAGGAATGGACGTGACCATGAAGGAGAGGGTCAACAGAAGAAATGTCCAGTGCTGGGAACCTCAATGTATAGTAGCTTCAACATACAGCAGAAGAACATAGGGGGCAGCATCTCCAGGCTTTTCCAGAAGATGAATACAGATTAGAGAGGAAGGAGCATTCCACAAAGGAAAGGTAGATTACATATGTTGCATATGGCTAAGGGGTCAAATGAACACAATGAAGGCAAAAATGACCACTGGTTTAGCACTATGGCAGTAACTGGTGAGATAGTCAATAGCTTAGGTCTAGGGTGGCTGGAAGTCAGAGGGAGTGGAAGAAATATCCACAGTTTTTTAGAGAAGTTTAGCTTAGAGGGAAACCTAAAAATGGAGTGGTACTTGCTACTCTATGTTTATCAGTTTGTTTTAAGCAGTTCCTGCATGTATTAGTTTCTTGTGGCTGGTCTGAGAAATTTCCACAAACTTGGCAACTTTAAAGCAACAAAAATTAGCATTTCATCATTCTGAGGACCAGAAGTCTGGAATCAGTTTCACTGGGCTCCAGTCAAGGCACTGGCATTTCATGCTCCCTATGGAGGCTCCAGGGAAGAATCTACTCCTGTCTCTTCTGTCTTCTGGGGGACTGTTGGCATTCTTTGCTTTGTGGCCTCGTCACTTGTCTCTGCCTCTGTGGACACATGGCTCTTCTCCTTCTCCTCTCCTTTATGTGCCGACTCTCCCTCTGCCTCATTCTCATAAGGATACTTGTGGTTGCATATAACCCGTGAGGACTATCCCATCCAAGATGCTTAACTTAATCACACCTGCAAAGACGACCTGGTTTCCTTAGAGGTGACATTTACCGGTTCCGCATACCTTTCAGGGTCATCATTTGGCTCACTATACTGGCCGAGATCGCTGATGCATTCCTGAGATTCTGAAGTTATTTGTTTGTAGAGTTGATGATTTTTAGGTTTATCACAGTTTTTATTCTGAGACTTCTTGTGATTTACAAAGCTTCCATTAAAATATTTAAATGTAATATTCCTTTTTCATAGACAAATCATGATTATTAACTTCTAATTAATATTTGAGACAGGACATAAACATACCTTTCAAAAATAATTTCAACTAACAGCTAACGACAGGAATGGTCTTTTCTTAATACCCTGACCACTATTAAGTGGGGTCAATCTTTATGAATTCTAAATAAATAAGAAGTGAATAATTAAAATGAGTGAGGCAGACACTCAGTGCAGTGTGACTATGTTGATCTTGGTGGCTCTAAGTTTATTCCTACAGACATTATTTAAGATGAATAACTAAATTATTTTAGCTTGAGGTAATTTAATAAAATAATTTAGGTGCGAACATCAATAGAGAACCATAAATTATACATGTGTGCGTGGTTTTAAACAGATCCACTTACATGCCTATATTTGGTGTTAAATGTATACAGAAATCTGNCCCCCCGCCACTCAGCCTTTGGGATACACTTGTTTGGGATTTTCCCCAGGAAGCATTTCTTGTCTCATTCAAAATCATAATTCTCTGTGCCTGAATCTTACTTCGCCCTTCTCCTGCCTCTGTCTACCCCCAAAGGCTGTATCTTATTTATTGGGTCTTCGTGCAACTGGATTTTCTTTTTTTCACTCTGGGCAGAGCTGGGTCCTGT